>NW_004567104.1:11851011-11881500 GCF_000260355.1 Condylura cristata | reverse complement strand
TCTATTTAATGTTTATATATATATTTTTTTTAAAGACTTATTTATTTATGCATACAGAACTGGCCAGAGATGTGGAGGGTGAGAGGATTCACCAGGGACAGAGTGGGGAACAGAACAGGCAGATCGATGAAGTACACTGCTGAGGAGGGGGGGGGCGGGTCAGGAGAGGTCGGCCACCCCATGTGGATCTCCTCCGGGGCAGGCAGGATCGAACTCATGTGGAAGTGGCTTAAGCTTCTTAGTGCAGTGCTTTAACCCTCTGCGCCACTATGGAGGTCCCAATTTCTAGTTATATTAACACAGGGAATGACACCAAGTCATTTAGGATTTTCACAATATATTTTTATTTAAAAAGTTTATTTTCTATCCAGTTTTTTAAACAAACATTATCTTTACATTGAAATTTTATAGAGATATGTTAAAATTTAAAAATAAATTATATCCGTGTAGGAAAAGTATCTATTAAATATTAAAAAAATCAAACAGTTTTTAGCCTCAGCAAGAGTTAGAGTAAGAAATACTGGTCTTCCAAGTATTATTTTGTCTTAATATACAACTATCTGCTAAAAGCTTGATTTTTTTTATAATTTAGAGAAGGGTTCTCAAATCTTAATGCACATACAATACATCTGTAGTTCTGGGTTAGAATCTTAAATTATGCATTTCTAGCCAGCTCCTGGCTAATATCCCTGCTGCCAGTTCATGGATGACTCATTGACTTGCAATGATTTAAAAAACTATGCCACATAAATTATATCAATTATCAAAATCAACTCTTACTAAACATATCATGTAAAATAAAAGATGTTTGCAAATCAAGAGAATTTCTGCATTTTTCCCTTTCTTGCAAGGACTTAACAATTGTGGTGCTTTTCTGAGTAGTGTCACAATTATTCCTTGAAATAGAAAAAAACCTTCTTCCCAATTACTCCAACTCACAAGTTGAGATCTCTGCATGAGGACTCATAAACTTTGTTGCCTTCAGTCATTGTCACTCCAGCCTCTCTGCTCTTTGATGTCATGATTTGATGTTAATGACTGAATGCTTGTGTCCGCTCAGAATTCATATGTCAAAATCTTACTTCCCAATGTGATGAGACTAGGACATGAGGTCTTTGGAAGGGTATAAGAGTGAACACCTCATGAATGGAATGAGTATTCTCCAGAGGGTTATGAGAAAGCTTGCTTCCTTCACAATATTGAGTCTTCTTATTCATGAACATGTAACATCTTTAATTTCCTTAATTTTTGATAATTTATCAGAACTTTGAAGTTTCTTCATGTAACTTCTACATATTTTGTTAGATTTATACTAAGTTATTTAACACTGAGGAACTTGCGTTCCTCAAATGTGTTTTTATAATGTCAAATTCCATCTGCACCTTGCTGGTATATAAAAAAATAAGAGACTGCCCTTTTTATATTAACTCTGTAACCTGATAACTTGCTATAACTTACTACTATTTCTAGAGCTTTAAAAATTTTCTACACAGATGGTCATGTGATGTCTGAATACAGTTTGATTTTTCACTTCAATTTTTTTTTTTAAGACTTATTTATTTATGCATACAGAAATGGAGTACAGGCCAGAAGTGCAGGGGCAGTGAGAGGATTCACCAGAGACAGAGGGGGGAACAGAACAGGCAGATCAATAAAGTACACTGTTGAGGGGGAGCAGCGGGCAAGACAGGAGAGGTCCTCTGTGCCATGTGGATCACCTCCAGGCTGAGGATTGAATTTATACTGAAGTGTCTGTGGCTAGCTTGCAGTGCTGTGTCCTAACCCGTTGGGCCACCAGGGAGGGTCCCACACTTCTCTATCTTATTAGCTTCCCAAACCCCCTTTCCTTGTCTTAATGCATCAGTTGGGGTTTTCAGTACACATTTGAAAAGCAATGGTGGGGAGATACTTCTTTGACTTATTCTTAATCTCAACAGGAAAGTTCTAGTTTCTCATCATTAAATGTGGCCCTAGTCACATGTGTTTTGATATTCTGTCAAGTTGACAAACACTCTATTCCAAACTTGCTGTAAGTTTTAAAACACAAATAAATGTTGTATTTTTATCAAATTCCAATTCTGCATGTATCGATGTAATCAAGTAAATATTCATTTTAACCTATTGATGTGATAATTTCATAATTTATTTGCAAATGTTTCATCAGCTTTGCATATCTGAGATAAATACTTCTATACTTGGGGTAAATTCTATTTGGTCATGGTGTATAGTGCTTTTTATACCATTATATTTGATTTGTTAATCTTTTGGGGAGGATGTTTGCTGATATATTCATTACCAACTGTGGTTTTCTTGTAATGTCTTTATCCAGCTCTAATATTATGGTAATGATGGACTTTTAGAATAGGACAGAAACTATTTTCAAAAAATTATATCTTCTGGGCCTCCCTGGTGGCCTAGGGGCTCAGTCTCAGCATTATCACCACTATGGCCTGATTTTGATCCCTGGCCAGGGTCTGACCCACATGATACAACAGACCTCTACTGTCTGACCCACCGCTCCTTCTCAGCAGTGTATTTTGATGGATCTGTTCTGCTCCTCACTCTGTCTCTGGTGAATCCTCACCTCTCACCGCCCCCCCCCCCCAACACACACACCTCTGGTCTATACCAGTTCTTCTTAGGTATAAATAAATAAATAAATGTATTTCTGTATAAACAAACAAATAAATATTTTAAAAAGTCAAATCAAATAAAATTTTAGCTTATGAGATTATTGAGAATGTGAATGGTTTCTTCCTCGATGTTTTAAAGAATTCACTCTGGAGTCCATTGGCATCTTGTGCTCTGTGTTTTGAAGACCCATTAATCACTGCTTCCATGTCTTTTGTAAACCCATTCAGGTAGTCAATTTCAATAGACTTTTTTTTTCTTTTTAAGATTTATTTATTTACTCATACAGAACTGGGGTACAAGCCAGAGATGCGGTGGGTGGAAGGATTCACCAGAGACAGAGCCAGGATAAGAACAGGCAGATTGAGGAAGCACACTGCTGAGGGGAGCAGCAGGCCAGTCAGAAGAGGTCTGCCGCGCCATGTGGATCTCCTTGGGGCAGGCAAGGATCAAACTCATGTGGAAGTGGCTTTAGCTCCTCATTGCAGTGCCTTAACCCACTGCGCCACCAGGGAGGGCCTCAATAGACTTTTAACAGTTCTTTCTCTCATTCCTGTATATTCCCCTTCAAACATACACTACAGTTTAAATAAATAAAATACTTTAAAATGTATATTTTTAACTCACTAAATTATTTCAAATCATTCTATTTTGATTTTTAAGGGTAAATCTGAAATTTTCAACTTGGCAGTTTGAAAGACCATTTTAATTTTGTTTCTATCTGCTTCTCCAACTTTATCTTCTATAGAATATATTGGATTTGAGTGCTTTACAATTGTCTTGTGCTGATGAATTCTCAGTACAATTAAGCCTTTCATTTAAGCCAGAATAAATAGAAATGAAGTTTTGAGGGAACGGGGAAGCAAGGGAGACAGCAAACGAAACTAGAATACTATGCCACAAATACTGTACAGGTAGATCTTTACTTGGTGTTTGGAAGAACTCAAGGAAAGCCTGTTGCTAAGAAAAATAACTTAAGGGCTTTGGAAAAGTTCACACTGTTGTAAGTTAGGTGTGGTGTCACAACAATTAAAGATAGGAAAATATAATTCAAATTTTACAAGTATTTTCTCTCACTGATTTACTTTACTTTTTATTTTACTTATTTTAAAGAAGTAGAAGCTGAAAATCTGTAGTCAGGATAATTACAGAGGAAAGAGAGAAAAATAACCTTCCATAGGGTGGAAACAAAGAAATTCATTGGTTCTACATCCTAAGATTGACACAATAATTCATATGTAAATGTTTAGTGGTGAAAGAAATGTTTAAGGTATTCATGGAACTCTTTTTAAAATTCCCTACTTTAATGAGGATTTTAAGGTCTAATCCTATCAGAAAACTTCTGTTATTTCTTCAGAATAACAGATAAGTAACTCCCAAAAGCCAGGATATTACCAGTTTTAAAAATAATTTCTTACTCGTGTTTTGGAGATGTTCATTGCACTTTACAATACTTTACTCTATGTACTTATGAGTGATATCTTTTATTCTTCAAAGCCTTGATGCTATTTAAAGCTAGTTCTATGAATAAAATTGTGATCATGCTGGGCTATAATCAATTTTGGTTAAAAACAAAGTATTACCAGAAATGAAATTATCTCTTTGTCTTACAAATTAACTCTGAAGACAAATGAAGAGGTCAGCTCTTAAAATGATAAGATTTTAAAATATAAAGTAGGATAAAATAGGTACTCTTTAGCTTTAACTCTTGAAAAATTATATAATTCACTTAATCAGTAATTTTTTCAGACATATTATAAGAAAATTCTACAGTTTCATCATCTTACTCAACAATTATTTCCATTTAAAAAAGATAAACTAGGCCCTCCAGGGTGGTGCAGCAGGCTAAAGCACAGCACTAAGAAGCTGAAGCCACTTTAGCATGAGTCAATCCCCACCCACCCTGGAGGTGACCACATGGCGTGGCAGACCTCTCCTGACCTACCCACTGCTCCCCTCAGTAGTATAGTTCTTCAGTCAGACTGTTCTGCCCCCCACTCTGTCTTTGGTGAATTCTCTAACCCCCCTGCACTTCTGGCCTGTACCCCAGTTCCATATGCATAAATAAATCTTTAAAAAAAAGATAAAAGATACACAACTAAACTTATATATATGGTTATTTACAACATAGATTCAGAAATGCCAAAGGTAAAATCATCTCTTATCTTCTGTCATCTATGGCTAGTGTAAATTAAGTTAATCACAGATTTTTAAAACCTTGCTGGGTAGAAGTTTGAAAAAAATATATCATCTTATTATGGCAGATTGTTCTTATGTTCTGGGAAAACTACCAAACAGATTTACTATTACAAAAATATCAAACAGTCATGTTCTTCTTTAAGGATATGACCAGTCTGTGGTATCTCTACTGCTCTGTCATGGTGGGACATTGGGCGTTGCACTGTGTCTCTGGAGATCATGGCTCTGTAGAGGCAAAGGTCTAAATAGGGAGAGAGTATACTTGATGTATGAAAACTGTGATGGGGTGTGTGGAAATAATCATGTTTCCTTTTTTTGTATGTAAAACTAATGATAGGGGCTAATGGTTGGGAGCCTGTAGCAGAAGGAACTATTTGCAAGGGAGACCTTTACTAGACTATGTTATGGCTATTGATGCTTAGAAATACATGTGGTAATGTTCATGAAGGGGTTGGAGAGTGCATGCAGGTGAATAATGTTTCCATCACCTTGGTACAGAGCCCAGAATCAGACCAATATCTCAGAGGCTGACAGCTTTGAGAGCAGTGGAATCAGCACATCTAATTTTCTCCAGGGGGACAGTTGTAGAACAGATATTGATAGCATCTCCCTGATGTGAATAAAAATAAATAGAATCACACAGTCTAGATTCACATCGGGACTCTACAGAACTGGATTGTAGTTGGTTGATAGCTAGTGAGCAGGGAAAGGGTAAAGATATGATAATTTAGGCTTTAAACAACATATTTTTATGTGGTGTCATTTAACTGATACACATAATCAAGTGATGCCCAATTTTGTAATTATGCTTTACCATTTCTTCTTAATATACCTTAGCTACCTGCTAACAAGAAGTCACAGTATTATTATCTCCTCTGCTTAGACAATCAAGGTACACAGAAGTTTTTTCTTAAAGATGCAACAGTATGCTATATGTGTGGATAATTAGATATGAATATGAAATGATGGGAAAGAAGTCATCAAAGTGGACACATTTTGAATTCAACAGTAACATGGCAATAAATCACTTAACAAGTGAAATATCAACAGATGAATGTCTTGGGTTGTCCAAGATATAAAGTCTGTCTGTGTTCTTTTCTATAACACAGGGGAAGCTATGCATTGTGGGAGGACATCATGTCCTCTCCATAAATTATGTGTAAGAAGAATACCTACCAGGAGGTTTTGAAATTATGAATGGTAGTTCTAGCTATCCTCTCAGTTAATCTCAAGTGAGGATCAATCTACAGAGAATTTTCTACTGATGATATTATGTTGCCACTGGAATATTGCTGAAGATCTCAGCTGAACTTTTATTTAATAGAAACAGCAATGAACAAACTGTGTATCTCAGTTTGAGTCCTGTATTCCTTACACCAATGGAGTTCCCCTCTAGTATTTCAATTTATTGAGCTATAAAAACCCTCTTAAATGAAATTGCTGGGTTACATCAGGATCACTTAAAAATGGAATAATTTGTCTGTTTTGAGCTCTGGTATAACAGCTCTGGTGATGTGAATGTTAGCTAAAAGACAATGATTGATAACACGATCAAGAGTCTTAGTCAAGTTTACTTATAATCATTGAAACTTAATTTTCTCAATTGACAAAGGGGGGTGATAATGATATTATTATTTTTATAGGATAGTTATGAAGAAGGACAATGTTTATGAATGTACTAAGAATACAGTAAACATTCAAGGAACATTATTAAAACTAGAGTCCATTTGATAAAGGTCTTTAATTGAAGTGGAATTGGAGACCAGTATCTCTTGGTCTTCACTTCACAATTCTTAGCAACTACTGAAATTTTATGCATTCCTAGGATTCTATAAACCTTTTTAAATTTCACTGTATGACTTACATAGAAATATTTTAAGACATTTCACAGATGCATTATTTTAATCAGTTTATATGAATTTCCTATACTTTCTCTGTTGGATAGCTGATCTCTTATTTAACTACAGGATGGGAAAATTGTTTCTCTCATCATCATTTTACATAAAAATTACCTGAATCCGTGTTCCAAGGCAGTTACTTTTTAATATCATTTGTATTTCCTCTAGTTCCAAAAATGATTTAATGGCTCACTCTAACTTTTTATAGCAATGACTTATATTGTGAAACTAATGTTTGACAGTATAATAATTTACCTTGAATATAAGATACCCTTTGATATTTTCAACCCCATTCCATCCCAATCAAATGATAAATATAATCTACTAAACAGATTTCATCACTTAACCAAAGTGCTACAATCTGCTATAAGAAAATATTGCTTACGTAAGATAACAGCTTATAACATACCTTGTTAGGGTGTTATTTGTGAAATAATTCCTAGAAGACATTCTAGAGGCCCTAGTACAAACTTAAACAGAAATTCTGGGTGTAAGTCAGAGCACCATGTGTTTTAAAAAAAACCTCTTGGTTATTCTGATGTAGTGGAAAATCTGAGAAGGGCTGATACAAGAAAACAAAATTCCTTTGCTGTTACATATACTAAAAGAAGCTTAAAATAGAAACAGAGATCATTTCAAACATGTAGAATAGGAAGAAAGTACTATGTAAATTATAAAAACCAAGAGACAATCATTGAATAGGAACAGGAATTAAGAGTTTTTATTTGACATCATTTGTGATATTAAACTTTTCTTTCAAATAAAAAAAAATGAAAATATATAAATAGACCAATACTTATTGAAGTTACTAGTCTTAGGCATTAAATGCACAGTGGTAAAAATTTTAGAATGAAAGTCACTAGTGTGATCAACATCAAAAACACTTAACAGTCTACCGTTAGGGGCATTTTGGTGCATTTGATAAGTTTGCAATAATATTTTCCTTAATTCCCATTTTATTACAGCAGAAAGTTCTCTGCCATCATTTTATGCATTGAGATATCATCTCAGCACATTTCTATGGATCAAGTGGAGCTTATTCTAGATCAGAGCTTTCCTTTCAGGGACTTGGAAGTGGGACTCATTGAGATTCATTCTCTATGAACCTGGACTTAAAATATATAAATAAAGATAATGAAGACTGATCAAGTTTTCTTCCATGTGCTTTTAAAGAGAGAAACCTGACCTATAGAATTAATGGGGAAGTCATACAGAAAGAAATAGAAAGGTCCATTAGGTTCTAAGTCATGGCTACAGTTTCTTCTTGGGGGATAATGACATCTGGACTTTGGATTTTCTGACATCTAATTTTCTAATGATTTTTTTTTTTTTTTTAGCTTGAGGAAGATCTAGATATTTCTCTATTTCTCTCATATGCAATCAGACAGGACATAGCAGAAGGTATTTACTAGATAATTTTTTGGAAAATAAGAAAGATGAAATATTTGGCCCAAGAAATCCATAAAAGTAAGCACGTGAAGATTGGGAAACATACACAAATATTAAACACTTTTGCTGGAAGTCAGTTTTATAGACAGACAGATAGAAAGACAGACAGATAGATAGATCTCATAGTTTGTGAAAGTTTGGAGCCCAACTCTTGTAGCTTTTGTCCTTCATCTGTTTCCTCATTGTAAGTGTAAAATTGCAAACATTTCTTCTGGAAAGCTGTTGATGATGGACTAGCCTTCTGCTTTGAATTATTATAATTATTTGACATTTGTAAAAAGCTCGTGATGTTCCAAAAACTGTTCATGATTTAAAAATCATTAAGATCAGTCCCTTACAGACAAAGCACATGTCCCAACTTTTAACCAAAAGTCAAGGATCTAGATGCTGATGGAGGTAAAAGACTAATGTTATTGTCTACGTTTTGCCTGGAATTTCACTAAACCAAACTTCACTATAAAAGAACTATGAGTCACACATGAGCCTCAGATTTTGCCATCAGATGCAAAAGAACAAAACTTTAATGGGCTTTTAAATTAAAGTCACTGTATTATTAATTGAGCTTTGGCTTTTTCTCCAGGTAAGTGGAAATTTTTGCACAAAATAAAAATCATTATGTAACATCTACCTGTATATCATCTTCATGTTTCACTTTTTAAGAAAATGTGAAATTTATTTTTTCTAATTTATTTATTTTTCCTTCTAAGAAACTACACTCATAGAAACCTTAATTTTAGTAACTATTTTTTTCTAATTTATTTTATTTTTTCTTAAATAATGCACATACATTCATGGAAATCTTAATTACTGGTAAAATGAAATACAAAATCCTATGGTAATCCATTTACATTGTTTGATGTGAAATATTTATCTGCAGTAGCATAAAAGAAAAAAAATGCTTGCCTTAAGTGGATACACACATATCTTTTACTATTGAATAACTATTTACTATTGAATAACTATTGAGTGGAAAAACTAAGCTACTCTTAGTTGATCCCTGAACTACCATCTATCTATAGCTGTGTATATGTGTGCGTGTGTGTGTGTGTGTGTATAGATAGATAGATAGATAGATAGATAGATAGATAGATAGATAGATAGATAGATAGATAGATTCTGTTCTGAGTAAGGCAAAAGTATAAGAAAGAAAATAAGTTTATCTGGGACTTGTAACTTTATCTACTGATCAGTATTTACTATAACATTCTTAGGCACACACAGACACATGTCCTCACACATACTAATACATGCACACACAAAAACACATGCACACATTCCTTTTTAACATTTGCCCCACCCACTAGTGTTTTCATTTCATGTCAATAACCATGTCTGCTCTTCAAGGAGACGAGCAAATCACATGGCCAAGTGCAACCTGCTATTTTGCTACCGATAGCATAGCATGGATAACTTACTGTATGCATAGTATACATTTTGCACAAAGCAATCAACATGAATAACTAAATTTGTGAACTGCTTTGACAAAATATAAGTAAGCCCATGAAAATTTGCTCTTAAGAGCTTACCAACTTGTATAACACATTTAAGATACTTCTATGAAAACATTATGTCACTGAATATTGTACCCTGCTGTGTACAGACCACTCATTAGTGTCCCAATGACATCAAAATAATGAAAATGACTGTAAGGTGTGTCTCTTTTGTTTATTTACATAATTTAACAAGAAACAGGAGGAATAAGAAAGGATAATGGAGAACCATTTATTCTCCAGAGACTGAATAGCCTTTTGTCTTTTTACCCCACACAATCATTAATTTTAATTACTTCAGACTTGTAACCCACATGGATAAAATTAAGATCTATTCCAATAAGAGACAAAAAAATTAGACTAAGATGACTGTAAAAGATATATCTGCCAGGTTATTTTTTAACAAACAAGCACAAATATTGCTATATTATTTGGTTTAAGGGTCTATGACAAATTTGTGGGCTTTTACAATGAACAGAACTTTTTAGACTCCATGTCTCCTGTTCTCATCTTCTCTGGAACTACAAAAATGAAAGAATACATAAATAAAATAACATATTCTGACAGTACATTAAAACTACTCATTTTCTGTTTGGCATAAAAGTCAAATTTATCATCATGTGTTTAATAAGATAAGCCTATTTTACTCAATAATTCTTACAAGGATCATTTATGTTTGACTTTTATAGCAATTAGACTACAAATTTGTAGTTAAATCTTGAATCACTTAAAAGAAAAAAACACTCGTGTCTTTATTTAATTATACATTTCTTAGCCATGCAGAGACGACCCCAAATTATTGCAGGATGGAAAATAAAAGACTCCCCCCTTTGCTTTCTCCATGCCTCTGCCTTGATGTGCCATGTGCAGCTTCAGACCTAACTTATGACTATCCAATTCAATCTTTTTTTCATTTGAATGTTGACATACTGCAGAGTCACAAATTATTTTCATTGGTCATCAAGAGATTTTGCAAAAGTGAAAAAAGCAGAATGTCAAAATTTAGGAGTACACTACATGATTAAAAGTAAATACAGTTTTATGAAGTTGTATATTTTGCAGATCAGATTTGGGTTCTCAACAAAATATGTATAGCTATCTATCTCTCTATACATCTATATATCTATTTACCTATAGATATATAGATATGCACACATATTTATGAGTAGTATACAAACCTATATACATAATCTCTACATATGTACATCATTAGATGGTAGGTGTGTGTAGTTTTGTGTGTGTTTTGGGTAATGATAAATGTATTTCACACTATGGGTGTTTGCAAAAGGGCAGAAATGGTGGGAATGAGAGCAGCTGCTAATGCTAATTCACATAGGTAGACAGGGAAAAGGATAAAGGCAGACCTCAGCACTGTGTGTCTCCAAGTGTGGTTATCAGACTATTGTCTCAGAATTTCCTCCTCAGAGGTGCTACTCAGAACATGTTGATTAAGCATCTCTGACATGTTGAGGATCTTCATATAAAATTGGTTTTCCAGGTAATTCTTCTATGTCCTGATATTTGGATTTCAGTGTATGAAAGAATATTCTTCCTTCTAGGTCTGTGATGTCTGAATCAATGCACACTAGCCACATGTGGCCATTCACAGTTAAGTTTGTATTAGTCGAAATTTAATAAAATTAAGAAATAAATTTGTCAGCTATACTAGACATTATCAAGTATTCAATAGACATGTGACCAGTAACTATTGCATTGGACTGTTCATATATAGGCACTTCTACTATCACAAAGTTTGATTGGTTAGTCCTGCTTTACCAGTTCCAGTGAATTACCAGTATTTAGCATATTATATTTTGTCAATGAATATATTCACATATGTGTAGCAGAGTGAACCACATACAATCAAGAGTGTACATGTCATATAAATTATATTTTTATTGTTTTAAAAAAGTTTAGACTAGGTTATATCAACTACTAAGGTTCTTTAAAGTTTTTTTTTTTCTTCAGAAATCAATATATGGGTGAGGGAAGGACAAGGAAGTCATACATAGAAGACTTTTAGGACAGTAAAATTATTCTATATGATACTATAATTGTGGACACATCACTATAAATTTGCATCCATCCGTGAGTATACAGCATTTACAGTAAACCTTAATAAAAACAAAGAACTTGGGGGTGATAAATAGATCAACATAGACTTAGCAATTATTCAACTGTTACAAATGTACCATTTTGGTGAACTATGTTTTAGATGAAGGGAACTGGAAGAATATGAAAATATATGCATATGGGAAATGGAAGGATATGAAAAAATCTTGGGATTTTCTGCTCAATTTTGTTGTGAAGTTAAGCTTTTCTTAAAACTAGTCTATTAAAAACCTCCCTGGTGGTGCAACGGGTTAAAGCGCAGCACTGTGAAGCTGGTTTTGGTGAGAGTTTGATCCTAAGCTCTGGAGATGGTCTACACGGCACAGCAGGCCTCTACTATCACGCCCACTGCTCACCTCAGCAGTCAATCTGCATGTTTTGCTCCCTACTCTGACTCTGGTGAAACTCCAGTTCTGTATGCATAAAAAGAAAAAAAAACTTAAAAAATTGTCTATTAAAAATTAATACTTGCTCAAGAATAAGTTTAGGAAGAAATCAAAAGGCAGAAAAACATTTTTATATTATATTATTTACCATTTTTAAGAAAAAGTAATATATTTTATTAGGGTAAAATATGTATAAATAATCCTAACTCTTCTTGCACATTTCATACCAAGTAGTTATGAGCTATTTACTTTCTCTGTAAATTGTAATGGCATTATCTCATGAAGACACATACTTCTTGAACTATCATTATAATCAAGTTGCCAACAGAGTAAACAACTTTATGATACTGAGCCACATAATATTCAAAATAGATTAAGATTGTTTGAAAAATAAATCTTTAAGGGGATAGAACATTGCTAACTAGATTTGTCAGGCAAGTCATAAAATTTACATATTTCAAAACAATTGCAGTTTTAAGTATCTTTGTATCAAGTAAAATATATCTTTCTGCAAAGGTACTGTTGACTTATACCCTTTGAAACTGTGTCCACCTAAGATTGGGAGAAAAAAGGAAACAGGCTGTAGGCAGTATCTGGATGAGAGAGAAAGTTTACAAGAACTACACAGAGAAAATTGTGAGTGAAACTTAAAAGAGTGTAATCATATAACCACGCAATAGGGTGTGCTGTGTCAGTCACTGTTAGTTGCTTATTTAATAGCCATTTTCTTTTTCTTATTTTCTAAGACAGCCCCATTTCCCTACTCCCATCTGGACAATATGCCAGTTGCCAAGAATGGATCATGTTTATTCTACACCAGTTATGTTAATACTGCTCTATTATGCTAGTAATTTGTCTAGATGAGTAGGTGATCCACAGAAATGGTTCTGGTAAGAAAGTGCTCTAAGAGAGGAAAGCCTTTATGCCTCTTCCCTTCTTGGTTTGTGTGCTTTTCTCTGAGGATTTGAAGCTGTGAGAATCGTGAGATGCAAATACAGAACAAGGAGCATGGGAGAAAGGAAGGTCTAGCTGATTGCTAGACCTGCCCTCAGAGGGCTTACCTGCATTTTTTAAAAAAGTATTTATTTATTTTTGTATAGAACTGGTGTGTAGGTTAGAGGAGTGTCAGGGGGTGGGTCAGAGGATTCAACTGAAACAGAGTGGGGAGCGACTGAAGGAGACTCCTCCGGGAGAAGGAGGAGAAGGAGGACCTACTGAAATACACTGCTGAGGGGAGCAAAAGGAGAGACAGACAGAAGAGGTCTGCTGCACCAATGTGTGTCAGCTCCCTGGCCAGAATTCTAACTTAGGCCATCATGGTGACAGCACTGAGATTTAACTCCTAGGCTATTAAGTAAGACTCCAGTTTTATTGGAAAATTCTTTATAGTGCAAGCCATTGTGAAGAAAATTAGTTGGGCACATACATTCTAGCTATTATGATATGAACTTCTAGAGGATATTATGCTAAGGAAAATGTGTAAGTTGGGCCCTCCCTGATGGTGCAGTGGGCTGAAGCACAGCACTAAGAAGCAAAAGCCACTTCAGCATGAGTTCGATTCCCCGCCTGCCCAGGAGCTGACCCACATGGCCTGGCAGACCTCTCCTGACCTGCCTGCTACTCCCCTCAGTGGCGTACTTTGTTGATTTGTCCGTTCTGCACCCTACTCTGTCTCTGGTGAATCCTCTCACTGCCCCTGCATTTCTGGCCTGTACCCCAGTTCTGTAAGAACAAATAAATACATCTTAAAAAAAAAATAAAGTAATGAATAGGTTCAATTTACTTGGGAATTTGGAATTCTTTCACAATACATGTCATTTTACCATATACAATTCGGTTCCCTGCAAGAGCAAATGGTGTATGTTGGAAAATTTTTCTATATATGTTATTTATATCTAGAAAAATTATATTATATAAATAAATTTAAAAAATAAGTCTTTAAAAAAAACCTGTGTTAAGTTCGAGAAAGGCAAATATTGGATAAAGCTTAAGTAGCAACACATCCTAGAAAGCTGACTATAGAATTGAGGCTGGTGCCTGGGCTTCATTAGGGAAAGGTAGGGCATACACAGAGTAGAAATGGAGCACAACGGCGATAGCAGTAGACTGTGGATGGGTTGGTGGTGGGTATAAATAGTAATAATGACTTAAAAGGGAGATCTTTGACCTCTAAAACACAAATAATATTGTAAACCAATGTATGCCAGCTTTAAAAAAAAAAGTTATACAAGGTTCCTAAACTGTAACTTGACTCAATTTATCAAAACAATGAAAAAAGAAGAAGAAGAAGAAAAAGAAAAAGAAGAAAAAGAAGGCGTCAATCCAAAAGGTGAGACTTCAGAATATGGAAGAACAGAAAATGGAACACCAGAGAATAACATAAACCCTGACCAGCCAGTCAAGTGGACACGGGACAGAGGATTTGAAAACAGACTGGAAGTATTATGATCCTGTTGTCAAAATTATCTTGACTTGGATAAGAGTTTCCCAAGCTCTCTTATCTGAGGAGCATTTCTTAAGAAAAGCTTACTTAGGTTGTTCTAAATACAGCATGTGACTTCCCAAATAGATTTTCCTCGTGGCAGGAATATGTAAGTCATGCTTCTATGTGACTGGTACCTTTCTCATCATAAGTAAGATGACTACTGTTGTCCTCTGAGCTCTGTTGGCTTAGCTCAGAGGACAACCTGTGAGAGATGTAACAATGAAGTAAACTGAGTTA
The DNA here is from genome assembly GCF_000260355.1 of Condylura cristata. Classification (NCBI taxonomy): domain Eukaryota; kingdom Metazoa; phylum Chordata; class Mammalia; order Eulipotyphla; family Talpidae; genus Condylura; species Condylura cristata. The sequence continues at coordinate 11,866,613 of NW_004567104.1, read as the reverse complement.
AAGCCTGAGGAATTCACCAAACTAAATACTGCTACATGAAGATGCTTGCCAATCATTTGATACCTCCTGCTTTATCTTTGCTTCCACATGCTAAGCGAAAAAGACAAAAAGCAAACTGGGCCATAGGGATAGACAGAGAGAAAACAAGATTAAAGGTGATTAACTGAGTTCATGGGGCAATAGGTAGAAATGGCAGGTGACATACAATGTTTAGTAGCGAACAACAGGACTGGATTAAAAAAAAAAAAGGCATGTGCTTCACAGAAAATTAAAGTAGGGTGGATAAGTTCAACTGAAGAAAATACTAGATGCTAAGTATTGGAGATCAACAAAATTTTAAGACAACTATTGGTATTTGGAAAGAAAGAAAGTAGAAGGGAGAAGGTTAACTTTTACCTGGAAAGTTATGCTTCTAGGATGCATTATTAATAATGACTGGGACACAGAAGAGTATTCCTTGGACATTGTGCTAATAATCTTGTGTTAAGAAGCTTTCCACCGTGGTTCTTCCAGTTTAACTCAGAGCAATCTGCTCTTTTCCTTTATTCATTCTAGAATTGACTAAAAATCTTGGCTGTGCAATGTTCTAAGAAAACACAGCAGTTTATTCAAAAGAATTGACATAAATATGGTTAAAGACAAAAAACTCTGCACCTTCACCTCCTTAAACCTAGCTCACACAGAACCTTGATGCCACACAAATGACAAACATTTAAACTAGGATCTGCCTTTTGTTGTAACTCTTCTCCCATAGAGTAAAGCAAAGTGGGTGCCTTGGGAGTCCTAATCTCCTACCAGCAGACAAAATATATGACATTTTATAGACTTGATCCTGTTTATGCCAATGGCCATGCCCCCAAATACCTTAGATATTTAAAATAAAATAATAAAGGTTCCCTTGAGTAAATGAGGCTACATTTCTAACATGGCCATATTGCATATAACCATTTTACTTCAGGTGATATAAACAAATGAGCTCTCTCAAAATGTAGCTGAGCATCTTTATTTTGTTCTAGTCACTGGAATATAATAGGAACTACTGACTTAAAAAATTAAATCACACTTTAATATAATAGCCTTGATGAGGAGAGGCATTTGTGATATTTGATAATAAAGCCATGCTTAATTAACAATTTTATTAATTCTCAAAACAACTAAGAATTAGGAAGTAAGACCTTCCTTGCTGATAAAACCAAACAAGAATTAGGTTATTTTCTAAGTCCAATTTAATCATAGTGCAGCATATCTTCAAAATGCCACCATTTTAAATAACTCCAGACAGAATTGGGTAGGCACACTGTTCTATGCATAGCGTCAGCAGTGAGACATTGATGGATTATTTTATTGGTAAAAATGAAATTAATGGTGACAGTGATGGTCTTGTTAGATGATATTACTCCATTAAGTTAAACTTGGTTAACAGATACAGAAATGAACTGTTTACACAGAAACAAAGCAGAAATAAATCATGGCAATTGTCATCAACTTTTGGATTCAAGCCTTTACATCTTCCCTATTATAGTTACTTCCTTATTTTTGTCAACTCTTTTATACTGAGGTTAGTGATAAACGGAAGTTAAACGCAGACATTATATTTCTTTTCTAATGAAAAACACCCATTTAGATTTAGCATTCCCAATTGGTAGCATTCTCACAGTTGATTCCTTCAGATTTAGATTCCCTGATTCAATAGCAGGACTAACATCAATTTGAAGTAACATCTGAACTAATTAGTGACAAGAGCAATTTGACTCTTCCCTTTGTTACAAGTGCCATTTGAAAGCTCTGAACTGTCTGTGTTCTGCTGAAAGAATCAGGGATTGCATTCAGCCAATCCTCAAAGAACCTTGGCAATGGTAGCAATAATTTCAGGGGATATTCACTTCAATATTCTATATTACTTGCTTGTAACAACAACTTTAAAAACTAGGCAATTTTGTCCCAACTATTTTTTGGTCAACCTGTGGGGCTGTATAAAGTGGATTTCAAAGTAATTTCATTTCATTTTATTTTTCCAAATATTTGTAATTTCTTCTAATCTTTACTATGACTGAAACAAAATATAAATAACAGCAAAGAAAGATTCACTGAAATGTCATTAAGGGATCTACTGAAGGACCTGAACTAAACCAGCTAATATTTAGGGCATAGAACCAAGCAAGGTGGGCTGAGGGATATTGCTTACTGACTTCTGATGGTATGCCCCAGGCCATATTGGCATTTCCCTCCAATGAATACTGGGGCGAGGAATTCATTTGACAATTGGATAAGTGTTTATAAGGACTCAGACCTGATTGCAATAGTGAGATCTTGTATTACTACACTAGGAATATTGAAACAAAATACCACAAACTGGGTGGTGGAAAGAGCAAAAATGACATCTTCCCTGGTGGTGCAACGGGTTAAAAGTGCAGCACTGTGAAGCTAACTGCAGCTGCTTCAGTGCCAGGGAGGTGAACCTCCCTGACCCGCAGGCTGTTCTCTCAGCAGTGTTCTGCTTCCCACTATGTCTCTGGTGAATCCTCTCACTGCCCAGGCACCTCCAGCCTGTACCCCAGTTCTGTATGTAAAAGTAAATATATATTTTTTTTAAAAAAAAATAGCAAAAATGTATTAACTTACATTTGTGGAGACTAACTGTCTAAAATCAAGATGCTATGAATACTGTTTCTTTCTAAGGGCTGTGAGTGAAGCTGTGTTCAAGGCTCTTTGATCTTTGATCTCTGTATCTCTATACATAATTTTCCCTCTGTTCATGTTTGTCTTTGTTTCCAAACATCCCTTTTCTATAAAGACATTAGTCATATTTAGTTTGGGGTCCTGTCCCCTGGCTCGGTTTATCCTCATTAATGAATGTCCAATTAATAAAACCTCTGATCACTTTATTTCCAAATTAAGTCACATTTTGATGTACTAGGACTTATGCTTTCAACATATGAATTTTATGTGGTACAACTCCAACCATAACATATTCTGTTTCTATTTCAAATCACTTTATTTACATGTGAATAACAGGATTACATGAATTTTCTTGAGCATAACTATCCCAGTCATCTGAGTTAGGCAACACTTTATTAATGACAGTCAAAGGCAAACTTTTTGAGCTCCTTATTTTCCTTTTTAAATGTATATTTTCTACAGAGAAAAACAAAAGGTTCTCTATGAATCCCTCATCTGGCAAAAAAACAGCTTTATACAACCAGGATAGAATTTCTCTTGGCCTGCATCCTTTAATCTCGCATGGTTTCTGAAAATTAGGACTTGCCAAGATGGAGTGGGAAAGCTGCCTGCACATACCAGAATAGAGGAGGGCTGATTTCATCTGGGATGGTTCCAATTTTGTGTATCATAAGTGGGTTTAGCATAGAAAGCAGCAAAGTTCAAGTCACCATAGTTCTTTCTTACTACACATGTATATCCACTCCTAGGGAGACTGTAGAGTTTCTAGAATGCCTGGCCAATATACCTGAAGTGTGGTACCAGACAATTTTGGACCACATAAACAGAAATTAGTGTTGGGATCATCTACTCCAGCATTTCTCGAACTGAATTTTTTGGAATACTAATCCATAGTTACTGCAAGATGAAAACAAATACTGAGATCAGGTAAGTTTGATGAATTCTGAGCTAGATAATTATAAACAGATTTTTGGAAGGTTTTTAGTATTTTAAAATTGTAATTGTGCATCATGAATGCCGAAGTGCTAAGAATAGTAACCTGAATTCTTACATTTTTGCTTTCATACAAAGTTTTGAAATTTCTTGTATTATATTTAATAAGTCAATATTTAGGTTTTTAGGAGTTAGCATTTCGTAAACTCTAGTATGTGGACTATTAATCTGATCTAATTTCCTTGTTTTCTATCTGCAGAATTTAGAACCTGAGAGATCAAGTATTATAGGAAACTCCTTATAGTCTAGCATATTTGGTGGTTTTGCCAACAGAAACAAAGCACAAAACCACATGTTGACCCCAGAACAGTGAACTCCTCACTGTCACAGGGCTTCTTATCCACCTCCTGGAGACTTCAGTAAGAGACGTTTTGCCTATGAGATGACCTGCTTACCCAGAAGTCCTGAGACCACCTTAGGTAACACATTGTTTAATTTTTAACTGGGAAAATAATGCTTGTCAGGTGGCATCCTCTATCCTCATTATTTGTCAGATTTAGGGATTTGGGACAATCTGGGCCTGAAAAGCTTGTAAACATTCAGTTATTTATTCTACAGATATTTTGTTAGGACATTTCCTGAAAAAAAAAAAAAAGAAGAAGATATTCTTTATGCTGATAGAATTGCAATCTTAGTAGGAAGAGAGAGCCAATACATGTTAAAAAATAATGAAACGATATGTCACATTGTTAAATATGTTGACAAACATAAAACATATTGAAATCATAAGCTTTTGATGAGAATGAGGGCTTGCTTTGGGTAATTAAGGAACTTTGCTCTGTGGAAGTGACACCTGAAATAAAACTTAGGTGACAAGTAGGAATGATTTGTGAGAAATCTGGGAAATAAAAGATCCAGGTATAGACAGAACTATGTATAGCCTCTTGTAGAGATATAGTTGGCATGTGTCAGAGACTGATGGAGGCTAGAACACAGGGACAAGGATATATAGAATGATGGGCATTGAGATCCTTTTCAAAGAGTACAATTCAATACATCTGGGGTAGACTTAGGGACACACTTTCTGATTCAGAAGGTCCATGAAAAAGAACTTAAGGAAACCCCACTAATCTTTTGGGCAAACACTGACCTCAAAACCAAAACCCAGAAGCACTTCATGCCAGAGTGAGAGCAGTCCTCTCTTCTCATAGTTAATAAGTTCAGAGCTACTTGGTAACATCTCAATAAGTGATTTGGGGAATTTTAAGGAAAAGGTGTTCTGTATTCATTGTATAAGTAAGTAACTTCCTATTTCTTTAGTACATGTCAATTGATATTTATTCTGGTATGTGTTGCTCTGCAAATGTGGAAGTGAAAATTTAGGAAATGAAAAATATTATGAGAATCACATGAATGATCTTATCCAAAAATTAGAAATATCCCAATAATGAAGACTTAATTACTCTTTATTTGTTACAATTTTTTCTTAAGAGAAGAAGAGTAAGGGTAATATTTGTCTAACAACCAGTAAATCAAGTTAAATCAAGTTGTCATGCAACAAAGGAAATCTTGGTGGCATCAAGTGTAATGAATGACCATGAATTTAAAGCAATTTTTAAAATAAACTATAATCAAAACTTAATATCCAAAGAATCTGAAATTACGAAATATATAAATGCTCCTGGTAAATATCAGCACTACTGTAACTGACACAGCAGCAACAGAGATGAAAACTGGATCAACATTACCAACATGACAAGTAGCAGTTTGACTGAGAAATTGATATGGTATGTCTAGCCATAGCTATCAATCAATTCATTCCCTGCTTACCATTACTAAACTTTCTGACTATCTAGAATGATCGATAATCTGTCACTTACAGAGTTAACTGTAATAATCTATCACTTACAGAGTTAACTGTCTTTACACTAAATTAAGTATCCATGACATCCTCTGGATCCTTGACTGTGAGCTTTTTAGTTTTATCTACCAGGAATTTAAAGATACATGATAGAATTAGAATGATAGACTACCAGGGCTCTATTCTATTTATTTTCTAATTTGTTTTTATTCTCATAACTTTATTCATGTGCTATCAAAAAACACTCAGCATATATCCCTTGCTATATCTTAAAATATAAATTTTTCAATTTCTTATTTTTCCTATTTTTTTAATAAAGTTCCTTGACATGTTTCTCAGCAAATTATCTATTTCTTCTAGTCATGAGAAACCAAAGTAACTTTCTCTTGGTCTTTACATTTATATAAGACCAAAAATGGCAAACATGAATGGATAGCATTATTTTATGTATAAGTATATATAGTAAACATAACACCTATAATAATTGGGAAAGTTTGGACTGTGAAGAATATTTGGATGATATTATTAAGAAGAGAATTCTCAAAAATATCAGATAAATTGATAAGAAATAATTGGTAAACTTTAACCTGTAATTGTCCATCATAGTATTTAGATATTGGAAGAATATTTTGAGTCATTCTGATTTAAAATAACTCTTATCCTTACCCAAGTAAATTAGAGCAGAGGTTTTATATATATATGGACACACATATATATATATATATATATATATATATATATATATATATAACACACATATGTACATATACACATTTATTTATATATATCATGTATGTATGTGTAGCTAACAAATATTTTCATACCTGATGCTGATAAAGATGAGATATGTCTGATACAAAGTGGCCTCATTTAACCTTTTATTGAAAGCATGTCAACAGTCACATGAATGCCCTTATCTTTCGACTACTTATACCACTCATAGGTATATACTGAAATGATCCAACAAGAAAGAAGAACTATATTCCCAAAGATGTTAATTAAAGTAGTATAATGAGGAAAAAACAGGAATAAACTAAATGTCAAACAAAAGGGGAATAGCTGAGTAAATTATAATGCATCAACCCTGTGGTATTTTGTGCAGTAATTAAACAAATAAATATAAAGACTACATAACAACATGGAATTATGATATAAAGTGAAATGAGATATAATATTTTGTGTACAATGATTAAATAGTAGAAATATAAATAAAATATGAACATAATAAAGAAAACAAAATCACACATTTTAGGACAAAGTTGTTTTTGTTCAACTTTTTTATACATTACTTCTTATTTAAAAAATACTACTCTAAATGAGAGGTTTATATGCTAATATTATAGAATACTTTCTCCAATTCATTCTTCAGTGAAAATGAATAAATTTAATAGACGTATAATTAACTAATATCTTCCACTGTGTTAGTATTTAGTAGATTGTTTCCCACAGGAGCAACATTACATACTTATCAATCTTTATATTAAGACACCATGTCATAACCCATATGATGTGATGGAAGTAAATTTATATTACTACTATTAAGATGACAATGATGCCATCATATGTACAGGTGTAAATAACTTATTTTAATGTAACCTGGAACTTGATGTAAAAAAAGTAACAGCTGTGGGACACACAGCTGCAAGGTCTGATAAGGCTACAGTGAGCCTATAGCTTATCAATGGAGACCAGAAACCTCTCAAAGACTGCCAAAACAGCTTTAAAAAAAAAAAAGATTTATTTACTTATGCATACAGAACTGGGGTACAGGCTAGAGGTGCAGGGGCAGTGAGAGGATTCACCAGAGACAGAGTGGGGAGCAGAACAGGCAGATTAACAAAGCACTGATCTCAGAGTACCCACAGACTGGCTATCAGTACATCTGTCTGCCTCTGGACCCACTGCTCTGCAGCCACACCCTTGCCCTCTCACCACAGAAGTCCTGCTCAGATGGCAGAGACTCCTTGGGATGTGGAAGACCTTCTTGTGGAGCGGCTGGGAGACACCTTGCACCAGTGCACCCTTCTTGGATTGAGTGCTGCTCCCAGTTAAGAGCAAAAGCCTTCTGGTTGATAGCTTAGAAATACTGTTAATCTCATGGTTATCTTGGAAAACTCATCATGGAATATCCAATTTAACATAAACTATGTTATTGTTGTAACACTCTATAGATATTGGTATTCAATTACATTAACCACAGCTACCGTTGTGACCCTCAAAAGTCTTCAAATATTGTCATTTTTAAAAAGTTCTTACCCACTATTATCTAATCAACCTATCTTCTGAGTTACTATTTTAATAAAATATCATGTTTAATAATAATCCTTTGACCTTGTATTTGAACACACCTTGTAGAACCTATACTCTAAATTTCACAGCTTCCCATCTATCACCTCCTTTTTTCTAATCTGTCTATTTTTTCCCTCATTACTGGATTATTACTACCTATATTTCGCATGCTCAGCTATTTCTCACTGAACAAAAAATGTTACATTTCTGGTTACACTCTCTACTTTTGTTATTTCTTTTTGCAATCAATTCTTCTGGAAGAATTATCTCTATTTACAGTCTACCACCATTCCTCAGTTCTTGTTTTCACATTCACTCCTCACCCACTTCAATTTGGCTTGATCATTTCCTCCCACCTGTTTATTGTTTCCCATAATTTGAAAGTGAAATAGTTCTTGGTGTCACCATTGTCCTTAGTTGCTTATTAAAATTGATGCTTTCAGTCTCAATTTTGCTCATTTTACTTGACAAGCAGTATTTGACAAGGCTGGCACTCCTCTTTTCTAGAAAAGTCACCCTTCTGTTGACTTCAATGACATCAATTTCTTTCCATGTCATTTTCCTGAGTGCTACATTTTGCTCTTACTTTTTTTTTGGCTATTCCACCTGATCCTTATATGCTGGTGTCTCTCACTACTGGGTAGTAGGCATTCTTCAGTTTATTTTAAAGTGGTTTATAGGCAATTCCATACACTTGTAGGTCTTCACTTACCTACTTTCATTTAATTGTAGCTACGTGTTTAACATCTGCATTGTGAAGCTTCATATAGCTTTCAAATTCAAGCATAACACATACCAAACTCAACATTCCTTATTGCTAATCTGAATTTTTTTCTCCAAAACCAGCCTTCTCTATATTATTCATCTTAATAACACCAAAGTATGATCAGTTACTGGAATGATCCAAAGTTGGAGTATGGGATCCATCTTTAATATTCCATTATCACTCATCATTATATCCTAATAATAAAGGATGAACCTTGATTATATTTTTCACTAATATTTCTGTTGTGCCCAATACAGTTCCTGGCACATGGTAGGTACTCTGTACATGTTTGTTAAATGAATGAAGACATGAAGAAATGCAGAACACAATGCATTTCTTTGTTGAAATGCACACAAGATTGGGTTTAAAATATTGTTTTAAAATATGGCTATAAATCAGTAAAGTGGCTATATATCCATTTAATGAATTGGTAAGTGAACTGGAAATCAAATTACTAAAAGGTTGAAAAGTATTTCTTAGGGAAGTTGAAAAGTACTGTCAATGTTTAATTGAAGAAATCACAGAGAGGAAGCAGGAAAGGTCACTGATTCCTTAAGGGCATGTGACAGGGAAAAAAACAAAAACAAAAAACAAAAACACTGGCTTATAGAAGCTTGCTCTCCATTGTAGCCCAAAAAAGCTGATTTAAGAACATTAGAGAAATTGATTAACACCAAATCATATTTATCTACGAGAAACAGTAAAAGAGTAATTAGAATTCATAGTTGTTTAGAATTAAATAAAATAGTGATTGAGGCCCAGAAAGCCTGCATTTCAGTTCTAACACTACTATCATTGCTCTACTGGATGAACCAATCATTTCAATATTCTGAGCATACCATGTTTAGCAGTACACTGTGCATAATTATTCTAAAATTCTGATTCCGTTGTTCCAAAAAAGTTTTATATGCAAGGAGACTGTGAGCACCCCAAAGGAAGGGGAGCCGGGATTTAGCAGAGATCCTGCACCCAACACACTTGCGTTCTTAACTGCGTTGAGTTGATTAATTTATAACAAACCCTTAAGAACATGTTGGGTCAATAAATCTCTTATAAAAGTATGTGAAAAATTTATATGTAGGTGGGGTGTGTATTTGTTTGTTGGGGAATAAAGAACAATAACTTGGATATGAAATCAAATTAAATAATAAAATTCAAAGCAAATTAGAAGTTTATCAATATTTATATTATCACCATGATTCCTTTGCACTTGTACTAGAAGACTTAGTAGCTATTAGTGGCTCATGTTAGTTGTATAATTGTGGGTGAAAACAGTTGTATAATTGTGTCTGTATCTCCATTCTCATCATATAAAAGATATTCTATGTTTATTTTTCATACTTCCAATAACTTTTATCCTTAAGTTTTAGTTTTAAGGTGTTTATGTTAGACCATGAAAATCAATACATTTTTGTTGTGCAGTCAATATTATCCTTGGTTTAAATAATGCCAAGTTGTTACCTTGATGCAATGATTTTTATCTTGTTACCCACATCCCTTTTACCCAGGCAAGTATTCTTCATTTATTGGGGCAGAGTGGAGCAAATAGGAGTGAAGACCAAAGGAGGAATTTGAGGGAAAGCACCAGTGTTGCATTTCAATCATCAACTTTCTCCTTTTTTAAAATACCCAAATGAATGAGATGACACTGTATTATTTAGCTCAAGTAATGAAGGAAGAAAAAAAAAAGGGTGTATCGAAAGACAGACATAAAAATACTCATTTTGAGAAGTGAATGCAATATATTTTCCTAAGATTGACATCACCTCAAGAAATGTATATTTTTTTATTAGTATTTTTTTTTCTTTTTTCTATGGAGGTGCAACCTTGCATTGCACTTTATTTTGAACTCCTTGCACGTCATATTAAATATTTAGGGTGACATCTGGAAATATGCTATTGGTTCTTGAATTACAATAAAAGCTGGAAGTTATGATTTCTTCCCATGGTTTTCCTTTTAGTTTCACCCATAGGAAAAAAATGCAATGAGACTATAAACCCAAATATATAGTTTCTTTATAAAAATAACTCTAGTACGCTGACATAACATTGAATAGGGTCCACTCTATGGAGTACTATTCAACAAATATTCTCATCTTTACCAATATGTGTAGCAAATTCTTCAAACTTATAAAGACATTTGCAGCTATTCTAAAAGTTCTGACATGCCCACAAAATCAATTACTTCTTTTTCATTTTACAAGTACTTTATGTGTATTTTTCCAAAAGAATTTCTACTTTTCTCCACCCTGAATCATGATTAAAAAAAAAAAAATTCTTCACAGACAGCTAAACTTAAAGATTAAGTTTTTGATGGCTTTACCTCTTCTCAAAAGTGTTTTAGTTAGTCTTGCATATGCTGTTTATTTTCTGTCACAAGAACAAATGAATCAAAGTTCAAGTACTCATTTAAATAAAAATGCATGCATATTATAAAAATAACCATTGTAGTATGAATATTCTTAAGTATTCACTAAGCAATGTTGAAAATCATATATGAAATCCTCTCTTAAAAAATTCAATGACTACTTTAGAATACTACAGACTTCTTTTTTAAGAAATGAAGTAAATCATTCATCAAATACCCTCTGAAAACTACCACTTTATCTTTCAGCCACTCTTGATCCTAATCGTACAATAAGAGTTTTATTAACTCTAATTGTTCTTTGATCAGACTTTTGATTATTTACCCCGAAGCTACATTTTAGATTCAAGTTGTTCTGCACAGTTGTAATTACCATATGTTTTCATTAATCTAATTTTGTTAGCTGGCTGTTTACTGAGTGGTCTTAGTGTCAATCAATTATCCTGCTAGCCCATGCATCAAAACAATTAGAATGGGGTTTAGTTCTCAAGGTGTAGTCATTAGGGTATTTTATTACACATTTCCAGTCTATTAGAGGGTAACCAGAGAAAGACAAATAGGAGATTTTCAAATGTAGTTTTATCACTGATACTAAGTACAGAACTTCTGGGATTCACCTATGCGGCTAACATTATGATCAAAGGATATGGGTCTTGGAAACATTATTAAACACTTGAAAAATGAAGCCATGCAGTTCTAAGTAAAGAGAAAAATATGCATGCAGGCTAACATTTTCTTTCAAATACACTAGAAAGCAAGCTTTATAGTTAACACAGAAATTGTGTCCTTCAATAAACCACAACACTTGATATAGTCTCAGCAATATTTCTTCAAAGAGAAATGTTTCATAAAAAAAATATTTTCCCACAAAAATAAATTATCATACATTTATCCAAAATTTCTACAGAATTTGTCTAAGTTACATGCATTGCTTTGCACACATTATTTAACGTCTTCCTATATTTCTTTCATGGACAGTTCCTTGTGCTGCTAAAGACATTACATGAAAAAGGGCTCAGTTTTGTGACAAGGGATTCAAACAATAGTCCTAAGGTGATGGATCACTGAGACTATAGTAGTGGGATAATAACAGGGACTGCACTAGAGGGGAAAAATAAAATATAATACAAAAATCACAAACAGTATAAGAAAATGAAACATTAGAAATATATAAATAAAATAAGACAGTGGGTCCCAGCCACTGAGAGAACAAATGCCCCATAACATAGTACAATAGACTAATCAGAATTATCAATTCTTGTAGGACTATACATTTTATTCTTTAATAATAATTAACAATTGTTCAGCACTTTCATTATAGCACATTGTTGAAAGACAAGATGCTTTGAGTTACAAGACTTTATAAGAATATTATGACTTGGTTATTACTAGACAATCTCATTTTAAAGACGAAAAAGCTGAGACACCAGAGGTTGAATAATTGTCAAAATGCACTCAACTACTAAGTATCGGTGTAATATAAATACAAACCCTATTTTTTAAACTTCTCAAACCCTGTTGTTTGCATGCAGATCACCAGATGGGTTGATTATTAAGTTATATCTAATTTGTACATATGGCTTGGACCTAAGAACTTGTGTTTCTATCATTTGACCAAGAGACACTGATGCTTCTGGTCCAGAGACCACATTGTGAGAAACACAGCTTACCATATTGCAAACCTCATCCATATCTTCAAGTTTCTCTCCAATCTACTCTACTTCAATCCACTTTTAATTCTCAGTCAGGAAGCTTTTTACTTTCCAAGAAATAGATCTTGCGAGTCAAATTTCTTCCAATGTATTTCTCACCTCAACCTCCAACTAAACACTACTATTAAGTTTCTTCATCGTTTCCTTCTCATCCAGATTTGTGAAAATTTGCTATTCAAGGTCAGTTTCTAAATGTAACTCCCCACTCATACAATTTGGGGGCCATAGTCAGCCACATGCAGTAATATGTCAAATAGTCATGACTTGTATATAATTAAAATACAACTTTATGTTCTGTTCTCTTCTCCTCCACTACCATCACTTAATATGTTCGAACAGACTTAAGGCTTTTCTGATTATTTTCAGGTAGCAGAAGGAACTAATCCCTTTAAGTCACAAGTACAGTATCTCTTAAATAATCACAGTATCCCTTAAATAATCAAGTCCTAAATATTAATCACAATTCTGAAATTTTGTCTGAGATGAAACTTTCTATTGCAAGTAGGCTAAACTTTCTGCTTTCCAGGAATGAGGTTGTCTGTCTGCCTCACTATTTCCTCTCCTATTGGGAAAGGAAGGTGGACGCTCCATCCAGGATTACTGCTATCCTAAGATGCTTTATTCTCTTTGGTCCTGATAAATCTTTAAAGCTGACTGTCTTCATAAAGACAGTATAGTTTCTTCTAAAGTCCTTCCGCTGGACACTTTCCACTGTAACTCCTATTATATAGCCAGTGAATTTCTTCTTTCCTGACTTCTGTTTTCCTGGCAGTCCACTTTGCATACAACTCTTTATCTCTTAACCACTGCAGGCTACCCACTTAGAAAAGAGACAGAGATGTGTGATGCTTTGCTAATAATTTGCGTACCTCCTTGACTCTGGTAGATTCTAGAAAGCTATTTTCATCCCCAAAGTGTACAGAGAGGTATTAACTGCCCTGGTATGCTGGTCTTTTTGTTATAAGGTAGTGAGAGGGGTACCTCTAAACCCCCAAACCTGCCTGTTCTAAATAGGTTCTGCCACCCACCACATCAAGACAAAATATATAAGAACTTTAATGAAAAAGAACTTTAATACAATTAGTGTGCAATAAAGAAAAGATGAAGAATGTAGTTTCTAAATCAAACACTTGAAGTTATTCATCCCCTCGTGAGTAAAAGCCACCCAAAAAGGAATGGTCCAAAGCAAGGCCTGAATGCCCTCCACAAGTCTAAAGCACCTTCTGGTAAGAACCCATAAAAAAGGGGCAGAAATGGCCAGACAAGTCTGGGAGGAAAAGAGCAAAATCAAAATCAAGATAAATGCTGCCATAGTTAACCTCAGCAAGGGTCTCTCAACCATATCTGTTTTACCCAGTCCAGAGCCAAGAAACAAGAGCTGCTTCTGCTATGTCTCTCTGCTCCATGTGCCTCCCTCAGGTCACCTTCTGGCTCTCTATACTGCTTCCATTCTCCTGTCTCCTCTCCAGATTCTTTCCTCTGCTCAATTCCATCCTCCTTTTGGGTGGGGGAGGGAACATGGAACCTCCCCTTTTTCTGGGAATCACCCACCCTCTTACACTTTTAGCCTATGATTATAGAGATATCATATTACAGCCTCAGGAAAGTCCAAGAATCCTAAATTGAAATCTCTAAAGGGTTCTGTTGTCTCACTTTAGAAATTCAGATTTATGGGTGTTCAATGTTTTAAGGAAATTTTTCATAATGAAATTTGTTACAGAATTGTTCACCACTTCTTATGTACTTACCAGACATAATCAACTCTTTCCCTGCAATGTGATAAAAATTTTAAAATAAAATTAATGCATCCTTCATCTCCCCTCTCAGTTATGTTTCCTTCCTTTCCTATTTTTTTTGATGCTGATCTGTCCAGATTTATTTTTTTAATTGTATTAATATATTTTTTAGATTATTCTTCATTTTGTACATTTTGTCATCTCAGTTGTAATCCCCATGGACTTCCCACCACCTCTTCACCCATGAGCCATCACCACAGTCCCATGTGCTCCTCCCAGCCAAGTTCTGATACTGTTTCTCTCTCCTCCCCTGTAGAATGTCTCTGATTTACAGTTGTTACTTTTTACTTAATTAGAATGACTACATCTATCTATATGTATATGCATATATGTATGTTTGTATGTATATATATATGCAGTTTTTCCTGAACCCTTACATTCCTGGTATGAGTGAAACCATATGGTATTTTTCTTTTTCTTCCTGGCTTAATTCACTATGTATGATGTTTTCCAGTTTCATCTATGTTTCCACAAATGGCATGAGTATCTTTTTTGATTGCTGAGTAACACTTCATTATGGGGTCTATATCATATCTTCTTGATCCAGTCATCCTTTTTTGGGAATTTGGTTTGATTCTACATCTTCCCTATTGTAAACATGGTGGCAATAAATATAGGGGTTCAGGTGTCATTTAGAATTATTGTTTTTGTGTCCTTTGGGTAGATACCTAGGAACATGGTACTAGAACAAGAACTGAGATACATGCCAATGGAATCAAAAAGGAAACCTCGATATAAACCTAAAGGTTTATGGACAACAAATCTTTGATCAAGAAGCAAAGAATATGCAATGGAACAAAGAAGGATTTTTCAACAAATGGTGCTGGCAAAGCTGGGCTGCTATGTGCAAAAAATGAAGCTAGATTATAATGTCACACAATACACAAAAACCAAATCAAATGGGTAAAAACCTAGACCTAAGGCCTGAAACCATAAAATATACAGAAGAAAATATTAATGAAACACTACATGACATACACCTCAGTAACATCTTTAAAGACATATCACCCAAAGCAAGGATAGTGAAAGAAAGGATAAGCATCAAAATGAAGGGCTTTCGTACAGCAAAAGACACACTACAAAACAAACATCCCAATGACTGGGAGAAAATTTTCACACATAATACGAATGATAAAGGGTTGATCACAAAAATATACAAAGAGCTGATGAAATTCAACAAATATAAAGTGAACAATCCCAT
>NW_004567104.1:11839305-11849611 GCF_000260355.1 Condylura cristata | reverse complement strand
TATATATGTACCACATCTTTCTAATCTAGTCATCTACTTTTGGGCATTTGGGCTGCTTCCATGTTTTTCCAATTGTAAATAAAGCATCTTGCCTGTATTCTTTTACTAGACAATTTAGTACTGACAAACAACTGATAACTTTTACCATTCAACACACCATTGTCAATAACTCATAAACTGACTTCCACTATCAATCACAAACTCAAAAATGTTTACATCACCAGACTCGAGTCTTATATTTCCAGTCAATTTCCCATTATGTCTTATATTCAGCCTTTATTCTACTCTCTAAGAAACAGAAAGAGAGCAGCTCTCCTGCCCTGCATCTATGCAGATATCACCTCTTTTTCTTTTTTTAAGATTTTATTTATTTATGCATACAGAAATGGGGAACAGGTCAGAGGTGCAGGGGCTGTAAGAGGATTCACCAGAGACAGAGAGGGGAGTAGAACAAGCAGATTGAAGAAGTACACTGCTGAGGGAAGCAGTGGACAAGGCACAAAAGAGGTCTGCTACACCATGTGGGTCACCTTTGGGCTGGAGTTGACTCACATTGAAGCGGCCACGCTTGTCTTAGTTTCGCAGTGCAGGACTGCAACCCACTGTGCCACCAGAGAGGTCCAGATGTCTCTTTCTTAACTCTAATTCCAAATATAGCACTCCTGCCCTCTGTGACTATACAGGTGATGTTTTTCTTTCTCTTTTCTAATAAACCTATCTCATTGGGGGCAACTATTTGCCCACCTTGTGCCTACCCAATTTTCTTTTCCTTCCCTTTCCCTCTTTATGTGATCAACATCCTTTAAATAAATAAATAAATAAATAAATAAATGAAATGAAATAGAAACAAAAACTAGCATAGGCAGCAACAACTCAACTGTGTTGTAACTATGTAGTAGTAAGTATTTTGTTGGTAAAACACTTAAATTTAACTTGCCCAAACCTCAGAAATCTTAGCTAGCAAAGCCGGATTTGAACCTGGGTTGAAGCAAGTCATTTTAGTAACTCTGCAATGCTATGTTCCCCTAATTTGTCTGAAATCTATCTTTTCCATTAACCTCCAAGTTTAATTCATACCATATAACCCTGGATAAAATCCAACTTTCTTTCCAGTAAAGGCAAAGCCCTTCATTATCCAGATTCTGCATCTCTTCCTACTTAGTGTCTTCTTACCTACCCATAAAACCTCTCGATCACAGCCACACTAAACTTCTTGCATTTGCATTCAACTTTCATGAAAATGTCACACCTTCTAGCTAGCATCATCTGACTAACAAAATAACCTTCAGAGTTTCAAGCTATTTTAGTTATTCAAGTTTGAGACTATTTTACTCCGCTCTCAATGCCTTGAATATTTTCTTTCATCGAATTCACTATAGAATTTCACAAGGCGTTTCTAACATCTATTTGTCTCACCACTAATCACAAGTGCTCTCTTGCAATTTAGCAAAAAGATCTCTGCTTACCTTAGTAGCGGTGTTCAATAAATGTATAGTACTTCATTTTTATTGATCTATACTTGGCAAAATAAAAACAAACCCTTAATTGCTTTTATTATTTTAACTATCAAAATCTATGAAAAGAGAAACTTTCAGAAATATAACACAGGACATGCATCTATTCCAGACATTAAAATAATTATAAATAGTTCATTTCAAAATATTATGTGATATAATAGAAATAGGCCATTACGAGGTTTATTGTGTGGCTAAATTTTTAAGTAAAGATATCCTTATCATGCTTCATGAAGCAGAACTCTTGAAAATTCAAATAAATTTGGGCAATTACTTAGATGAGTCAAACTTTTTTTGGTAACAATTTGGATTCTAACCATAGGCAACCCTTCGTGAAAAAAAGAGTGGTGAGAATGCAAATCAAGTTCTCACATTTTCATAACAAATTTTAAATATTCCACTGACTTGTAGAACATGTAAAGAATTTGAATTCCTACTGAATCAACTATGGAGTGTAGCTGCAATTCAAAGACATATATAAAATTCAATTTTAGTCTTACTATGGCCTAATCCTAAAACACGTTTACTAAATCAGTGATATTTGAAACAGACTTCTTTAGGGAGAGGCTTAATCTTGTTTTTGTTGTTGTTGTTATTCCAATATTAATTAGAGTTTAATTTATCTAAATTTTAGATAATACAATTAGATTTACTAATGGTATTATATTTTGGCCTTCATAAATGAATAAGAAATGCTGAAGAAAATAATTCCTTCTATAAATTACATTACTTTTAAACACTTTTTAAGGTTTATTTGATAAAATAAACTTCAGACCTAAGAAGTAATCTGTCTTTCCAAATAAACTTGTTTGCATTCCTTTATCACTGGAAAATTATCTTTGTGGCTTTGTTGCAGAAAAACCAAAATCCTCTCATAACTTATTTTGGTCCCACGTGCAGTCACATTTTGATGTTCAAATCATCCTCCAATATTTTTGGATTTTCCAATAAGATATTAAAATAGTGTAGAAAATTATAGATCAACAAGTTATCAGTTATAAGCAAATTTTTTCGTTACATATTTTTGTGGTATCTAGTTAATTACCTGGCCATATTAATGGTGACTTTTCAGGAATTGTAGTCTGTTAAAGAGAGTGGACACATCAAAGTTTACTACATAATGATTCTTAAGAAAGTTCAATATTAAAAAATATTTTAAAATGTATCTTCTGGTTGGAAAGGTATTTTTATTTTTGGTTAACACACTTCATTATAAGCTGCAGGCAATATTATATCAAGAAAGTAAAAGTTGCCACTTATCCATTTTTCAGAGCTAGAGAAATCGTCTATATGACTAGAGTTCAAGAAATTCATATAGATGTGTAAAATACATACATACATACACATAATGCATACACATAATACACACAACACGTATGTACAGACAGTACACACACACACACAAACATAAATATACATAAATACTTCATAATCAGTTTTTAATAGATACTTGGTTTAGCTATTTTTTTAAAGCTAAAATCTAGTAGCAATATAGCTTATATGGAAGAAAAGTTAGTAATTCAACATCCAATCATTATTAAAAACTTTGAACGAAGAAAAAATTATTCTTGATAGTTGCCAAACCAGATGAGACACTATGGGATCAACAAATGCATGTGACATTACTTTCTGGCCTTGTGGCTAAGATGAAGTATAGAAATACACGCTATAAATTATATGGGCTATACTAAAATTATATAATTGATGCATTCCAAAGTGTTTCCAAGGACTTTCAAAATGTGATTGTGTACATTATTATAATTTAGAGAAAATCCAACATAAGTGTGAACCATTCAACTTTTAAGGGAACAAACTAGGCAAATTTGATATCCTTGCATTTGAGTTATAGATTACTGAGACACATTTTATTTACCACTACAGCTTCTAACCCCTTTAGCCCAGCAATCTTAATGGAAGAAAATTGTGCTGGAAGAAAATGTATCTAAAGAAATGGAAACAAAGATGACATGAGTTGATGTGTATCTACTGGGACTTTTTTTTTTTTCCTGAGGAAAGTAATGTTTTACAGGACTGACAAGACATAGAATAAGATAGAGGGAAATGGGATAAAATGCTTTTTAGAAAAGATTGAGAATAATGCTAGACCTTGTAAACAAGAAGAAAGGATCACAAAGAACAAACTGAAGGAGAAAGCAAATAAACATTTCTGAGAAATGGAATTATGTCATGTTACATGAATTGTTAAACAGGAATTATAGGATAGTTTGGGGTAACACAAAACATCTACAAAAGCTGATAAAGATTAGATTTTGACAAGAACTCTTAGTGCAAATATTGTTTTCAATCAAATAAAATAGACTTATCGATATATAAACTATTTCAAAGAGAAAACATGTCATTATACCTATCTATAGAGTTACTTTATTATAGTCTAAGCAAGGGCCCTGCCGTTTGTAAAGCGCAGTTGCTAGAAGGGAGTCACAGAGGCTCTGATTGCTGTGTGCCAGCATGGTCCGTTTGCTTCTATCACTGTCCAGCAGTCAGGAGTTATGCCACATTGCTCAAAGGCCTTAGAGTACTTCTTTTGCCTACTGTGCTCACAATCACTCCATTTCAGCTAGTCTATCAGCTGTTTTGCTCTCCTGCTGTTATCCATCTTCCACACATGTCCAGTCCAGTAAATCTGAATTTCAGTGAGCTTGACGTCCATGCTGATGTCCCAGGACCCTGCTGTTGTTGACCTTGCTTTGCTATTGGATGTTAAGTATGACTTGTAGGCAAAGTTGATGAAATTGTCCAGAACTACTTATCTATCTATATCTACATCTATCTATCTACATGTACTTACACACACACACATAAATGTATATGTATATGCTATATTTTAGTTTCCAATTCCCTAATGAAGAATTTTTTTTAAGATTCATTTATTTATGCAACAGAACTGGGGTACAGGCCAAGGTGCAGGGGTGTGAGGATCACCAGAGACAGAGTGGGGAACAGAACAGGCAGATTGATGAAGTACACTACAGAGGGAAGCAGCGGGGGAGACAGGAGAGGTCTGCTGTGGTTCACATCCCTGGCACGGGATCAAACTCATGCTGAAGCGGATGTGGCCAGCTTCCCAATACCTCACCTTCACCCATTGCCCTACAAGGGAGTGGCCATAATTAAGAAATTATGGCATTGTTCTCATTTAGTCCTAGATATTATCCTTTGAATGAAGCTATTTTACTGATTTATGTTGATAGTTCTTATATATATATTTACCTTGTAAAATATATTCTAGTACATTAAATCACTTTCAATTTGGGAGTCTACCAAGATTTACTATCAGTTTGCAAAGCATTCCAATGCCACTATATTTTGAAATTAATTAATTTATTTTTAATTGATGTAATATTTGGATACCCCATCAGATATTACCATTTGGGAAACTTACCACTAAATCACCCAGAGTTCACCACCACAGTCCATTATACTTCTTTCCCTCTTTATTGCTATTCTTCCCTCCCTTGTTGCTTCGGGTCTACTGTCAAGGGTTAGTTTTGCCTTTAATGTTGTTTTAAGTTTGATTTTTAGTGTAGTTACTTTACATTCCACATATATGTGACACCATCCAGTATTTATCTTTTTCCTTCTGACTTGCTTCACTTAACATTATCTCTTCAATGCTACAAATGCCTGAGCTTTTCTTTTTTGATCACTGAATAGTATTCCATTGTGTATATATACCACCTCTCCTTGAGCCACCCACTTTCAAAGTCCAAGAGGAAACACTATTGAAATTCATATGGCGCTAAAATAGCCCCTACTAGCAAAATAAATCCTAACAAAAATGGAAAGAGAAGGGAGGCATTACACTTTGGACCTCAAAGTATATTAAAAACACATAATAATAAAAACAGCCTGGAACAAAGCAGACACACAACAAGAACTGAGAGCCCAGGAATAAACTCACACCTGTATTTGGTTAATAAGTGATGGTGGAGCCAAGAGCATAACACTGGAAAGGCTAGCCGCCTCAATAAATAGTGTTGGGAAAAGTAGACAGCTGAATGCAAAAAAATGAAACTAGACCACAATCTCAATAAACAAAAGTCAATTCAAAGTGGATGAAAATGTTGGATGTAAAAGCTGAAACCATAAAGCAGAAGAAAACATAAACATTTCATGTCATAAACTTTAGTGATATCTTTAGGGATTCATCCCCAAACAGCAAATAAAACACAAGAAATCATAAACAACTGGATATATCAAACCAAAATGTTTTTGCACAGTGAAATAAACCATAATGAAAACTAATAACACCTAACTGAATGGGGGAAATATTTGCACATCATACATCTGACAAAGGGCTGATATCAAAGATATATGGAGAACTCATAAAACTCTGCAATGGCAAAATAAATAGCCCATCAAAATATGGGCAGGAGATAGAAATAGATACTTCTCCAAGGAAGACACACAAACTGCAAACAGGCACATGAAAAAATGTTCATATCAGAAATGCAAAACAAGACCACAATGAGATACCATCTCACACTTGTGGGGCTGGCCCATATTGAAAGACAAGAAACAACACATAATGGTAAGGATGTGGGAAAGAGAGCTCTCCTACACTACTGATAGGAATGCAAACTGATCCAACCCTTATGGAAAGAAGTGTGGTGGTGTCTCAAAACAGTAAACATAGATCTGCCGTAATTTCACTCGTGGGCATATACCCCCCAAATTCAAAAACTCTAATTCGAAAGGGAACTTGTACTTCCAGTGACACTATTTTTATAACATTTTATATTCAACCTGACTTTAAAAACTATCAAATTACCTAGTTGATTTTTCAGAACAAGCAAGTTTCACAACTTATAAAGTCTGCTTATCACTGTCTAGTAATACATGGCACATGGACACCATGAATTAAATGTATATATACTTTTAGCACACCTATATCTCCAAGGCAATTTATAAACCTACAAAAATGTTACCTACAAGAGTTTTAAAATTCTTGAAAGAATCCCTTTTTCAACTGCCCTTTTAACTTTGCACTCAATCCTGTGTTACCTATTTCTGCCCTAAAATCATCATCTTCCCTCAATTCATTCAGATTAACTATAGAATTGATATAATTCACTTGTTTGTGACATGATTCAGATAAGATATTGAATTTAATTTAAAAAGGAGTGAAATAAGTAATTATTATCATTGAATTATTATGTTTATTGCTAGGTTCCATAAATGGCAACTTGCCCATAACTAATATTAACTTTATATGCTATAGAAATTATAGTTTAATAGTAGACTTAATCTGATTAACTAAATTAGTGCTTTCCAACTCCTACATAGCAGTGAAATAAAAGATTATAGACTAACTCAAAATACAAGGTCCCAACTTAATTTATAATTGCAGATAGATCTGGCATACTGCGCATCAGTTTTCAATATTTTAATTAGAAATCACCCTTAGGCTTTTCTGTAACAGAAGGATAAATTTGTTGTTACTGAGTCAAATCTAAGAATGAATTGTTACTTAATGGATCTAAAACATGCTTTTATGTTAATAAAGTTTCCTACTTTATTGAATACTAATTCATTTATCCTTTCAGTATATTAACCATTGACACTAAATTTCTCATTTGAAATAAAAGATAAAACTGTCTAAGAAATATTTGAACCAACCCAACATTTTTTAATTCAAAACTATGTTCAAGTTTGTTTAGGTAAAATGATAAATTCAACACACATGCTGAAAACTTTGATGAAACTGATCCTCTACTAAATACAACATGCACACTGAGAAAGTTCAATATCAAAGAGATGTTTAACTAAACACATTATATTATAAAAGTCAGGTTGAAATATTTTCTTCCTTGGCTTCCAATTAAAATGCCACTTGAGGCCCTCCCTGGTGGCGCAGCGGGTTAAAGCACAGCACTAAGAAGCTAAAGCCTCTTCCGCATGAGTTCGATCCCTGCCTGCCCGGCCGCCTGCTCCCCTCAGCAGTGTACTTCGTCTATCTGCCTGTTCTGCTCCCCACTTTGTCTCTAGTGAATCGTCTCACCAACGCTGCACCTCTGAACTGTACCCTAGCTCTTGTATAAATAAATAAATCTTAAAAAAAAAAAAGCCACTTGACACCTTACACTTGATTTCCAAATGACCTCCAAAAACCTTCAAAGAATTAATTTAAAACTCATCTAGCATCCAAATTATTTATGACAAACCAATTGCTTGATTAGGAGAAGAAAACCTGTTAATGTTCAATGAAGATACATTATATTTACATTCTGAACTATATCTTTACAAATCTAGTACCCTGCATTGATTTTCACAGTCCGGCGCTGAAACTTCACCTTTAAAATCTCTTTCCCCAGTAAAAATTCTGTATGACCTTAATACAAAGGCTCAAGATTTTTTCAACCAGCTGACTTTTATTTTCTACTCAGAGAATAGCAGAAAGTTAAGATGCAGGAAGGAGAAAGCATAGGTTGAGGATAAAGACTTCCACTGGTGATGGCAAAGCTAAGAGCAAATTTTGAGGCTAAAGATAACTAGGTAGGCAGTAGTTGTAGACCTTATTATGGTTAAAATAGAAATGGTGGATGCAAGACCTCTAACTTGAGGTGGCTTATGTGCAGTTACTGTATCAGCTGACTGTAATCAAAGGAGAAAAAGAATCATCAGAAACCTGAATCCTCAGATCCTTCATTCAGAACAGAGTATAAGCTTCCCGTCATTTGCATATTGGATACCCTTTGGCATCTCTGCTGTACCCCAAGTCCTTAATTATGCTGTATGTTTTTCCTTTCAATTTACAACTATCAGAAATTAAGTTTTATTTCTGCAAATTCTTTTATTGAGCAAGAAAAACTTTAAACGCAAAGATCTATAAATTTAATAAAATAAATGAAAGAAAAACAAAACAGGAAGACATGTTTGTAGTCATAAAATAATGGAATATGAAGCAGAAAAAAACGAGTGAAAGTCATTTTACCAAAGCAATCAAATAAACAAATTTCTGTCTTCTATAATGCTGTGATAAGAAAACCCAAAACACTGTTTATCATGAGAAAGGAGCCTATGAATATGAGAAAAATATTTGAGAATATAATATGCATTTCTAGATATTCTAATACTCATTTTTGGGGATATTAATTCACGGGATTTTTTTTTAGATATGTATAGTTAACAAATATTGACTAAGAAAAGAACAAAGCAGGCCTTGGAATATCACTGATTATGAAAGAAACTATAAAAGTTCACAAAAATCAAAGTCATTTAGCACCAACTATTGGTGGGTGTGTTGTGGTTACTTATATCTGAAGAGGTGTGGTACTATGACTGAATCATGGATGTGTTGTAAATCAATGTCACTTCAATCAAAGAAAAATCAATGAAAAACAAACAAAGCAAACGAGGAACTCTGAAACAAAAGGAGCTTTGAAGTTTTTGAAATACCATTTTTTTTTCTGACATAGAAACTAAGAAAAGCAAAGAAATTATAGAAGAGTCTTAAAATTACTGCATGAATCTGACATATTTAGGAGATCAAAATATTAAAAGAGACGAATTTCCAGATTTTACTTTTTGTATTTAAGTAAATAAAATATTAGCAAACTGGATCAATTTCAAAATTGACCAAGTAGAGTATTTCAAGAATATAAGATCTTCATTCATTGAATATTAAGATATAATATATGCAATTCATTTTGTTAAAGAAAACAATCTGCATAATCATGTTTTAAATATTTATTTTACTTATTTATGCATACAAGAACTGGGGTGTAGGCCAGAGGTGGGGGTTGTATATGACAGGATTCACTAGAGAAAAAGGCAGATCTACTGAAATACACTTCTTAAGGGAGCAGTGGGCGAGACAGGAGAGGTCTGTCAAGCCATGTAGTCAGCTCCCTGGCCGGGACCGAACTCATGACATTGTGGCTGACAATATTTTGATAGTGCTGAGATTTTAACCCCTGTGTCACCAGGGAAGCCCTATATGGTCATCTTAATACCTAAAATATTTTGCTAGTTAGGTTGGAAAGAGCAAAATTTTGCTTCTTTTTCATGTCTCAGTGCAAGCATCATCAATCTAAGATTGATATGGCTCCAGGGGTAGGGGCCTCAGATTCCTTCTGTTTTGCCACTATGTCTTCCCTAGGTATTTCCTACTTCTGGTAAGACAAAAATGACAGAATCAAACACACTTTTACTCAGGGCCACAGGAGCAGAACAGAATGAAACTTTGATTGATGAATCAGTAGACAGAAATTATACATGTGCCTCATATTTAAGTGGCATTATTTATTATCTAGAAGTCTAAATAAGACAGCTTTTGTTCTAGGCTAAAAATTAGGAGTTATCCAAGAAGACAAGAATGAATATTCGGGAAAAAGATCAATATCTGCTTCCAATTACAAGTATATT
Organism: Condylura cristata; assembly: GCF_000260355.1. NCBI lineage: Eukaryota > Metazoa > Chordata > Mammalia > Eulipotyphla > Talpidae > Condylura > Condylura cristata. The sequence continues at coordinate 11,839,709 of NW_004567104.1, read as the reverse complement.
TTTCACATCAGTACCTGGTTTTCATCCAGGAGTGGAAAATAGAGCAAAATAATAATATTCCAAAATTTCCTAAAAGAATGAAACTATCTAATATATAATAATGTTTGATAGTCATATGTGGATTATGATCTGCTGTGTCTGAGCATCTATTTTGTGAGGACATTTTCACATTATTGCCCCTTTCATGTGGATAAAAATTAATAAGTATTGGATTAAGCTAAACAACTTACCTATTCAAATAAATATAGCATTTTTCTTTCAGAAAAACATACTTTTTTTTATTTATTACAAAGTTTACTTTTACATCATTTTGCACATTTTTTTTTTCCCATCTCGATTGTAATCCCCGCGGGTTTCCCATCACCAAATCACCCCTGTGCCACCACCATAGTCCCGTGCATTTT
>NW_004567104.1:11799095-11839044 GCF_000260355.1 Condylura cristata | reverse complement strand
ATCCAGTCATCTACTTTTGGGCATTTGGGCTACTTCCATGTTAGAAAAACATACTTTTATATACTAAAATAGTGAAAGTTTATCTTTCATAATATTTGATTGTCATTAAATTACTTTACACCCAAATGTGTTAGTTCTGAAATTATATAACACATTATATTTCCATAGCTATATCTATAATATTTATTACTGATATTCTTTCACATAAATGCCTAACATCACCATTTCATGATATTTACTATTTCATTATTTTACCTAATTATTGATTCATTAAAAAAATTCAGTTTTGTGAAAAACAGTGAATTTTCCGAAGAAAAGAAAATCTTCCTTATGCTCAGGTAAGTGAGTACAATAAATTTTCCTATCTGTGCAATCTGTACAAATCTGTGCAAATCCTATATAGGATTTAACTAATCTTCTGTATATTTAAAGATTGATAGGAATATATTTAATATAGTTACCTACCAATAACAAGTTTCAATCATGAATAATATCATGCTTCCTCAGAAGAGAACAAATACAACTGAACACAACTTTGTAATTGTATTATGTCAGAAACATTCAAATTACATTTGTGATCAAAAGTCAAAATTAATGCTTCATAAAATGCTATTTATTTGAGAATACATAAGAGATTTTTTTTAGGATAACAGTAACTACAAAATATTTATTTATATTTAAATTACAGCAATAATAATATACAACCAGTTTATTAACTGAGGAAGATAAGGACGATGGTGGAAATAGGGAAAAGGAAGGAGAGGAAATAAAATGAAAGAACTTTGTTACTTTAAAATATTCTCTTATTTCTTCAGTTCAAAAACAGACTTTCCTTTGCTTCTTTTGGTTTTAGAATTTAAGAGAGAAAAAATGGTTCTTGTCTTGATTTGCCACTAATTTGTTGTATAAACATAAATAAGTCTCTGCTTAATGCCTTGTTCTAAAATGAAGGCTTGGCAAAGCCACATGTAGCACATTAAACATTTAAATTCTACCTCATTAAAGGAATTTACGAAGGATTGGGAAAATTCTTTTTACTAAAACAGCAGTGGATCATATTTAAAATGTTTTGTCAATTCCTCTTCTAGAACTTAGGTATGATTAGTTGACTGATAATCATTTTAATATTAAGCTTCATAATGTTCCAATATCCTTGCATATTCCATTAGGTAACATACTTTTAACAAAATTAAAATACATATCTTGAAAAAAATTGATAAAATATGAGTAAGATATACAGATTAGATAATATTGTAACAATGTAAGTTAACCACCATCAAATTTGGTGAAATTTGGTGACAAATTTATTATTTTAATATAATTTAAGATTGCTATAGCTCCAGAAAAGTTCTTTCTATGCAGTTTTATTGTAAAAGAAATTTCACTTTATTAGTAAAAATATAACATTCACTGCATTCTTGCCAATAACTGACATCAGGCTATAATTTAATCTTTCATGTGATAAACTATACTTATGCTGGAGTATTCTGAATGGTCTCTGATTATATTGTTAATACTAATATATGTCATACATGTTTATAACCCATGTTCCAACCTATCAGTCAAGCTGTTGATTATGACAAGGCATGATGTCACACCTATCTAGAGCATTATTTGATTGGCAAGGAAGCTGGTATACGTGAAACAAACAACATATTTCTGTATAATAAAGTATTGTTTATTTGTCATGAGCTCTTTACATAAAACCAGTTAAATTACCAGTATCTTAATAAAACCTGCATCTTCTTTCTAAGAAAAAAATATAACACCTTGAAGCACATTAGGGGAAGTGTGCTGAATGTCACACATTCTTTATTATTCTCATCTTTTTGATAAGGGATAGTACTAATGTTTTAAAACAGAGAGTATCAATCTAAGTGAAGGCTCACAGTTCAAATTTAACCTACTGCCTATTTTTCTATGGCCAATAAGTTAAGAATATTTTTGGATTTTGGAACAATTCAAAATAACTGTAAAATTAATCTAAATAAAATTATGGTAATTATTTTTAAAAATTCAGAAACAACAGTTTTGGCTTTGGCTTGCCCATGTATCTGAACTCTAGTTTAGTGAACATATGGGGAATAAATCTTAAATAACCATCAGTTATTTCTTTTATTGCTTTAGAAGTAATTAGATTCAACTGTAATTAGATTCAAAGAATATACATGAAGAAGGTAGGACACAATGAAAGAAACATCTCAAAATGTGACATTTGGTATGGCTAGCAGATGTGGTGACTTACTGATTCCATTTTAACCTAGTAGTTTATTCAAAATGATAAACATGGGGCCTTCTTTGGTGGCGCAGCAGGTTACAGCACAGCACTAAGAAACTGAAGCCACTTCAGCATGAGTTCAATCCCTGCCATTGAGGTGATCCACATGGCACAGCAGAACTCTCCTGACCTGCCTGCTACTCCCCTCAGCAGTGTATTTAGTCAATATGCCCATTTTGCTCCCCACTCTGTCTCTAGTGAATTTTCTCATGGCCCCTGCACCTCTGGCCCATACCCCAGTTCTGTATGCATAAATAAGCCTTTAAAAGAAATGATAACATGTATTTAATCTTAAAAAGCAAATGTCCACAAATTTTAATGGAAGTTTTCCCAATGACAATAGTTACATTTCTATGCACTTCAATTATAATGATAAAAACAACAATAACTTTTTACATTTATCCCAAGATTTACATTTTAGAAAGCTGTGAATAGTGACTGCTGATGCAGATGATTAGTAAAGAAGGCTGCACTTTGTACTGAGTTTTGCTGTAAAATGCACTGATGGAGAGAAATTGGATACTACGAGTGGGTCAAATTTGATTTTTGTTTATTTAGAACAATTTGTTGATAGTGTATAGTAAAATTTAGCAATAAGTATACATATTTCTTCCATTCTTTTCCATTAAGTGGAACAGTACATCAATGACAATATCTTAGGTTTCATATATTGCTTTCATTATGTCATTTATATATGTGTTTCAGATTCATCATTCATTGGCAAAGATCCATGAGTTCACCAAGCTATTCCCCTTTAGAGTATGTTTGGTGGCTATTTCTGAAATAAACATTTAATTCTTCAAATTAAGAGATTCTTGAAAGTAAAAGAGGAACCATTGGTATTTATACCATGGAATCAAGTATATATTTAATTCATCAAAGCAATACAGAACTGTCCACTATTAACCAAGGTATCATCCAAATTTTGCACCCCTTTGTATAACAGTAATTTCTAAAGTTAACAGAACTTAATTTAGAAATGTCAAATGTCTTTTTGCTTTTTTGAAAAGAAGTACTTTGCATAAAGTAATTAATAAGTGGCATTTTTCCTTAATACAAGGTTTTTTTTTTTTGTGACAAAACAACTAACAATGATAATATGAATGGGATATTAGTTAAGAGAACCTACTTTAATAAATTGCTTTATAAATACAAATTGTTTCCTTTTACTGTTATATATTTAATTCAGTTAACTAGCTACTTTAAATCCTATTTAATTGTGTAGAGTGTATATTGAAAAAACATATAGGTTAAGTAGGAAGTTAAAGCACTTAAAGATATAGTGTTAAGACAACAAGGAAAAAAGATAAAAACAATAAATATTTGTGATTTATTCTGATGCAATAAACATATGTGCTCATTATAACAAAGTCCATATGGTTGTAAATTTAAACTTTGATTTCTGGAACATTTATTTTTGTATCCGGCTTTGGTAGGTGAAATAACCACAGTGCAGATTATACTTATCAGACAACTTTTAGTTGCAAATTATATAAACCAACTCAAATAGATCTAAGCAAAGGTGTCATTTATAAGCTGATAAAACCAAGGAAGCACTGATTTCAAGCCAGACAGGATTCAAAAATCAAAGAATGTCTTTAAGTATCTGTTCAGTATGGCTGCCAGATGCTCCAGACTTAATTTCCATCTCAGTAACTCAGGGGAAAGAATCAGACCAAAGTTTGGATTTGAGTCTCACTGGCTCTGTTTGGAACATGTGCCCATCTCTAAACCCACCTCTAGTGTTGGGGGAATTGATTGTTTTGTCAGACTGGTCCAGAGCCCATTTGTGGGCTTTTAGGAAGGAGGTTGTTATGCCAAAGTATATGGACTAATGGTGTAGAGAAGATGTGTTTTTTCCTAATGTCCCCTGCTCACCTCCCAAAAACTATTTTTTTAAAAGATTTTTTTTTTTATTTATTCATACAGAACTGGGGTATAGCCAGAGGTGCAGGGGCAGTGAGAGGATTCACCAGAGATAGAACAGGCAGATCAATGAAGTACATTGCTAACGAGAGCAGTAGGTGGGTCAGAAGAGGTCTGCTGTGCCATGTGGATCACACCTGGGAGGGGGATCAAACTCATGCTGAAGTGGCTTCAGCTTCTTAGTGCTGTGCTTTAACCTGCTGCACCACCAGGGAGGGTCCCAGTAACTATTTTTTATGTTAGCAAATGTTTACCTAATATTTATGAGGCATAACAAATTTGGCAAAATGAGCAGACATATTCACAGATACAAATTTCTTAAAGTGCTTACCAATATGTTCCATTTGTTCAACACAGATACAAGTTTATCCTAAATGACTCTATTAACTATATCTTGGAACATTTTATAGGTAATAAGGTAAGCAGTAACTTTTACTAAATTTTCTTATTTTCTTAGAAAAGGATACCAGTCTCAATATGAAGTGGTCATATGGTTTCAATGCTTTTCTAAACCACAGTAGTCACCAAATTATTTGTATTTTTCAATTACCACTCTTAATAATCCCTTCATTGGCATATTTTCCAGGCCTATAAACAAAAATCTCACCAGAAACAGATGGTTAAACATCCATCAAAATCAGAAAACAAAATTTACTAGAAACAACAAAGGTAATTGATCTAGCAATGCAAGATATAGTAATTTCCTTCTGGCAGATTAAAAACTAGCAACATCTAAAAACATGCTCTCCTTATGTAATGGAAACAATATCCAGAGAGAATGTTCTAGGTGCTGTTTTTCCAAATGCTAATTTATACTGATTATCTAATTGTTTAGCAGTTTCTCTTTATGAGTATGAGTAAGCACTATTTTTTTTTTTTAACATAGGCTAACAACAGTTGGAAAAACAAGTACTTACAGGGCATACATTTTCTGTTATATAAAGCATAGCTTTAAAAAAGTAACAAATTTTATCTTCTTTTTGATAAAAATGTCTTTAAATTACAATAATTGTAAATCACCCCAAATCCCTTTAATCATTCTGGATTGCCACTAAATTTGAGCTTATTACTATCAACTGAAACATCTAGACAGATAATCACTTTAAAATAAACTTTATTAAGAATCAGGATGCAAAGCATTAATTTCTAACATTTATAGGCAAAGATACTGCAGTTTCAGAACCTTTCAAGATCAATATACTAACACTCATGCATTTCTCTACACCTATCTTCTGTCATCTCCTGTGTCTGTGTTGTAGACATCTGTCCCTTTTCTTGTCTATGGAAGATGCTCTCTTTCTATGTCTTGATCCCTATTTCCTCTTACTTTTTTCAGGGGTAGTTTTTCTCCTGAAATTTTTATTTCTCTCCATTTACTCAGCCTAATACTAATGACAATCAATTTGTCATATACTTCTTTCTTCTGAGTTTTAGGGAAATGCATCACTTTACTTGTGTTCATTTCTACATATATATTCTGCAGATACCTCAAAATAAAATCTTGACACATGAGAAAAGCATGTGGATAATCTATCATTGTCCATGTGGTAACTATAAAAATCAACAAATAGCATTTTGTTTAGTTTTTGTGTCTGGTGTTCCAGACACTGGGCTACAATCTTGGCATTCCTTAACTCATTTAATTTTCACCTTAACATTACTAAGTAAATATCCTTACTTTACAAATGAAAAAAAATGGAATTGGTAGAATTTAAGTAGTATTTCCTGGGCCAACCAGCACTAAGTGGCACACCTGGGGTTTGTAGATAGGTTTTTCTGAAATTCAGCATTTTGTTGTGTGATTAAAGTCACATTTATCTCTTTACTCCACACATACTGTCTCACCAGCATTTATCCAGCCATCTAGCTATGAGTATATATATATATATATATATATATATACACACACACACACACACACACTGATGCTCACTTTAAAAAGCAGTCAATTACGTCCATTTGAATTGGAATATCATGCTATTGAGAAGCAAATTAACATAATTAGCTGTTTGACCTTCCAGCTGCCTGACATTTATAGTAGTAGATACTACAATTGCACAAAATGTCATTTTTTTAATATACTGAAAGATTGCCCCCACTGTTCTAATTCACTAAATGTCTGCTTGATTCTACTTCATTTTTTCTATATATTTTGATTCTAGTAATGAATAGAAACATTGAATATTGGAGCTTGCTGTGTCAATAATATATGTTATGTCAAAAATAGTTTTGTGACATTATTTTTAAGCAACTATTCTTACACTTTTGTATTACAGTGAGCTAAACACAAATTTAAATTGTCACTCATATTATGTAACATTTGTATTAGATATCTTAAAATAATTTTGTGGGTAATTTCAAGATATTTTAATAAAAGTACTTTTTAGCAATGGGATTAGAGTATGTGCAGGCTTTGCTGTGAGAAAAGCATTAATTACAAAAGTTATGGATAATAAGCACTAAGGACTTACTATCTACCAAGGACTGCGTTGAGCTTTATGTATATTTTGATACTATAGAAAGGAACTAACACATGGATCATGCACAAAGTTAGTACAATAGAAATGTTTGTAATATTATTTTGCTCTTACTAATGTTATACATCAGAATATATTAAAAATAACCAACTTGTGAGATAGTTGCCTATACTGTCCACATTATATAAATTAACTCGCATGATTTGGGTAAAACATTTGCATGTCCAGGTCATCTGATTTGAGACATGCTCTCCCAAACATGAAGGCTAAGCTGCTACTAAAGGTGGGTTTTGTTTAAATGAAGTGGCTCCTACACATATAAAAACCACTTAAACTCATTGATGTAGATTATTTTGAAAAAGTTTCCACATTTACCAGGCAAATTGGCAATGGATGAATGTATCAAGACTTTCATTGAGAAGACAATACTATGTGGGAAAATCTTCCATTAGTAGAAACATAATATTAGTAAATCTTTCTCTAGGCTGCTTGTAATAGACATAAAAGATTCAACATGTATACATTCTTTAGCCCAGTAATTGCTTGCCTGGGATTCTGACCTAAAGACATGACCCAGCATATGTGCAATGTTAATTTAAGCATAGCAAAAATTGAGAAATGAGCTAAATGCCTGTTAAGAGGGGATAGTCAAGTACATTACTGCATTGCTACATAAGACACAACCAAAAAAAATCACACTGTGAGCTGTAATTACTGATGTAGGAATTATTCTGAACTATTGTTAAATAAAAAAACATAGACACTACTCTCTGTGAATAAAACTATAAATATCTGTGTGTACACACACACCAACACATGCACATACAACTGAACACATGTTAAGTACATGTACTTAACACAAACTGCAAAAGAAATGCACTAAAAGATTTTTTTTGTTCAAAAGGACAAATAAACTTTATTTCTGTTATTTGAAATTTTTGTTTATTGAAAATATTTTTGAGCACACTTTTTCAGATTGAATAAATATTACTTCTATTGTTGGAAATAAATCAATGTTATTTTTAAAAATCCAATCAAACAAAAGGAAAAGCCTGGAGTGTGCTTTTTTCCTATTATGTCAAGGAGTGTCTTTGTGGATGAAGCTGACAGATGACACAGACACATAAATATGTGTAGAGCTCTGGCTTATGGCACCAGACAAAAATCATATTCTATTTGACTCAAAGTTGTGTTAAGACCCACACTGACAGCCTGGACATGCTTCCCTTAGGAAACACAGCCTATTTGCCCAGGGAGACTTAGTTCATCCTTGTCTTTCCCCTACCAGTACCACACAGAGGGTAAAAGACTGACAGCTTGTTAAAAGCTAATTAGGAAGTGTAGGAAGGAAGGAGGGTTTTTTCCAACCAAGTGGGTACATTTTCCTCCCCCAATTATGCTGAAGATGAAACCTCTTGCACATGTAAGTGGAGCAAGAGTACATTTTATATACCAAATGTATCATGTTAATATATGTTAAGAGCTGAAATCCTGGATTCAGAAATGTACTATATGTGTAAAATAAACAAGTTTTCACTGGCATTGAAAATATGTGCATATTTCTTACAGAGGAAAATGGCACTCCAGCTCATTAAGTTATGTCAAGAATCATAGCTAAAACTCAACATAGACTGTCATAAAGCATCACACAAATAACATGGCATGGGGTGGCAGCTGAGTACTACAGACTGTGCAAATAATGGCAAGGAAAACCTTTATTCCCAAACCACATAGTACAGATTCCAGACAGTTCTGCACGCTCCAGAGGCACTAACATTATGCATAGGGAAATTAGGTTTACACCCACATCAAAAAAATATATTTGTTAGGATAGCGGTGTAGGAGGAAACACTGATAGCTATACAAATGACACCAGTGTCACCAAGGAGCGATTTCTGGCTCCTGTTCCCAACACCCTGTCTGAAGGGAGCCAAGATGCAATCGAAAATACCCATCTATTTCAGGATTTCTATAAAACTCCTGAAATCAAGCAATGAGGCATAGATTAGAGTCCTTCCATCAGATCGTGTTATTGACTTTCAAATCAGGTCAAATGAAGCCCAGATTGGATGAAAGCAATCCAATCAAATTTCCATTTAAGTCCAGGTAAAGGGAGCTTAAAGATCTAAATAATTCAGAAAGTGGACTAGTTCTCATTTTCTCTTCACCATCAAAGTTTGTCAAATATAAAATTACCCAGAGAATTCACAAACAGAACAAATAAAATGCTTCGGTTAAAACATCTATCTTTATTACATATTCATTTATACAAATAATGATTGCTGAATACCAAATCTCAACAACCAATATATGTTTGGCATGAGTATTTTCTTCAAGAAGCTAACAATCTAGAGGACCAAGAGCCAATGATACAAAATAGCTTAAATACAGTACGCCAAACTGTCAGATTAGAAAGTCCTGGAAAGGATAAATTATTTAGTCAAATAGGCTGGGGATGATGGAGAAAGGCACAAGACTTCTTTACATGGGGGATTCACAACTTTCCACTTGAACCTAAATTGATATTAGGAAAAGTCAATGAGACTTGATTGGGCACATTCAACTTTGTAGTTCTAATCACAAACCTCTGTCTTCCTGGCCATGGCAGTCAAACTCCACACTTGATAGCAAACTTCTTGGGTTTAGAGGAGGGATAACTAAGTAATAGTTTATCCCAGACTCCAGTACCAAACAAGGTGGTTGCCTTCCAGTGCTCTCTGCAGTTGCCACAGAGAAGGTTTTAATGGACTTATTTTACCAATATAAATAAAATTTCAGACAGAAGTCCTGAAATTGTCAACTTTTGTCCTTTTTGAAATGTTTTCTTTTTCTTTCCCTGGATCATTTATAATTCAGTTTATAATTGGGATCAATTTGAAATTATAAAATACAAACATCAATTATCATATAAGGACTAGTTGTTTCCACAAAGAGGCTACGATGTTTCCTTCTTGAGATTTACTTTGACTTTCCTTATACAGGGACCAAATGCTTTTAGAAATAGTAATTGGACATTTAACATGAGGTTGTGATATAAAGCATGATCAATTCTTCCAGTTCATTTTGTATTGTGCTTTTTCTAATATTGGCTGTTGCATTTATGTATGTCAAATAGTTGCTCATTGTCTGCATTTCTTGTCACTTTTCTTGAAAAGTATAAGCAAACATATTTATTACTGATGATGTTAAGAAGAGATTGATTTTCCTCAGTTTTACTACTTAGTGAATAATTCGTTAGCAGCTGCAATACATTAAATGTTAATAGAAATACAAAGTTGCTTTCTGAAGAGGTTCTGGGATAACAATATGTCACAGCTTCACACTTGGGAAGCTTTGTTAAGCTCCCTAAATGCTGTTCTCACTTTTATAGGCAATAATAGTCAGAGATGTGAAAAACCAGATGGAAGGGAAGACAATTTGCCTGTAAAACACAAAAGCACAAACAGCTGCCAAACCTAAGAAGTTGAATTCCTTCAGAAGTGTCAATCATTGGTTCATTTTCAATTCTTAGAGTTCCCTGACAAAACAGATGACACAAAATGTTATCCATCTCAAGGAAGACAGACATTCCAAGTACCTGAAGAAAAAAGGGCTCAAGTGTAAATTGATCGAATGGTCTTTCATTGAAGGTAAGTTCTAGTCTTAGATACTTCCCTGAACTGGATAGTCTACCTGGTGAAGATGATGGTTGTTCCTGTGAAACTTAAAAGACTATATATGATTTGGTGAAGATCATGCTGGGGAATATATAACTTTCATTTAAAAGTTAATTAGAATGGAAGTACTCCCATAGGAAAAATAAAATAGTGTATTCTAATTGTTTATTGCTTCCAGGGCTACCAATATGTTGAATTGCTAGTCCAAATAGAGGATCAGAGTAAATAAACTACCTTTTAAATTAATACATGAACATTTAATTTAAACATGTATCTTTCTCATTTCCCTGGTTGCTATGGTTATTGATATACTGTTATAAAATGTGAGAAAATGAGGAAAGAGTAAAACTCTGTACTTATAAAGTTTCAAATGCCTTTTGATTATTTTATATTCTTGATGGATAAAAATATTTTTTCCTCCAAACTTACAAGAAATCATGAAACCAAACCTTGAACTATAAAGCTCACTTCATACTATCCGTAATTGTCGAATCTATCCTGAGACAAGGATATCCTAGACAGAGATATCTGGATAAACTTACAATTATGTCATCCAACCTGTGGAATCTCCTCTTTGTGCTGTAATAACTATGAGACTAGTTCCACTTGAATAAATGATGCACTTGGGTTTACATTTTTTTATCCTGTTAAACCAAAGCCCTTAGAGGTGATTTTTTTTTCTGAAGTAACTTTTATATGCTAATTAAGCAGATGTGACACCAAACATTGCTGACCATAGATTTTGGTTCTTCAGAGACTAGATCTATTTAGCTCTCAAACAGTAGAGCAGCCTTTACATGCTAGCAAAAATACAGCCAGAACTGTTGATGAATGCAAACTGGTGCAACCACCATGGAAAGTTTTGTGGAGAGTCCTCAAATTACTAAAAATGGATCTATCATATGATCCAGTGATTACTCTCTTTGGTATCTACCCAAAGAACACAAAAACACTAATCAGAATGAAAACCTTCACTCCTATGTTCACTGCAGCACTATTTAAAATATTTGAGTTGTGGAAACAACCTAAATGCCCCAAAACAGATGACTGGATCAAGAAAATGTGGAATATATATAGAGAGGAATGCTATTCAATTTTCAAAAAAGATAAACTCATATGCTTCACACTACAGAGATGGAACTAGAAGGGATGATGTTCAAGGAAATCAGTCAAAAGGAAAAAGTAAAATATAGGATGGTTTCATTTATAGTAGGAGTGTAGGGGAACTGAACAAAAACTAAGAACACAAAAGACAAAACTTGTAAGCAAACTACAGATATGAGTGTTACAGCAGAGAAGAGGGAAAGATCAAAACAGTAAAGGAAAGAGCACAGATGACTACAATGATAGTTCACCAGTGTGGTGACAGGAGATATATGGGAGCTACACTTGAGGGAAGACATCAAATATTGAAAATGAACAACAATGTAATAAAATAAATAAATAAGAAATATATATAGTAACAAAAAAACAACAAAAAGTCAGCGCTGCTTCATTTAACTAAATTCACACCCACATGTTTACATATAAATAATACAGACTGTGAATAATTATATAATTTATGATAACATGATTTTACATATGTATGTATATATACATTGACATATTTCTCCTTACCCCCAATCATGATATTCCCAACCAGGAAAATCCCGGGAAAATCCTTCAAATCCAAGACACACTTGGTAGCAGATAAAGGCACATCAAAGTTCCAAAGTGAGACAGCTCTCTCTGTCAGTGTTAATGTCTATCTGAGTGGAAAAGGAGTCAGTGCCTTACAGTCTCTGCTGGTTTGTTGTTCACAGGTAGGATGCTTTTAAGATGGATGATGCATATGTATTCTTAGTATGGTGTCAATTAGAAACTGAAGATGGTGGCTAATGAACAGTGAAATGCCAAAATGGGAGAGGAAATGTCTAAATAATTACTCAAATGCATAATTAGTTCCTGAATAATCCCAAAATTACTGCAGAAAGATAGTTCTAACTCCATCTTGTTTTCTCTTGAAGGGAAACTGTTTTAGATAAGGATCTGTATAAACACATGCAGATCTGTCTGCCTGTCTGTCTATCATCAATGATCTATCTATCTCTATCCATTCAAAAATCCAAACAAGTCCTCAAGTTTTTGTTTTGTTTTGTTTTTAACAAGAAGCCTAATAATACATTTTGATGTGCTTAATGTAATGCAAGAACTGAAAGTCACATCCAGTCAACCTTCTAAGCCAATTGTTTTGTTTTAGGCTTTAAAACATGGGGGCGGGGGGTCCACAAGAATGATATAAGCTGTCACTCAAAACTCATTTAGATACCTAATTCTAATTAAGCATATCAACTCTGATTCCTGACTTCTGTGAAACAAAGAGTGCCATCAATTTGATAAGACTGCTAAGCAGAGTTTAAAATTAATTCATAATTTCTTTTATGTTTGTCATGTGTTGTGAAAATGAACTGCCATTCAATTTTTTATAAGCCATGCACAAGGAGATGATTTAATTTCAGGCAGTGTTCTGGAAGGCCTGGGTAGTTTGGGGAGCAAATTATGATTCCATACTGTGATTTTCATATAAATGGAGCAGCATGCAAAATTATCTGGCATGTGGATACTGACATCTACTTTCAAAGTATACGCACATTTATACCATTAGGAGGCTACACTGTTTTTCCACATAATTAATCCTGAAAATCCTTTTTACCAAACTGTACCAAGAAAAACATTTCTAAATTTAAATTTTGATATAATGAAAATGTAATAAGAATTGCAAAATTTCAGAAGCAGGGAAGGTAAATTGTAATCATTGCAGTAATTTATATTAAGTATTCATATTACATAGTATAAGCCAAAATTTGTTCTTTTAAATGTATGCAGTTGGCTGATCACAAGATACCTGGTTGATACATGCATGCAGAGATTCAATTGTCTTAAACTGTTTATGAGAATTATATCACTATCAAACATCATCTAAGGACAATTATAAGGCTATTTTACAAAATCAGGAAATAATAGGATATAGTTAATAGAAGATCTCAAAGATCTTCAGATGAGTTATGCTCACACCCTTTGTGCAACATTGTCAGATGGTTAAGTCCCCTTCATCCTTGTTGGAACTTGGAGAAGTCTTCATTTTGAATTCAGGCTTTCTGGAATAGAGCTGTCAAATATGTAATTTTATAAAAGTGCTAAAAGTTCAGGACAAAACTCAGAAAAGAAGCTCATATTAATATAATTAATGAATGGGAACTAGGTATAATGTATACTATAGGTCAGAATCCGTAAGATACACAAAGTGAAAGTTAATTCATTTGTGGCTTTATTTTCTGTTGATATGGCAGTGCTTGAAGCATAAGTTTCAATATATTTTAGTTGATTATACACAGTGTTTTATGTTGAAGATCAAGCATTTATGAATTGAAGATACCCTGAACCACTTTAGAGAACCATATGATATCCAATTTTTTTTAGATGATAAAAATGAATTTGGATGCTTTAGGCATTAGCAAACAAAAAAACAAAACAAAACAAAATTCAGAAATGTTCTAATCGTAACAAATGGCATGCTTCATAATTATTTGTGTAAAAATGCAAAGCTAGAATTGAAGTATGAAAAGATTTTTTTTAATTTTTTTGATATCATTAAAGTGAGACAAGAAAAGTAGATATGAAAGCCAAATGTTAAAAACATTTTTCTGCCAGCTGGAAACCCTTATGTCTGTTTTGACAATCCTATCACACATATACAGACTGCCACAAAGGGAAAATCTTTCAGTTTCCTCTCAGGAACATCATTATGAGCCTTTTCTATTGATTGCTTCCTGTGGTATGTATAATCCTCCTTGTGGTTTTGTGCTATCCAGGGAACCTGTTGTGTGTAAACAACCACAGGTGATTAGCGATCAATGAATGATTTTAACCTACGAGATAAATGCAATAGGACATGGACCTTCATGTTAAGAGCTGTTTAGTTTTCATTCCCTACAGATTTAACTTGATTCTTTTCAGCTGTAGGGAGAAGAACATGAAAAATCAATGTTGCTGGTTGAATCCAACACAGTTGAGCCCTGTTCTCAAGAAATGTTAGATGAACATTTCCAGCTGAAATTTTAAGTGCATCAGGGATAGTAAGTTTTCTAGTATGAGCATATTTTACATTTTGAGACATGCTTCTAGAAAACATTCTACTAATAATTCATTTTTACAAGTCTGCTTTGTATAACTTATGCCAGTGTTTCTGTAACTTAAAGAAAAAGAAAAGACCCTAGCAAGTTAAATATCAAGATTAAATAGACAGTAATTATATAAATAACTGATGACAATGTCACAATCTGGAGTTTATGTGGGTATATCCTAGAATTAAGAATTCTTGGAGCTTAAAATGTCCTATACATAGCCTGCTACAAGAATTTCCAATATAACTGACCATAAGTATTATCTGAACAACTTTTTAGACAAAAACATTCCTGGGTTCTTCTTCCAGCTATTTTCAATAAGATCCTGTCAAGGTCTGGAAGTAGGAATTTTAAAGATATCCTCATTAAATGACATATTAAGAACAAAAAAATTTAAGATAAAAATGTGGGTTCTACATATATTCTTCTTGTGCTATACAATATACCATACATTTCATATTCCTGGAAATCAACAACAGCTATGTACACTTGTCTTGCCTTGGAGTAAGACTTACAGTCTTAGTAAGATAAGACTTAGCTTGTATTTTCTTTGTGTTTTTGGATCACTTAAAATTTTCAACTTTTAAGTAGGTTCCTTGGACCATTATATAGACCAGTTATGTTTGTAAATCGCTGATTTCATCTGCAAATTTTTATCTTTGATTCACATGAAAGGAGGAAATTTGTGTGGGTTACAGATCTTTATCTTTAAGCAACCAAAGATATTTGGTGCAAACTGATGCTGAGTTCCTGAGGTGACCCTATTTCTCAGTACCTCAATTTGTGGGAGTTGATAAAATAATATGTAAGTAGAGAAGGAGCGGTAGCAGCCTCTCCCCATCTGGACAGTGTTTTTCCAGCTCGCCTGTCAGGCTGCAACATTGGAGAAACCTAATGATAATTACTCATTTGATTCTATCTCTTTCAAGTTGTAACGGTATTTCAAAAACTTCCTTCATTGTGCCTTCTTGATATTTTATGCATAATAGCAATCTCACTTGAAATGGGGTAAATTAAACTTCAGTGGCAAAGAACTCCAAAGTCTCAGTGGTTCAATATAACAAGGAAATACTTCTTGGTCTCAGTGCAAGTCAGTGCAGTGCAAGTCACCCAAAGATCAGTTCATTCTTGTGACTCTGTGACTTCTATTGAGGTTGTCTGGGGAACACATTCATCAGTATGCAACTTGACAGTGAAAGGGAAGGATTTTGATGAATCAACTCTGCTGACATTTTCTACTGTGGAGCAACACTTTGTTTACCACATAAAAAATTCAAATGGTCACACCTAATCTAAAAAGTGCCATTATACTCTGAACTTGGAAGGAGAACTGGAATTCTTATGAATAGTACTAAATGACAAGTAGAGAGGTGCCCCATATGATGCAGCAGACCTCTCCTGTCCCACCCACTCGTCCCCTCAGGAGTGTGTTTCAGTAGATCTGCCTGTTCTGCTCTCCACTAACTCTGGTGAATCCTCTCACAGCTTACATCATTGGTCTGTGCCCTGCTTCTTATATGCATTAATAAATGAATCTTAAAAAACAAAACAACAACAAACTAAACTATATTTAAAAATCAGTTAAACTTTTCCTGAATTTCTTATGATAGAAATTGATCTCCTTGAGGACAAGCACATTTACCCTATTCATCTTTGTATTACATTGTTTGATAATTGAAAGATGCTCAATAAGTATTTGATAAATTTTAAATATAATTACTGAATTATATTTAAGTGTTTTAAGTTTTATATTACCTAATATTAATTCTAGATAAACATCAGAGCAATTATTATGTTGGGTCACATCTACAAATATTATATTTGAAATGTTTACAGAGACTATTAATTTTAAAACAGTAAACACTAACTGGCATTTTCTTACAAATTTGACTAGAGCAACAACTTTACATTTTTTGATAGAAGACATTTTCCTCTATCACTCCATCTTGGTTAACCACATTTTGACAATACCTCAACATTTTACAGAAATACCTACAAATGATAGACACAATGTCAATTATCCAGTACATAATGGACATCAGCAGTATATCTCTAATAACTACTTCTAAGGGATATGACATTGATAAGAGAAGTTACATATTACCCGTTTTCTCCCTGACTACCAGCTTTATCTCTTTTTTTCTTGCATTCCAATTAAACAGAACACTTTATAAATTTTTGGTGCTTAATTTTCAATAGTAATAAGTAATAAATCACTTGCTGTATAAAGATCTGATGAAATTATACCTCCTGTTTGTAATACAATAATTGAGAAAATCTGGAATCAGTGATAAATTGTATCTCCCAAGTGAGTCACCACTAAAATTCCTGAAGTCTATTGATTCTGTACTGAGTCAGAATATTTGCTTCCTTTGTACATATACATATCTCAACACACATATTTTATCCATGGGTAAATTATTTCAGGAATTCAGGATTTTGAGATTCAGTTTAAAATTAAAAAAAAAAAAGAAAAAAGTTACTGGGCCCTCCCTTGTGGCGCAGCACGTTAAGCACAGCACTAAGAAGATAAAGCCACTTCAGCATGAGTTCGAACCCGCATGCCCCGAGGTGACTCACAAGGCACGGCAGACCCCTCCTTACCCGCCCACTGCTCCCCTCAGCAGTGTACTTCGTAGATCTGCCTGTTCTGCTCCCCACTCTGTCTCTGGTGAAACCTCTCACTGCCCCTGCACCTCTGGCCTGTACCCCAGTTCTGTATGCATAAATAAATTATTTTTTTAAAAAAGTTATTTGATCTTCTAATATAGTCCTAAAGTCCATTAATTGAAGATCATGTACACAAAGCTCATGCCCTATCTTAGAGCCAATGTTCCCAAAATATGGTCCCATTTCTAATAATATTGATGGCATGTTGTCCATTAATTGGTATGGGAGCTCCAATATGGAATCAGAGGAAACAGATGGGAAGGAAATAACAAGAGTTATTCCATAATTTGAAATTTTATTCTACAAGTTAATTCAGAAACTTGTAACATGTTTCCGTACATGTATGTGACTCTCTATCAAAAGTTTTATTTTACATGATTTGACATACTATTCTAATTAGGGAAAGATATTTTATTTTTTGTTATGTTTTTAGTAATGAAAAAAAGACATAAATTTGAGACAGATCCAGTAAAACTATCCACTGCAAAATCCTCAAGTTTGTTAATACACTTGCTGCGTAACATGTGAGAGTGAATGCAGGATCCAGAGTGCCGCTATCAGCATCTCAGAGCAAAGTCTCCTTTTCCAGACTAGGATGTTATACCTATCTTGAAACTACAAAGCAGGCAAATTGCGTGAGGGTCTAACAGAATGATCAAGTTAATATATTAACTCATAAAGCTTATGCAAGTTATTTCATTTTCAAGGCCCTTTCTTTAAACATGTAATACCTTTTCAGCTCAGAATTTCAATTTAAAATTTCTGAAAATGCTCCAGTCAGCTGTAATCATGAAGTCCATGTGTTGCCATCTGCCAACCTAGTCTCATTCATACATACAGATTCACAATGGTGTCACACTGCTTAGATATAATTGCCCTCTTAATGCTAGAATAAATGGGAGAAATAATTTTATAGTGTTTATTAACCTGAAATTTCTAAAGTCATGATGTAGGGACCCGGAATAATGCAAATTGAACACACTGCAATAAACATGAAATGCATCGTACTTATGAGGAAGTGAGGGAGGTAGACAATTATATTGCTGTGCTTAGGATGAAAAATGGTGCCCTTAAGGAGAAAGCAGGTGTAGAGACTGGATTTATAAACTACAAACCAAGAATAAATGTTTCAAACATATAAAAACAATGCCAAATCTGACCACTCGCTCTGATGTTAATTTGTGAGAGCTGTTACTTAGGAATCTAGATTTAATGTTACAGAAGGAGGATTAAAATTCATTGATTAGTATCCGCAAAAAAAGTTAGATTAGTATCTGCAAAATTTCACTTATGTGTACATTTATACTCATACCAAACCTGTGAAGCTGGATTAATTACCCCATTCAATGTTTAAAACAGAATAAACAACCTATCCAGGAATTTAAGTAAAAATAATTTTTCTTTCTATTATAACACGTAGCCTGAGGAAAAGCATCTTTTTTCTTTAAAAATGAGATTTCTACAATCTTCTTATCAACAGAAGTTTCTGTTTATAAACTTTATTCTTGAGAAAATATTTCTTATATTTAAATCTTTTATTATCTTGGTGACAAATTGACCAATCTACTAAAGTAACAAATATACTAGTTCTGAGAGGATGCTGATTAAGAAAGTTAGTCAAAGGTTCACATTTTGGGAAACAAGAGGATATTTTCCATGTTGAATGTATTTTTGAAAAACTTAAAGCCATAGTTTTAGACCAAGAATTGGTAAAACTTTTTTTTTTAAGATTTATTTATTTATGCATATAAGAACTGGGGTATAATCTAGAGGTTTGAGGTGTGAGAGGATTCACCAGAAACAGAGTTGGGAGCAAAACAGGAATATCTACTGAAATACATTGCTGAGGGGAGCAGCGGGTGGGTCAGGAGAGGTCTGCCACGCCATGTGGATCACCTCCTGGTGGGGAATCAAACTTGTGCTGCAGTGACTGTGGATAGATTCACAAAGCTGTGCTTCAACCCACTGAGCCACCAGTGAAGGTTTGGATTAGCAAACTTTTATTGTAAAGTTGCAAATAGTAAATTAAAATGTTTTAGACTTTGAGGGCCATATGATTTCTGCTTTAACTACTCAGTGCTGCCATAGTAGCAAGAAAGCTGCTATAAGCCCTAATGAGATGAATGAACAGGACTATATTCCAATAAAAATTTATGTATGGATACTAAAATTTGAATTTCATATATTTTTTACAACTGAAAATAACTTTCTTTTCTTTCTTTTTTTATCATTTAAGTGTAAAAGGCATTCTTAGCTGGGAGGTCGTACAGGCAGCATGATAGATTTGATGCATGGGCTCTAGTTTGTTGATCCTTGTCTTAGATGATCCTACTCTTAAAAATGCATGTGCCATTGCAAGTAAAAAAACATAAATAGGCCCTCCCTGGTGGCGCAGCGGGTTAAAGCACTGCACTAAGAAGCTTAAGCCACTTCCGCATGATTTTGATCCCAGCCTGCCCCGGAGCTGTCCACATGGCTGGCATACCTCTCCTGATCTGCCCTCTGCTCCCCTCAGCAGTGCACTTCCTCGATCTGCCTGTTCTCTCCCCACTCTGTCCCTGGTGAATCCTCTCACCCTCCGCATCTCTGGCCTGTACCCCAGTTCTGTATGAATAAGTAAAAAAATCCTTAAATAAATAAATAAATAAATAAGTAAATAAATAAATAAATAAATAAATAAATAAACATTTTTAAAAAGCATAAAAAAGAGGCAAACATTCCTATAAACATTTTTTTAAAAGATTTATTTATTTATTAGTACAGAACTGGGGTACAGGTCAGAGATGCAGAGGGTGAGAGGATTCACCAGAGACAGAGTGGGGTGCAGAACAGGCAGATCCATGAAGTACACCGCTGAGGGGAGCAGCGGGCAGGTCAGGAGAGGTCTGCCACGCCATGTAGTCACCTCCGGGGCAGGCGGGAATCGAACTCATGCGGAAGTGGCTTTAGCTTCTTAGTGCTGTGCTTTAACCCACTGTGCCACCAGGGAGGGCCCTAAACATTTTTTTTTTTTTTAACTGAGGTAACATTGGTTTACAACACTGTATCGATGAGGCTGCATGGGTTTGCACTTCTTTAGATGTAAGTTACCACACTACACCCACCACTAAGGTACCCAAAGTCTTCCACTCATAGTCTGTTGTGTTAATATTAACATGGAAATTCAAATAAATAAATAAATAAAGATTTATTTACTTATACATATAGAACTGGGGTACAGGCAGAGGTGTATGGGGCAATAAGAGGATTCACCAGAGACAGAGTGGGGAGCAGAACAGACAGATCAATGTAGACTGCTGAGGGGTGCAGCGGACAGGTCAGGAGAGGTCTGCTGAGCCATGTGGGTCACCTCCAGGGCGGGTGGGGATCAAACTCATGCTGAAGTGACTTAAGCTTCTTAGTGCTGTGCTTTAACCTGCTGCACCATCAGGATGGGCCCAGAAATTCAAAGATTTTAGTGAAGTAAGTAATCATTTTACTCAATCAAGTTGATATTTATGAGTTTAGATAACTAGCTCAAATTTTCTATAAGATATTATACTTAATATATTTATCTTTTTTTTTAAAGAAGAGTATTTGCTGAAGGTATTGTATTGTTTTTGAAAATTGATATTTCTTTGGAGGCTCAAAATTTGGGTTAATTACTACCTTTCCTCCTGCTATTCAATATCTGCTTTTAGTTTACAAATGGAAAAATATTTGATTCCTATAGTTTATGAAACATTGTTTAAAAAGACACACACACAAATAAACCTAATTAGAAAGTCCAGTGTATGCAAAAATTTTCATGGAAATTTTTTTGGTCTGAATCAATTTAATAATGTGTGTGTGTGTGTGGGGGGGGAGACAGAAGAAGGAGAGGAAGAGGAGAGAGAGAGAAGGAAAGAGTTTGAGTTAGATTCCATGTTCTTATGACAAATGGGACCAGTCTCTTTCAACGTCAAAGTACTGGAACCTGGCTAAATTTGTGGAGGAGTGGCATTTTGGGACTTTTTATTTCTCCCGGATTCTAATAAAACTAGTATCTGTTAACCTTTAAAGCAGGTACAAAAATCCATATTTTCATGTTGGATTGTATAAAAGTTTTAGATTATACTTTTATTATTGATTTGTTTCCCAAGATTTTAACTAAGAATTATATCTCTTATTCAGTACTTTGCAGCTAAATCCCATCTGTGTATCTGACCTTAGGCAAGTTAAGCTAGTTTCAGTAAGTTTGCTAATATGGGCAAAATCATGAGACTTTGTGTACCAGGGAACTAGTTTGGATCTAATGTGAAACAATGAGGGCCTGAATGAAGGCAGTAGAACTAGAAAGGGAAAGGTTCCAGATTTCACTGAAGGAGGTAGCTTGGCATACAATTTAAGAGCAATGGCTGGTTTGAAAACCATCAAAGCTTATGAATCATGAGGTGTCAGGAAAGACCTCAAAACCACTAAAGGTCAATATATATATATATATTTTTCATTTTTGTAATGGAAATAATGCTACTATTTCACAAGGTTATTATGAGCACTCAGTGATATCCAGAAAATAAAATAGGATAGGAACTAAGAAAATCCCTTCAGTTAATGCTGGCTCTTTCATTGGAAAATTTACTACAGGTAAGCATAATCTTTTCTCTTTAAAGAAATATTCCTGAGCTTCTAAAGCAATCTTTTCTCATATGTAGATACACGCACGCACACATACATATTTAATAACTGCACATGGTGACAAAGCCATGAAATCTACCCATCTTGTGAATTGATCTTAACCTACAGGTTAATTTTTTTTTATCAAGTCTGATCCATCAAGAGGTTTTCAGAGAAAATAGTTTGAGAATACTGATTAAAAACAAGAAAATTCTAACTTAATTACAAAATGTTATTTTTTGGTGTTTAAAAGAGAAGGAGAAATCTTAATTAATAGAAGTAAGGATAAAGTGCACAATTTTAGGGTCCTTCCTGGTGAGCTAGGAGTTACATCTCAGCACTATAACTGCTATGGCCTGAGCTTGAACCCTACCTGGGAGCTAACTCACACTGGCGCAACAGACCTCTCCTATCTCTCCTGAGGCTCCCCTCAGCAGTGTAGTTCAGTAAATCTGCCTGTTCTGCTGCCTACCCTATCTCTGGTGAATGCTCTCATCCTGTGCACTATGCAAATATAAAAAGAAAATTAATTAACCAAAATAAGGTGTACAATTTTAAAGTGGAATTGTAAATGTAAATGTGATGTCCACTGCAGAAAAGGGCAATAATGCTAAGTAGCCCAATGAAAAGTAGATAGTCAAAGTGTTTCTTATCATTTATTAAAAAAGAAAAAAAAACTTCATTAAGGATTTATCATAATATTAATACAAAGTGTGATTGGTATGTAATCTATGAAACTATTTGCTTATTTGTCTCAAATGCAAATATTTACCTTTCACATTGTAATTTGCTTTTTCTGATAACTTCTTCATAAAACAACAAAAAAGAATGAGCAACTTAGACATATATAAACCATCCCAACTTATTCCCCATGATTCCAGAAAAAATTTAGATGTTATTTAAAATTCTTCATTTATGTATGGTTGTTTTATTTCTGCATATGTTTTTTTCTCTGACAACATTATAAAGACTTTGGAAGCAATCTGATATCTTGCACATGTCACCTAGTACTGAGACTAGTGCTGTACATCATCAGGTGTTAGTTAAACCTTTCTACTTCGATGAATGCAATATTTGTTTATTATACAGTCAGTAAAACTTGCTTAACTCAATTATAATATATACTTATAAAAAGGACTGTGAGCTGACAAATACCTCAAAAAAAAATCAAAACGAACTGAGCCTTTGAGATTCGGTGAAATATATGAGATTAGCATTTATGGAGTGCACTGGGAGCCTGCTTGATGTTATTCAGAATACAGAAATAACCTACTCATTGCCTAATGGGATTTATGTCTACATTAAGGGAAAGTAAATAAAATATCACAAGGAAGCTCAGTTGGTTTATATGATAGTCATTATTATCTCATCATATGTTTCTGAAAGAGGAAATAGAAAGGGCCAGAAGGAGCAATAGCTAATTAGATCAAATCTGACTCCTCCTAAAGTGCTTAGGGTCCCCCCAAGCACCAGTGAATTAGAGTCACTTGTAATTTTGTAGTAAGCTAAATAAACTGTCTCAAAAGCTTGCTATCTTTATTCATCACCAAAAATAGCCATTTATCTTACTTTTCTCTTTGCTTCAGTGCCAATGCACTTTTTCTAGAATCTCCATCAGTAGTCATCACACTCCCTTAACCTATAAGCCCTTTTAACTTCTGGTCTTCTTTTAAATGTGGTTTATTTTGAACTCTTCTCCTGAAAGACTCAGTGTTTAGTTCAGTGCAAGTTTAGTCTTGGGAAATATGTCCCTTCCTCTACAATGTAGCTTCTGAACCACTATTGTGTATTCCTTTCTTTTGCCATTCACTGGATTTCCAGTCTCTCATAGTCACAACAGTCACTAAAATCTTTGACAATTTGTGGTTCTTTCAAATCAAAATTCTATAAAGCAATGGATTGCTTCAAAACCCCTTGGGATGTTTAATTTATTTACCTTTTCATCTTTTTGGACCATTGATTATGGCTTCTGCATTTAGCCATTTATTCTACTCATTCATTCAATGACTACTAAGATAGTCATTGAATAGACTAGCACTGGTATCGTTCCTACTTTTTCTTATGGTCTCCTGAGCTACCCAGTGGACTTCCTCAGGTTTTGGTTGTTGAGAATGCCCTGTGACTCTTTGAACATAGTTCTACCATAACCCATTACCACCATTCACATGAGCTACCTTCATGCTTAAGTTAATCTCCCTTGATTTCAGGTAGAAGGTTAACTTAAGCATAAAGGTGGCTTCTGTGAATGCTGGTAAATTGGTGGTGGAAATTCTATGGTGACTACACCTGATATGTAATATATACAAATAAAGAAATTAAATAAATGAAAAAAAAAACACACTTTGGCAGATACTCCCACATATACAAGTGAACTAAGCTATAGCATAGAAGCCCCTTGATGCAGCCTGTGTTCAGGATGAGTCATAACTACTTGGTTCATCATTCTTGCACATAATAGTTATCTAAGGCCTCGGTCAGTCACTCAGCCAGCCAGCCAAGAATGCTAAAGTTATTCATTTAGCATGTAAGAAATTTGATGGTATTGGGCCTCCCTCATGGCTCAAAGGGTTAAGTTTCACTATAAAGCTATCTGCAGCCACTGCAGCATGAGTTAGGTGTCCTGCCAGGGAGGTGGCCCACATGGCACAGCAGACTGCTCCCTTGCCTGCTGCTCCCCTTGGCAGTGTACTTTGTTGATTTGCTTGTTCTGCTCTTTACTCTGTCCCTGGTGAATCATTTCATCCCCCTCCCTCACCTCTGGCCTACAACCCAGCTTTGTATGCATAAATAAATGAAATAAATCTTAAAAAAAAAGGAATTTGATGAAAGCATCACTCTAACTAGAATCATAAAAAAATCAGCAATTCCATCAGTTTTGTAGTTTAATCATCCCCATCTTTTGTCATGATATCCCAAAGAATCTGTTTATACACTCAAGCTTTACTATCCATGATATGCTACTATCTCAACAGATTGTCCAAATAATAATATTGGAATTAATTTCTAAATATACATATTCTACCTCTCCACTCCCTTGCTCTCATAAAACAAATATCTTACTTGAAGATGGGCTCAATTTGACTGAATACAACTTACTGCTCTTGAGAATACTGAAATTAATTATAACATACCATCGTATTTCCCGATACATCTATAGTTAAGTAATAAATAACAAAAATGAAATAGAAAGAGGAGTTATAGCCTAGATTTATTCTTCTAGATCAACTTTTTAAAAATAAAATAAAACTAAGAACTAACCTATTGTCATAGTAACATAAATCAATTTGAAATAGTAGGACTTTTTGCTTGATAACACTAGAAATGGGAAAACTCATTACAAATAACTAGACAAATATAAGCAAGTAATACATCTAATATTGACCCTCTGTGCCTCCATGCTCACCCAGACACAAACACACTAAAAAACAATACATAATACAACTTTGCCATCAGCTAACATAATAAAACCAATTTTCCATCGGCTTAGGCAACAAACCTTAGAGTCATCCTGACTGTATTTTTCCCCCTGTTCACATCTCTTATGCAAACTATGAACAAATTATTCTGGTAGTACCTCCAAAGACAACTCTACTGAGCACTTCTCATCCTGGTCAATACTACTGTTCTTTAAGGCACCACTTTCTCTCAGTAGATTAATGCAAAAATCTCCTGGTTGGGTAAACAACTCCACACAGAAGTCAGAATGATGCCATTGAAATATGTTCTACGAAAACTCTCTAGTAATTTCTCATGCACAGTAAAAGGTAGACTTATTCAGTGATCTAAATATCCTATGATATCTGGCTTTTACTCTCTGAACTTACTTCTAATACTCCTTTTTCCCACCCACTCCTTTCTGATCCCTGAGCAGTTTTGATGCCCTATGAACACCAGGGACACACTTCTGCCAAGTCATTTGTGTTTGTTATTTCCTTGGCCTGGAATATTCTTTCCTAATTATCCACGGAAGGTTCTTCCTCACTTACATCAAATTTTGTCTTGGAATATTCCATATTGAAGGTTTCACTCTGCTTTAAATTACTGTACTCACTCCCTCTCCATCCCTGCCACACTTCATGCTCCTAATTCTATTTCTGTACTTTATCTTCCTCCAAAGTACTTCCACTAAAAAACAAAACAAAACTATTTGTTATGCTGTTATTATGTTAGCTTCTTGTTAATGTTCTTTAAATAGAACATAGATGCAGGTGGATATGTTTGTTTTGTTTATAGACTGATCTCGAGTTCCTAGGATAATGTTTCAAACAGTTTCTCATTTAATATTTATTATACAAATTCATGTATTAATTCATATTTTACAAAAGAAGAAAAGAGAAGTAAGAACTAAGCAATCACAGACACTGAAATTAGGTTCCACAAATACACTAAATTGAATACTAAGAAGTTAAAAAAATAGTTAATGACATTTTATAAATTATAAAACTCATGTGCACCTTCCATTCTCTCCTTTACAAGACTATGTAAGTGAAGGAGGTAACTTCTTTTCACTATATAAACAAGAAGCAGGATCAGATCCTGGCAAAGACAGCACAGATTTTAAGTGGTCACCCTAAATATTTGAACAATGGTATATCCATAAGATTATTTCATTGCCTCTTCTATAAGAACTCCCTAAAACTGCAAACCAACTCAAATTCAGCTGTGGATAGGAAGTTTTAAAACCTTTTGCTCCTTTTTATTGAAAAAAAAAAGGCATCGGAAGTAACAGGATACACGTTATAATTGAATTAACTCTGTATTTTCTTAATTCATAGTTTGGGGTACAAAAGACATGCTCTGAATTGTATCCTCCCTTGTTCGATCTCATTCTATCCTTTTCCTTAGATGAGATGGGAAAGCTTTTCACCTACTTGTATTGCATTACCTTAAGTACTTAAGTTTCATTTTCAATGAAGCCCTGTTTAATGAATATTTATGAGTATGTCCCTGCAGTGTTCATTCAATATGTAGACTTCCCTTCACAGCATGCTGCAGTTTTACATTTTGCTTTTTATTGTGAAAACGTTAGCCATACAAATAGATGTCACTTAAGAATTATGAAAATAACAGTTTGGCCTTTATCTGGAATATTTTTACCAGAGTCACCCAGTGCAATCATATGGTACTAGAAAATAATAATAATCAGAATAATCACCCCAGTTGAGAATAATAGGCAATTTACATTTTTGATAGATGACATTAAAGCATTACTCTCCCAATAGGTGCAGTTTGCTAACTAAAACATTTATCATTTCTAAAAGCATCACATACAGATCCTGGGATAGATATTCTCTTCTTACCATGAATAACTTCTACTAGTTCTTCTGGCATCAAGTGTCATCTTAGAAAGTTCTAGGGAGGAATTAATGTGAAGTGCCTACTGGGTAGACATACACTTTAATAAAGAGATTTGTTCTCTCAACAAAAATAAACAACCCCATCAAAAAATGGGCAGAAGAGCTAAAAAGACACTTCTCCAAAGAGGAAATGTACATGGCCAACAAGCATATGAGAAAATGTTCAACATCACTTGTAATAAGGGAGATGCAAATTAAAACCACAATGAGATACCACCTCACCCCAGTAAGAATGGCACATCTTAAAACAACTAGCAACAACAAATGTTGGTGAGGATGTGAAGAAAAAGGAACTCTCCTGAACTGCTGGTGGGAATGCAAACTAGTACAACCACTATGGAAAACTGTTTGGAGGTTCCTCAAACTGCTAAACATGGAGCTTCCCTACAACCCAGCAATCCCAGTCCTAGGTATCTACCCAAAGGACACAAAAACACTGATTCAAAAAGATACCTGCACCCCCAAGTTTATTGCTACTTTATTTACAATTGGAAAAACATGGAAGCAGCCCAAATGCCCAAAAGTAGATGACTGGATTAAAAAGATGTAGTATATATACACAATGGAATACTACTCAGCAACCAACAAATAATAATAATAATAAAAAAACTAAAACAACAACAACAAAAACACACATGTCTTTTGCAGCAACATGGATGGAGCTGGAAAAGATCATGCTTCTTGAGATAAGCCAGAAAGAAAAAGAAAAATACCGGATGGTTTCACTCATAGCAGGAGTATAATGGACCAGGTGAGAAAATAATAAGAATAATGAACAGCCATATACCAAAGTTGTGGGGATGGAGTAGGGAATGGGATCAAAAATGGTGGGGGGAGGGAAGTACACTGGACTATGGTGATGGCACATGGGTAACTTGGTGATGAGAAACACATGGGGATTACAACTGAGATAAAAAAAAATGTACAGAATGATGTAATAAACTACTAAAAAAAAAAGAGATTTGTTCTTCTCAGAAAGGATTTGGGAAATTTGAAGTTGCTCTTTATTTCTTTTCTCTTTGTAAATGACAGTGATCAACTACAAAATATTCCATTTAAACTACAAAATCAAAAATCACATAATCCCTATTCATTCAGCAAAGGTAATACCAATTAGCACTCTTAGTGGGTGGTCTGACACCTGATACTGTGTGGGCAAATCTGACAAGCTGCCATATACTTTGAATTCCTTTAAGGTGAACATACAACTTAGTTGGTAATTTGCAAGAAAGAAAGAATATGCAAGAAGGCACAATAAATGACACCAACCATATGGTGCTCAGATTGTAAATCCCTGATGAAAAGAAGGTAACTGATCATCTTGCAACTGTTACAAGATTTCCTTACATCTAAAGCCACTGTGAGCCATTGGATTATGCAAGGGGCACTTTGCAATTTTCAAATCAGAGGAAGGAAGAACTTCATGTAACTTTTGAGCATGAAATAGGGATTAAAAGGAATGTGTCTAATTTGCCAAGTTGATATAAAACCTCTAGATCAGGTATATAGAACCTGATTACATAACAAAGTACATTATCTTAATATAGGATTTTATAAGATGTTATTTGTAGTTGAGGTTTATTTTTTAAACTCTATTCTTCTTAAAAGTTACCTATATATAGCTACATGTATCTGCCACTTTGTCATTTGAATTATAGTAGGGAATATAAAGTTGAAAATTAAGGCAAAAATCATTTAACTATCTCTGATTTAAAACCAATTAATTTCGGGCCCTCCCTGGTGGCGCAGCGGGTTAAAGCACAGCACTAAGATTAAGCCACTTCCCCATGAGTTCGATTCCCACCTGCCCCAGAGGAGATCCTCTCCTGACCCGCCCGCTGCTCCCCTTAGCAGTGTACTTCTTCGATCTGTCTGTTCTGCTCCTGATTCTGTCTCCGGTGAATCCTCTCACCCTGCGCATCTCTGGCCTGTACCCCAGTTCTATATGAATAAATAAATAAATCTTAAAACAACAACAACAATTCATTTCATCTTAAGTATCTTTTTTTTATCTCATGTGGCACATTCCTGCCCTGCGTTATTGTAGAACTTATTTATTCCAATAAATGTCTTGGGTATTATTAAGTTTATTTTGTTTTAACAGGTAAGACCACTGAGATTCAACAAGTTCAAATGCTATATTCATGATCCCAGTGAATAATGTACTGTGCATAAGGCAAAATAGAAAGTTATCCAATGGTTTCTTAAAAGAGGCTTTGTGGTAATCCAAAAACAAACAAACAAACAAACAAAAACAAAACAACCAATAATCAGAGAGCTGTCACAAGGGTGTGACTCTGAGTAAAATAATCAAGTTCAGTCTGAGTAAACTAGCTCTGAGTAAACTAATCTGAGTTCAGTCTCCACATACAAGGAATGAGAAAAACAACCTGTTTCTGTGTAACTCATAAATTAGGTGGCAAAATCTAAAGTTTGAGATAAAATAGTTTACAAGAAACCCTTCTTGGTTGGGTATGGTAATAAATATAAATCATGGAAAAGTATCTGCACTGTAGTTCAGGAAAATCCCTGAATGATAGGGAGTTTTGATGACTCAGAGGAGAGATTTACAGTTTCCAATACAAGGCAATGTGCTGGGAAAACCAGATTTTCAATGAAGTTTGAGAATCCTGGAGGAAAAGCAAGATGCTGAGAGACAAAAGTAGGGCCCTTTAGCTTTCGTCCATTGTTCACAACGAAGAATGGCTTTGAGATTCTCTGTGTCAAACTATATGTGAACAGTATCAGTGAACACACTGTCTCTGTGTGTGTGTGTGTGTGTGTGTACACATACACATGCATGCATGAAGAAGCACACTCATTGAGAAGGTAAACAGTCATTGAGAATAGGGGTCTTCTGTCCCCTATGAGCCTGGTGTCTCCCCCAAATCCAAAGAGACTGCCTTTGAAAAATGCAAAATGCTCAAAAAGCTTGAAAGACTTGAAAGAGGTTTTATGGTAATTAAAAAGAGAGAGAGAGAGAGAGAGAATCAGAAGGTTGCCACAAATGTGTGGCTCTGTGTAAACTAATCAAGATTTCTGTGTGTGTGCCTGGGCATGTACATGCATGTGTGAAGAGAAACACTCACTGAAAATTGGAACAGTCATTATGAACAGGAGGTCTTCTCTCCCCTGTGGGCTCCATAGTCTCTCCCAAATCCAGAGAGACTACCCTTGAAAAGTGGAAAAATGTTCTAAGGAAGGTGTTTCTTCTATCATTATGCCTTCTACTCTCCCTGTTTGTCCCCAGATTGGGAAGACACAGCAGTAATACTGTGAATGGTGGAGAGAATGTACAGAATTGGGAAGATCAAGAGGAAAGAGTGTGTCTTCGTTCCTCCCTCATACATTAGTTTCTGAGAATGGATCAGCCCTGAGTTAACAGAAGGGGAAATTCAGATATGCTAGAGCAACATTAGACAATATTAGACTTTATACTAAAATGGACAAAATTAACAGATGCAGAGAAAACTAATAGCAGTTATTCATTTGGGGGGAGAAAAAATTATTTTCAAGAGTTTACTAAAAGGAGAAAGTGCTAAAAAAAAATTCAAATGATGCTTTACTTTTAGCAAGATCAACCCAAATAATACACAGTAACAAGATTTTTAAGGTGCTACTGGATACTTCAAGGTTAGTAATGCTGTTATAAGATTTAAAAAAAAAATCAGAACTGATAATATGTCTTGCACTCCCTTCACCCAACCCCCTAAATGCAGTTTCTTAAAATTTCTAATATAGGTGTGTTTCCTGTCTTCATGGAGCATGTAGACACACACACACATATATGGGATGTCAAAGCACTACACAACAACAGCTTGTAATAAATACTAGAGGTAGTGCTTATAACAAAAACTCATACGAGCAAAAAGTAAAATTCAGTATGTTCTAGTCTACATAGGGAATTGTTATAATGTGGAAAACTGGATGGATGATAGAGGTTAACATGTGAATAATGGATTGTGAACATATAAATGGGTTTGTTTGAAGTTGAATATTCTTGAAATTTAATGGAAAATAAGGTTGAGGGTCAAACTGTAATGGTTCCGGCAAAGAAGACTCAGGTGAACTTTATTTTCTACAGGACACTAGAAATTGTTTTTTGAGTTTTATGGTTAGAAAGGAAAATAATAAATAAAACATTATTATCCTGGGAAACAAGAGTTGGAGACACAGACCAATTTTTTGTTTCACAGTATACTTAAATTATGATTAGTAAAAACTGAATTTTTTTTCAGAGCACAAATGGTAGTCTTAAATGACACCATTCTTTTCTTGTTCTTTCATAAACAACGGGGAAAACACACTATTAAAATATAAAATTATACTTATAAATATTTTTAGTCCAAAAGTATTTTATTGCACATTTTATAAATCTTTTAAACTGAGTTAAATTATAATAAAATCTTTGTTTTTAAGTACACTATAATACTAATGAAAATTATAGCACTAAAATTAAGAATGAATGACAGTTAAAGAAGTTTTGAATGATACTTAAAATTTTTGAAAATCTGTCATATTTGGAATGGGAGAAATCAAAACAAGGACATAGGTTTTATTATAAAAAGGAATTTTTTTTTAAGATACTGTACAACTTCTTACTTTGGGTACTGATTTACTAATTTTGATACATATGAAAATATATTTTCATAATTTTATATCTACATATTTTATTTAAAGGTAAATGTTTTGAAGGATTATTGTCATAAATGAATGTTGAATTTTATAAAATTCTTTCTTAGCATCTTTTGATATTATCAATGATGTTTATCTTTCTTTGTGTTGAGTAGGTGGATTACACTGATTGATTTTTCAATGGTGAGCCACTTTTATGTTCCTGGTATAAACCTTACAGGATCACGATGTGTAATTCTTCCACTTAATTATAGGCGTCAATAGAAAGATTTTTTTTTCTAGTAGAAAAAAAATATTGAAATAAGCCTTTTAAGGAATATATTATATATACACATGTACATAATATATAGTATACACACATATATACACACACACACGTGTGTGTGTGTGTGTGTGTGTGTGTGTGTGTGTGTAAACAGATCCACTTTTGGGAGGAAAAATCTAATATGATCTACCTTTACTCTACAGATAGGATTTGCTCTGCAAGCAGGCTCTCTATCACTTGTTCTACATTCAGAAACCACACTATAATTCTTCTATCTTTGAGGTTAATTACTAAAGAAAACATTTGGGCCTCAATGGTGATCACTACCCCACGCTTAGCCCAGTTACATTTACTTGTAAATGTGAAATGAGAAACAACTGTCTCAGAAATTTTTGCCCATATCCTAGAATATATTGGGCTGCTTTGTAAGGAAATTTCATCCTCCAGTATATATTTTTTAAAGAACCATGCTATTTCTGCAAAATATTGCTAGTCCAAAGCTTTCATTAAAATACCAACATCCCCCAAAGAACATGAGTGGCTTACTTTGATTATCCATGCACAGCTTTCTAAAATGTCACTTTTTAATTAAGTACTTAAGTTGGATTATATTATTAACACCTACAAAAAGGAATTTTCTAGTACTCTAAACAGTGTTTTAATTAGATTTGCTTTCTCCTTACCCTTTACCTGTCAAAAAAGAGGGCCCAGACATCTGACCTCTTTTGTGTTTTTAATGTTATGTGGTCTTGTTTCTATTCTCATTTTTAGGAAGAATATCAAAGATAGTTTTTATAAAGAAGAAACAGTTAAAGGGGCCCTCCCTGGTGGCGCAGTGGTTTAAAGCACAGCACTGGGAGGCTGAAGCCACCTCAGCATTAGTTTGATTTCCGCCCTCACCAGATGTGACCCTCATCCTCAGCAGACCTCTCCTGACCCACTCACTGCTCCCCTCAGCAGTGCACTTTATTGATCTGCCTGTTCTGCTCCCCAGTCTGTCTCTGGTGAACCCTTTCACCTCCCCAGCACCTCTGGCTTGTACCCCACTTCTGTATGCATAAAAAAATTTAAAAAAAAAGAAGAAGAAACAGTTAAAAATAGATGTTAAAGAGCAATTCTGGATAAGGTTCCTTATAAAAATGTATTAAATACACCACATAAATTCTATTTTATTTTCATAATGATGATGGAATCTTAGAACATTCCTTGGAATGTTTCGCCATTCAAAGCATGTTTGCTCATATACCTTCTAAGAGAGTATTTCAAAAATCATGTCCTTCCATGCATTAAACATCTAAAATACTTTTTCATAAACTTAACATGTGGACATATGTAATTCCCAATATGCCATAAATATGGGCAGCATAAAAATTGTTCTATATTCTCTCTTCATACCTATTTATTCTAAATGTCAAATCAACTTAAGTACAACCATCATAATTATAAAATAAAATAAATCAATTAGCTAAAATAGTTTACATTTCTTCATTTTATACTTGAAACTTTATTTAAACATCATACTTTAATGAAATAATTATTTTTTAAAGATTTATTTATGCATACAGACTGGGGTACATGCCAGAAGTGCAGGAGCTGTGAGAAGATTCACCAGAGGCTGAGGGGGGAGCAGAACAGAACAATGGATGAAGTACACTGCTGAGGGGAGCAGGGGGCTGGTCAAGAGAGATCTGCCACGCCATGTGGGTGAGGTCTGCCATGCCACCTCCACATGTCGTGGATCAAACTGATGTTGCAGTAGCTTCTTAGTGCTGTGCTTTAACCCACTGGGCCACCAGGGAGGGCCCTTTAATGGAGTAAATTTTTAATCTGAAAGTTGATTATTGATTGTCTTCCTATTTTTTTGCCACAAAATATGTAAAAGGCAACGGAATTTCTATATTCTATGAGAATATTATTGTTATTATGTCTATATTCTATGAGAATATTATTGTTAACAATATTATTGTTATTATATATATTTCTCCAAACCTTATTTTTTGGTGTAATTATTGATTTATATTTTATTTAAACAAATAAACATAAGTTTTGATAATTGTGCAAACAAAAAATTAAACAAATGTATACTAGAAACGCATGTTTTAATGAAACAAGTGGCCTTTTGTTTCTCTAATTGATTCTTGTATTCATGAGTAAATATCTTCATTGCTATAAAAGGTAACATTCAACATAAATTTTAATTGTTGGTTTTATTTATATATATACTAGTTTAATTTGTATATATATATATACACATATATATATATATATATAGGTTTTATTTATATATACGTTGAAAGAAAGCTTCACAATATAAGAAAATGAGGATAATTTTGTTATAGTAACGTCATTCAATTCTTTGAATACTTTCCAAATTCTATGCCAGAAATCACATTGTAATCTATAATTAAAAAAATACTGTTAATGATCTCTCAGTTGACAACTCAATTAACATTTCCTTCAATTTTGTTGAAAAGAAAGAATTTAAAATTAATTGACTTGTAAAAGGAAATTTTACTTAGTGATTCTTTCCCTCAACACAGTCTGCCAATACTGTAAATTCCTGACATTCCAGATATTTGTCAATTTGGCTTGAAAAACATGGTCACTGTCTAATAGGACACTCACTCCATCTTTGAGTACCGCCCTCTGCCCTCTCT
This sequence comes from Condylura cristata, assembly GCF_000260355.1. NCBI lineage: Eukaryota > Metazoa > Chordata > Mammalia > Eulipotyphla > Talpidae > Condylura > Condylura cristata. Next base: position 11,804,325 of record NW_004567104.1, on the reverse strand, counting down.
CACAGAGACCAGCATCGACTTTTTCCCGCATTTCCGACAATAATTGATGACTTACATTGTGCCTGTTATTGCAACAGAAGTTTGACAGAGAGTAACCCATTTAAATCTCCCAACAGGCTTATGTGATGAGCACCATTATTCTTTCCATTTTATAGATGAGGAAACAGAAATGAAGAAGTTCAGTTAGTTGTTCACGGTGTTTAAACGGAAGCAGCCTGTTTCAACTTTTCCATAAAAGTGTCATTCTATCTGTCAATGAAATTACTTCTTCAATATACACAACATTAAACAAGTAGGGGAAGGAAGAAAGAAAGGAAGAGAGGGAGCAAGGGAAGAAAAGGTAAAGTGATTTCTTGTTAACAATAAAAAACTTTTGTTAGAAATGAGGCAACAACAGTGGTTTATAGTGCTGTATATGATTTAGAGGTGTAGAGTCGTATCACCCCCACCCACCACCGTGACACCAACCGTCCCCCACCTTAGTCCCCAGTCTGTTCTCAATCTTGCCACTCATCATCTGGTGGCATCAGTTCTATAGTCAGGTTTCTAGAGTTAATTTTATAGTTAGAATATATGGTCTTTTGTTTGATTTTGCTATATTCTACATAAAAGTAAGAGCATCCAGTATTTGTCTTTCTCTTTCTGACCTATTTTGCGTAGCATAATCCTCTTCTGTTTCATGCATGCTTTCACAAATGGCAATAATTTGTTTTTTGTTTTTGTTTTTAACTTGAGTAATATTCTGTTGTGGATATAAACTAGTATATACCACAGCTTGCTAATCTACTCATCTGTCTTTGGTTTCATAGGTTGTTTATATAACTTGGCTATTGTATATAATTCAGCATTGAATACAGAAGTACATTCCTTTGCATTAGTGCTTTCTTCAGGTAGATACATACATGTGGAATTACTAGATCATATAGTAGATAAATTTTAATATTTTGATAACTCTTTATATTGTTTTCCATAGGGTCTGAACCAGTCTACATCCCCAAGTTGTATATAACATGATTAAAACACTCCATGACATATGCTTCAGAGATGTCTTTATGGATTCTTTTTTAGAAGTAAGAGAAACAAAAGAGAGTATAAATACTTGCAACTATATACAATTTCTTTTCTTTCTTTTCTTTCTTTTTTTTTCACATTCTCACCAAAATTTGTTTTGGTATTTTTGGTATGGGACATCCTCACAGGTGTGAGGTGGTATAACATTGTGATTTTGATTTTTATTTCCCTAATGATAAGCAATACTGAGCATTTTTTCAATGTACCACATCAATGTCTTCATTGGTGCCTATTGAGTTCTTCTGTCCAGTTTTTGATTGGGTTCTCTATTTTATTGTTATTAGTTGCATAAATTCTTTGAAGATCTTGGTTATTGGATTTACTGTGTGCAAATATGTTCTGCCATTCAGTAGGACTTTTTTGTTTGTTGTAGTGAGGTATATTTTGCTATGCAGAAGTTTTTAATTGTATATAGTTGCAAGTATTTATACTCTCTTTTGTTTCTCTTCTAAAAAAGAATCCATAAAGACATCTCTGAAGCATATGTCATGGAGTGTTTTAATCATGTTTAATTCTGTGTATTTTGTGGTTTGGGTCAGATTCAAATTTTTAATCAATATTGAGTTAAGATTTATCTGCTGTATGACAAAGTGGTCTAGTTGCATTCTTTTGCATGTGGCTGTCCTGTTTTCCCATTACCATTTTTTAAACTAGTCTCACATTTCCCCTAAGGTACACTGTTAGCTCCTTTTTCATATATTAACTGTCTATATAAGTGTATCTTTATTTCTGGGCTTTTAATTCTATTACATAGGTCTGTGTATCAGTTTTTGTGCATTATATTCAGAAAAATAATATAATAAATATAATATAATATAATATATTAAATATTATACAGAGTATAGTTTGAAGCCTGGGCATGTAATAATGCCACTAGTTCTCTTTTTTAATCAGCATTTCTTTGGCTATTCAAGGTCCCTTATGGTTCCATATGAATATCAGTATTACTTGTTCTATTTTTTTGAGGAATGCCACTGAATCCTTGATAGGAATTGATTTAATTTTCATATTGCTTTGGGTAAGAGGCAACTTTAACAATGCTAACTTTAAATCTCCTTTCTTAAGTTTACCCCTAGGTATTTCACTCATTTTGGTATGATTACAGTTGTGATTTTTATTTTCGATTACTATAGTCTAGAGTTCTTTTTTTTTTTTTTTTGCATATAGGATCACACCTGATTTTATTAAACTGTTTTGTAATCAGCTACTATAATGTACTGATTTATTCTTGAAGTTTTTAGTGGGGTCTTTTTTTTTAATGTATATTATCATATCATTGGCAAATAGTGGTCATTTTACCTCTTTTTCCCAATTTGAATGGCTTTTATAATTTTCTCTTCCCTGAATGCACTAGGTAGGTAGGACTTCCAATACTCTATTGAACAATAAGGGAGAAAATGGACATCTTTGTTTTGTACTAGATCTTAATGGAAAAACTTTCAGTTTTTCATCAATGAGAATGATTTTAACTGAGTTCCCATTCCTAAAAAGTATTCTAAAATCAATGCACTCTTCCATATACATTCCCTCCAAATCTTTAGTGAATGCACCTTAAATCACTTCAAAGTATCATGCAAACTAATGATTAAATAATTTTCTTTGAATTTATTTTAACAGACATAAAACTAGAGCCTTATTGCCTGAATTTGCAATATTTTTTTACTTCTATAATACTTGATAAATTGTGTTTACCTGATCTTATTTTTGGAAATCCAAGTAAATTTGTTAAATACAATTTATTTAAAATTGTAAAAAATAAAAACAAAAAACCACATTATTTTAATACAATTTGCTTAATTTTGTTTTTATAAAACCTGTTTTCTAAGTCAAGAAGAAAACCAATTTCTATATTACTCCTTAAATATTGTTAGCTGCATTTGTCCAGATAAGTGTGACTGTTTCCTGAAAACATCATTTTCTACATGATAAGTAAAGAAAATAATCAAAGGAAACTACCTCCTTGCAGATATTAGATAAGGCTTAGGAAGTATGTGGTATTGCCCTGGTTGATATGATCCTGAACTTATCCTGTTATAGCTGTTATAGTGTAATACTTTCAGAAAGACACAGGGCAGAATGGATAGAAAATGAACAGCAGGCCCTCCCTAGTGGTGCAATGGGTTAGGACATAGCACTGTTAGCTGGCCACAGCCGCTTGAGTGCAAGTTCCATCCAGCCAGGAGGTGACTCACATGGTGCAGCAGACCTCTCCTATTTTGCCCACTGCTCCCCTCTGCAGTATACTTCATTCATTTGCCTGTTCTGCTTCCCACTCTGTCTCTGGTGAATCCTTTCACCACCCCTACACCTCTGGCTTGTACCCCAATTCTGTGTGCATAGATAAATAAATCTTAAAACAAATGAGTAACAAATAAGTGCCATTCACTTGGAGTCTGTCGCAGTGAATCAACTGACTTAAATGTCCAACTTTTACAATTAGTAATGCTCAGCAATATTTATTTCTTCATGATGCTATTTTCTGATGCTTTTGTTGTCATTGTTATAAATAGGAGGGATATCATAGTGAAGTAGTACTAGTTGCTGAGAGGCTTTACTATTCTTTCTCACTTAGCTAAGTATTTACTATATTTGAGACAGGTCATAGAATGTATATTACTTTAATTGCTCTCTTCAATGGTGATAATATAATATTGCTTGAAAATACCTTGATAATCTCTTAATTGAAATGAAAATTCAAATTTACAAATTCAGTTAAATTTGAGCTCCCAAGAATATTTTATTTTACTAGGGAGAAATAAATGAGATTTGATCACAATCAACATAAAAGAAACTAAGCTTTTAGACTGATGAAAGAAAACCATTTTGAAGGTCTCCAAAAACATTATTAGTATCAACTGAATTTGAAAACAGAAAGAAATATATCACTTCAATCCAAACAGCAGATTACTAAAGTCAATTGCACTATTTTCTATTGTATTTACATTAAGCATCAAATTGGAATGGAATTTATTGCTGTGAACTCTATGTGAATTCCAACTTGCTTTAGAAAAATTCCATATTTAACTCATTTAGATTCTCAAAACCTGAAGGCATCTTAGTTGAGAAATAAGTTAACAATCAATCCTGAAGCTGAAACACATATAATGAATTCCAATTCACTGTTATATTATGACACTTGATTTTATCATATAAATTTTTAATTTTAAAAGTTCATACATTTATCAACCACAACAATGTACTGAAACAGTAATTTTGAAACATTATTCTCTCCTCCCATTTCTTTTTCTCTCTCACATCTCTCAGTCTTTTTCAGTAAAACAAACTAAGGATAGAAACACCATGATTCTTAGAGATTAGGTAACCTGGAACACTTAAGCTTTCCTTTTCAACAATATATTTTTTTTAATCTATTCATAACTCAATTTATGAAACAGTTTAAAACCTATAATTTTGGCTAGTGAATGATAAATCTTTATGAAGTGAGATAGGCTACCATTTCTTTTTGGAGTTTGGATGGGAGTTATAAAAAATGAAATGGTTAGGACCTCTCGGTTGACTCAAAGGGTTAAAGCACAGCATTATGAAGCTATCCATAGTCACTGCAAGCACAAGTTCAAATCCCAGTTAAGGAGGTGACCCACATGACACAACAGACCTCTCCTGCTTCACCCATTGCTCCCCTCAGCAGTGTATTTCAGTCAATCTTCCTGTTCTGTTCTCTAATTTGTCTCTGATAAATCCTCTCACCATCCCCACACCACTAGCCTGTACCTCAGTTCTTAAATATGCAAATAAATAAATCTTTAAAAAGATAATGAAATGGCATATATACATTCTCATAAGTTTGCTAAAATTCACCAAAAAAGCTAATAATGAAAATAGCCAGATTAGGTGTTAGCAGGTTTGATGTTTCTTCAACCAAGTACATCTTCATATGTTGATATATTTTTAAACAATGATAAAAGGCGATGTCTTTTAGTTTGCTTGAAGGATAAAATATAAGCATTATCCCAAATCTGGAGGTTACAAAGTTTAGAGTTTTAACTCTTACTTAAATTGATTACACCATTATATGAACACTCTCAGTGGAGAAATTACATTTATATTTTTCACTATCATTCTAACATACTTGCTCTAGAAACTAATCATTCAATCTATAAGAACATCACTTTCTTTGTTTTTTTTTTTTTTTTTTGGG
>NW_004567104.1:11796402-11797775 GCF_000260355.1 Condylura cristata | reverse complement strand
TGAGATGACAAAATTATTTCAGATTGCTTGGCAAACTGAGTAGTTTCAGGAGCTTTATAGGGAAAGAAGGAGGCAGGAGACTGAAAATCAGAGGAGATTTGATGATGAAAGCAAAAATCAGAGATGGTAGTGGGACTTGAAGATGGTAGCTCATTGATTTTGATAAAGGAGGAGGCCACAAATTCAGTAATGCTGGCAGCTCTGGGAGATAAAAAAAAAAAGCAAGAAGATATAGCCTTCCTTAAGTCCCCAAAGGAATTCACCCCTGTCAAAAAACTTATTTTAGGATTTCTGACCTGAAACACTATAAAGTATCATGTTTCTGATATTTTATAGTTTAAAATGTGTTGTAGTTTGTTTTAGAAGCAATAGGAAATATATATTACCAGTAAAGATAAGGATTAGAAAAGACCATTATTTTCAAATTTTGATATTGGATTCCGTTTGGAGATTTGTAGTAAGCTACAGAAAACTGTGATGATACTACAAACACAGGTCATCTCATATTGTAACACAGAAAAATTACCAAGCCCACAAATTGGAATAAATGTAAAAATTAGTATTTTATCTATAACAAATATTTTAACAACACTGTAATTGACAAGTGAGATAAGCATTTACATATAATATGTCATTTCATTTTAAATTTGAAAACGATAATGATGGTTTTTAACACTGTAGTTTTGTAGATGATATTAACCTTACAAAATGAAAAATGGAAGAAAACAGACTTGAACCATGTCTGCTGATTTAAGGACTTGAACTATGTCTACTGATATAAGAAGCCCATGTCTTTCACCAAAGATACACCGAATTGAGGGTACCCCTCAAACTCCTTTCCCCAAAACTGTCCAACAAGAGGTTGCTCTGTGAGTAGAATACTGGAGTTTCTCCCTTCTGAGTTTATATGATATACTACACTGTCATAGATATGAAATTTCTCAAACAAGGTGGAGACTGCAGGCTTTGTACCTGCTGATGGCCAATTTCCCCAAATTTCTGCTTTATATTTGGTCTAAACACCTTTATAAAAAATAAGATTTATTTATTTACGCATAAAGAACTGGGATACAAGCAAGAGATGTGGGGGTGGTGAGAGGCTTCACCTGAGACGGAGTGGGGAGTAGAACAGGCAGATCTATGAAGTACAGGAGAGGGTTAAGAGAGGTCTGCCACACTATGTGGTCACTCACATCCAGGGAGGTGATCAAAGTCATGCCAAAGTGGCTTTAGCTTCTTAGCGCTGTGCTTTAACCTGCTGCGCCACCAGGGAGGGCCCAGGTCATTTAGTTTAGAGCTTAGAAAATTCTATAGGTAGCTATTTTTTTGTTTGTTTTACATAGTATCTTCTTTTGAAATCAGAGATTGTATAG
>NW_004567104.1:11710890-11796032 GCF_000260355.1 Condylura cristata | reverse complement strand
AATATCAGATTCTGTAATTCAGATCTCTAAACTCTAAATTAGGTCCCAGTTTCTGTTATGTAGCTTTTCAAAGTTCCTTAGCAATGCATTTATTCATAGTTTCTTGCTAGAACTACTTTTTAAGCAATGTGTACACCTCCATCCCTTTACAGTCACTCTCAATTAAGGAGTATGTTGCAAATCAGTTTGTTCTGCAATTATACTCTAAAGTTGGGAAAAAAAAAAAAAAAAACCAACCCAACACCCAAATTGACATAAAACAAGTCTGAAGTTCTATTTTCGACTTCATTTGACATCTTTGCCCAATCATGGGAAACCACACAAAACATTTAATTTGCTCTTATCTTTAAAAAATTATGCTAGCTTTAGATTTATTCTCCATGAGCGAGCGAATACTCAACCTCACAACACCAGGATATCATTAGGAATAAACTATAGCAATTAGCCCATGTTCCAATCTGGTAAATTTAACCCCTTGGAAAGATAACCTCATCTCTACTACCTCTTATATTTTGGCTATCTTCAAAAAAAAAATAATTCTTTAGCTTTTACAATAACTAAAAATAGTATTAAAGTGGCCAATCCATTGAAATTCCTGTCTTAAATGTCCCCAGTAATCAATTTCTCACCATATCAAATGACTTTCACACAATATTTTATTTTCATTATTATGGCAACCTTTTATTAAGGACTTTGCATGTATTCAATTATCTGCTATAAATATTAGAATTAATCTAGAATCACCTCACATGCCTTCCTATAAACTTCCTTAAGTTTGAACTTATTATTTCCTTGATACTGAAGCCTCTCCATTTATGGTGCTTATTTAATAAAAATGATATTATAAATTAAAATAACAAGAAAGGTAAGACTAGTAATAGAAATTGAAAATAGAAATAAAGATATTAATCTGGGGAACAACAACACTGACAGTGTAAATTAAAAATAAAAAGAGAAATAGGAAAGAAAAAAAAAGAAAGAAAAAGAAATAGGTATGACAAGCTTTGAAAAGAAGTAAAGGGCTAGTCAAGTTCTGAATGGCAGAGCAGTAGCGGACAGTTACATGATTTAAGCCTCTAGAACCTCGGCTTCCCACTACCATTTCTGACACATTTATGACAATTCACAGCATTTGCCTGGTTTAAGAAACAAAATGGGTATTTACCACTTATATTGTTTTAGCAATGGCAAAAATAATTTTAGAAGTTGCCTGGCTAGTGGTAAGGTAAGGAAGCATTATCAGAGTGTATGTTTATTGTTTTTAATCTTGGATGTTCTTAAAAAATATTGAAAAACGTACTTGGATATTATTCAAGGACAATAAATTTCCTGCCTGCAGGTCCATCAAGTGCAAACAATGTTGTCACTGTTAATTTTTTTTTTAATCTTGACATTCATGTAGACAGCTTGAAGATGAGTTAATTATGTCTTCCATATGTAAAGATACTGGTTACTTATGAGATGCAGGTTTTTCAATATGAAATGGTTTTCCATTGATTTATTCACACATTTTTTACAACATACCCTTTAAAAAAGTTCATATATGCATACAAGAATTAGGGTGTAGGCCAGAGGTGCAGGAAATGGAGGATTCACGGGAGACAGAGACAAGACAGAGTGGGGAGCAGAACAGGTGGATCTACTGAATACAATAGAGTGAGACAGGAGCAGCAAGTGAGACAGGAGAGGTCTGACAAGCCATGTGGATCACCTCCTTGGCTGGGGATAGAACTCCAACTGCAGTGGTTGATGACAGATTGATAGCACTGTCTGTAACCCATGTGCCACCAAAGAGGCCCCCTTTATAAAATACCCTATGAAACAAGAAGAATGCATTTGATATATTTCTAACCTGGGGCTAGAAGTATAATCACTGTGCATGGAATGGACTCAGGTTAGCCAACTCCTCAAGAAATTCACATCTATGATGTTAGCCTTTAAATCAGATAATTTAAAGAGCCGTAGTCGAACTGAAGTTTTCAATACTTTTTTTAAGTCAAAATTAATGGTATTAATAATTTTATCAATAATTAAAAACAACAAAATTTATATGTCATTAAAATAAAATCTCACAACACATTCAAATACAGGCACATCATGTAATGAAATTCTCTCACAAGTTATGGAATTCCTGTAACTGAAAGTAAAGTAAAAAAGAAAAAAAAACAACTTAAAACAGTATTGATTTATGAAATAATGTTCTCTAGGGCTGACCTAGCATTAGTGAAAAGGGACTATATTAGGGAACAATCATTACTCCACTCAATTTGGTGCTCTTGAACTTACAGACTCACGTTTGCTTCACGCTTTCCTTTGTTCAAGGTCTCTGCGACTCTGTCTTTCCTTTCACTTTCACATAACAACACACACACACACACACACACACACAAATTTATTTTCTTTGTACTTTGTCTTAGAAATGATAGGCAATTTTAATAAATTTTTCCCACCCCTATATTTTCTTCTTGTTCCTTTCCTGATCCAATAGGTTCTGTACTCCATTGCCTCTGAGAATGTATAGGATTCACCACAAGTCAGACAGAACCTGTAAGTCTCTGTAAGTCAACTCTGTTTTACAGAAGTCTAAGCCTTTTGAAGATGAGACAAAGGAAATACAGAGGTAGAAGTGAGACAGGAGTATTATTCTGATTAAAAAAAAAAAAAATCCCTAGGGATTTGGGAAGGAGGGTGAGTGGAGTCTATGGCTAACACAGTAATGAGAACTTAGTCATTTGACACAGAGTGATGAGATCTCAAGGAGAATTGACTTTTCAGCTATGAAGGAGGAAGAACCATACCCAAATGTAAGACCCATTCATTGTAGAAAAGAATAGGAACACCAAACTTCAAAAGATCACTATAACTTATCAGTGAGTGCCAGTGGAAACCATATTTGACTCAGACTTAGTACCTTTACTTGGGGGTCTCCCTGGTGGCATATAGTTTAAAGTCTCAGTGCTATCGAGCTATCACCATTCACTCTGAATGAATTTGATCCCTGACCAGTGAACTAACACACATGGCACAGCAGACCTCTCCTGTCTGCTCCTGCTTCTCCCCTCAGCAGTCTATTTCGGTAGCTCTGCCTATTCTGCTCTCCACTCTGTCTCTAGTGAATCTTCTCAACATTCATACCTCTGGCCTACATCCCAGTTCTTGTATGCATAAATTAGTAAGTCTTAAAAAAAAATCTTTGCTCTTGCTGCATATAAGTCACCAGGGATGCGATGTCATTCTGGTAGTAAGGGGCCTATAATAGTGAATGAGACAGAATTTACACATTTACACTAAGCCCAACAGTACAGAGATTCAGTCTATATTTTTAATCTCTTCCAGTACACCTTCTTCTATTTTTGTTGTTAAAGATTTATTTATGTATGCTTATAGAACTGGGGTACAGGCTAGAGGTGCAGGGACAGTGAGAGGATTCCACAAGAGTGGGGAGCAGAACAGGCCAACTGACGAGGTACACTGCTGAGGGGAGTAGGGGGTCAGGAGAGGTCTGCCACATCATGTGGATCACTCCCTGGGTGGGGATCAAACTCATGCTGAAGTGGCTTTAGCTTCTTAGTACTGTGCTTTAACCTGCTGTGCCACCAAGGAGGGCCATCCTCAGGTAAATTAATAATCCTTATGGTTAGAAGCAGAGTAGTTTAGATAATTAAATAATAAAGGGCCTCCATGGTGGTGCAAAGGGTAAAGTCTCAGCACTATAGAGCCATATAGCACAAGTTCTATCCCAGGCCAGGGAGGTGACCCACATGGAACAGCAGACCGCTCCTCTTGCCAGCTGCTCCCTTCAGTTATACATTTCAGTAGATCTGCCCCCAACTCTGTTTCTGATGAATCTTCTCAACGTCCATGCCCCCAACTCTACCCACACCTCCGCTCTTGTATGCATAAATACATAAATCTTTAAAGAAAGAATTATATAATAAAGCATTAGGCACTTTTATTTGGCTGCTACTGAATTCTTCTGCTTGACATACTTTTTGCATGAAGTAAAATGTGACCTGTCCTTGCCAGCACAGATAATAGTACCTGGACACCAGCCAGCTTAGCTAGAATGTGACAGAGGAGAGCATGTCAGCATTCACTGTGAAGTTACCCAGCTGCCTCTGTCAATGCCTTCTTATCTGTCTTCTTCACTCCTTTCTGGCCTGTCAGCACTGAACCTCGCACTCAATGAACCATTCGACTGCCACTTAAAACATCTCAGCTAGAAAATCATGTGTCTCTCAGTTCCTGTGATCACTACTTTGAACTTATAATAAACTTTTAGTCTTATGGAAGACACTAGAATATGGACTTCCAGCTGCTTTTTCCATATGCTTGAATATCTAAGGTCTCAATCCCAAATATGACAGAAAACACACTTCAAATGCAAACCACACCTTTTAATCAACCTTGCAAATTGCTTTCACTCTTCCACTTGCTCTATTTCCTTGGTGCATAAACTGGAATTCTTTCACACATGGATTCATTCTTGTAAATTCTTTTCTATTTCTCACTTGAAGCAACACTGCTCTAGGGACATAAAGAAAATGTTCAAAAGTGTTAGCAGAACTACATTTTACTGCCTGTCATGGACTTTGACTGAAATAGGGATATAAGAACAAACTCTTGTTGCTATAGGCTGCAATAGGTGCTCTTCTTACCATGCCAATCTCCAGATTCTTTCCTGCCATTCTATTTTTTAAATGAAGATGTCCGGTTCTTTGTGAATACAGTCACTGCTTATAACCATACCACTTACACTATTTTTGTTGGGCAGGTTACTGTATTCAAACATGTATTTTCTGTGTTTTAAAAGTTTATAATTCTGGGCCCTCCCTGGTGGTGCAACGGGTTAAAGCACAGCACCAAGAAGCTAACACCACTTCAGCTTGAGTTCAATCCCTGCCCTGGAGGTGATTTGTATGGCTCAGCAGACCACTCTAATCTGCCCACTACTCCCCTCAGCAGTGTACTTTGTCAGTCAGCCGTTCTACTCCCCACTTTGTCTCTAGTGAATCCTCTCACCTGCCACTGCACCTCTGTAAGCATAAACAAATATATCTTTAAAAAAAAAAAAAAAAAAAGGTAGGCCCTCCCTGGTGGTGCAGCAGGTTAAAGCACAGCACTGAGAAGCTAAAGCCACTTCCGCATGAGTTCGATTCCTGCCTGCCCCGGAGGTGACCACATGGCGAGGCAGACCTCTCCTGACTCGCCCACTGCTCTCCTTAGCAGTGTACTTCGTTGATCTGCCTGTTCTGCTCCCCACTCTGTCTCTGGTGAATCCTCTCACCCTCCGCATCTCTGGCCTGTGCCCCAATTCTGTATGAATAAATAAATAAATCTTAAAAAAAAAAGATAATTCTACTTCTGCAATTTGTGATTATTTTGTTTTCATATAATATCATGAAAGTTCCCCATAAATCATATTTATTAAAATTACAATTTCAAATGATTATATCATATTTAATTCTGATGAGCTACCTGATTTACTAATAAAGAATTTTCTCAGTCTCTTTGGGACATATAAATTATATCTGAGTTCTTGCTCTATAGATGCTGTTTGCTGAGACAGACCTCACTAGATACATGGGTATATGATTTATAAGGCTTCCACACACCATTCAGGGTAGACATTCTCAAGTCTGCTTTACAAATGAGAAAACTTGAGGCTCACAGAGGTAAAATACTTCCCCCAGGGCACATAACGAGCAAGTGGCAGAACCATGATCTGAAATTCATATCTATCTGACTACAAATCTCATTCTTTCTCACCTCTGACATAGATCTCTTTCCTTACTGGAATTTCTCCAAAATAAAATTCTGAGAGTAGAATTTTTTAATCAAAGAGTGTGACTATCTGTATGGCCCTTTTTATTTACCCATCAATAAATATAATAGTGAGAAGGAGACAAGTAAAATTATGTCAAGCTGATTGTCTACGTTCCCTGAAGATCTCAGGCTCTCTCAGATCAAGGGGAAGCATTGTCAGGATCTATTTCTTATATTTAAGAAAATCATAGCAGGACAATTGAGTTATTAGCTTGTATTTCATGAAATCAGATTTAATTAAATACTATTAAAATACAGTTAAAAATAGCACACCAGAAGTGATCTATCATCAAAGATTGTAAAATGTTTGTTATTTACAAGTCTATTGGCAGAGATGGAATTTTTAGTTAACAGAGGAACACATATTTAATCTGTGAATAAATAAGGGGCCTTTGTATAACAAAAATTAGAGGGGTCCCTTTAGCCAGAATAAAAATAAACATCAAGGAGACAAAGGGACGCTTTCATGGTTTCAGATACACTATTATTATTATGCCTTTTCAACAAGTATCAATGCTCTCTCTTCCCTTTCACTGGAAACAGTGGAACCTTTGCTGAACTGACAGTCACTTAGAGCCAGTCAACAGAAACTGCTTTGGGTCACATGGCACCAAGAACTCCTGTTGCCATCGCAACTGCACTATGATAAATTAGCCTGTCTCCACTAAGTATTTGGTTTGCCTACATGCCCAGGAAGGTACCGTTTTGATATTCTCCTTGACAGTTTTCAGCTAATCTTTGATTCAACCTTTTGTCAGGCTTGCCAACATTTACATGTACTGGGGGTAGAATGAAAGAAAATTAATATTTTTGACTCATTAGGTACATGCGTCAAAGTTTCTGAATGATTATCATATTCAAGAAGCAATTTTGCATTCTTGTTTAGTTTGATCATTGTTTTAGAAACCATACTATGAAAGGTTAATATGGATTTATTTCACCTCTTAGATACTTACATATTAGTGTCACTTAGTAATTGAGATAAACTACTAGATTTAGCAAAGCTGGAGGAAATATGTTAGCTATAAAAGCACTGGAGCTTGTAATAGTTTGAATAATTATTTCTCAAAATTTAACATTTTTATAGTTGGAGATTACTTAATGAATTATGTGTGGATATTATAACAAACTATTTTCTTTCAAAAGTACAGTAAGTTTAAGAATTTGCTTTTTATTTACTCAACTTTATACCTAAATTTAATAAGCTTCATAGATATTGATATATGAAATGCAATAAAACATTGTAGCTTAAGACAAGGTTCATGAAAAAGCAATAATAGATATTTTTAAAAGAATAATATATACTTAGCAACAATGTAAATTATGTTTGCATTCATCCTGCAGTTTACAAAATACTCCGTGTATATTTTCTCCTTTAGTCTTTAATATTTTAACACTCCCTGATATTGTTATCATATTCATTTTAGAGATGATGAATAACAACTGAAGCAGGTAAGAAAATTGTCAAAGTTAAAGTATAATTAACAATGTCCAAACTTGGGCTCTCCCTGGTGGTGCAACAGGTTAAAGCACAGCACTATGAAGTTCTCTTGGCAGCAGGAGTTAGATCCCCAGCCAAGGAGCTGACCCACGTGGCGCAGCAGATCTCTCCTGACCCACCAGCTTCTCCCTTCAGCAGTGTATTTTTGTTGATCTGCCTGTTCTGCTCCTTAGTCTGCCTCTGGTGAATCTTCTCACCCCCCACACCTCTGGCCTGTACCCCAGTTCTTGCATGCATAAATAAATAAGTTATTTAAAAAAAAATCTCCAAACTTAAAATCAGGTATCTGATACCAGTTTTAGAGTCTTTATGTTACATCATTATTAAAATAGTTATTTCTCTTTCCTTGAAGGTAACACAAAATTATTTATATAATATGCATATGAGCTAAGATCATTACATATCATCAAAATATACTAATTTGAAAATCTTAAATTCAGTATAATGCATCTGTGCTGGAGTTGTATGCAAATCTGCATACCATATATAAAACAGAAATGTAGTCAGGGAAAGGCCGAAAGCACAAACTGCTTATGTTTGTGAAAGCTGTATGATAAAAGATGATCTACAGTGTTTGCCCTTGGGAGCAATTTATCAACAAAAGCATCCAGAACAAAATAAAAGACCCACAGCCTGCTAACCTTGTTAACTCTTCAAGCCCAAGGTTAAATTGGTTTGTGTTGCCTTTCTCTTCTGGGTGCCAAATGGCAGAATGTCTGTAGTGTTTCTGTGTCTTGACTGAGCCTCCCTACTCAGCTCAATCAAATTGTTCTTGTTTTGAAAAGTCCATAAGGACTTCCTGGCTTAATTACCAGCTCAGATCATAAAACACATATGCTAGTCATTTCCTAAAAATGAGTAATATTAATCTTGGGAGACAATGCTCTAGTACAAAAATGTGCTAGTAATGGAAGAATGATCCATTTTCCTGTCCCACTTAGTAGAAAGAGATATGTTGTGATAGTGGAAACAAATGTGGAGTCTCACAGCACTGGATTTAGTTACTTGTGTCTGGCAATTGATGTTATCACAATTTAATCTTTAGAAAAATTAATAAAACTAAAAAATATCTTTTTTTACCCTGCCAACAGTTTCCATTAAAATGTTCGTACAGGCATTAAAATTATGTTAACAGAATTCAAAATGAATGAAAATAATTATTGCACATTCCCACTATTTCAACAAACTAAATTATGTTCATCTTTCTTTATATTCTTCTGGCTGGCTACAGCAGTGTCTATTATTTTATGTAATTTCAGGAATGACATCAACACTAATTGTCCCTGACTTTTCTAGCTCCACCAGAGTCACAGATATTTGCCCCTCGTGGGTTGCATTCTGCTTGGCTCCAGAACCAACTCTGCACTGGCTGGATATTAAATGCCTCAGAGGCAATTGGTGTTATATGGAAGGGTGTTGTGTGCAGTGATGAGCAGAAAAATTAATATTGTATATTAAATATTCAGGACATTCATCTATTTATGTATAGTAAGTAGCTGAATTATTTTCCTGTTTTAGATTTTTTTTTTTTTAAGATAAGGTAAGAATCACTACAAGTGACAATATGAAGTCTGGAAATGAAAACTCTTTGTGGCTTTGTAAATATTATAGGACTTGTTTTCAAAGAGCATTTTATGTCTCTATCACTCAGGATTTGGATTTTTTTTCCAATTTAGTAGTAGTATTAGTAGTATTAAATACTTTATTCTCATATTTTTAAGCTTTAGCTGACACATAAATATCAATATTTCTATAGAACGTATCCTGTTTCCTCCTTTTAACTCTTCATTAAGCTGAAGGTGAAAGAACTAATAAAAGCAAATGCAAGTTACAATATCTCTAAGATAGTCTTTTTCTTTCACAGTCACTCCCAACTTTTTACATGAACTAAGAGGAGAGAAAATGGCTCAGCTTGAAAACAGAAATGTAGGGGCATGTGGAAGGAAAGAGTCCTTCACTCTAAAAAAATTCTCCGTTGAATCCTGGACTCAGAAAACACCATGAATGGGCTGTGCTTTACCAACTCAACAGGCAATAGGTATTTTAAATGGTGTCCCACAGGTAGAGGGGATCAACTGATAAAACACTTCTATCTATATAACAAGGAGCTTCTGGAAAAAAAAAAACAGCATACTTAAACATCCTTTCAGAAAGTGAGGTGAGGAATGCTGGTGGTAGCATTTCTTCATAATGAAACAGAGCTATAGGCTTTGGAGGTTTTGAATCTTTACTGCCTGCTGAGTCTGACCTGGGGCAATAATAAAGCCAGAAATTCTTCTTCTTTAGATTTTAATGATGACCAGGCTCAGAGGATAGGAAAAACCTTTAACTTTTCCTAGCAGGGGAAATGCCAAAAGCTATAGGAGAATGTAGTTGACAATTTGCTTAGTATTTGAAGTTTTCAAAGACCTTCCAGGATCTTTAATTAAGACTTTAATTAATTAATCAAAGAGACTACAAGAATGCTGGACATTCTTAATACTCCATAAAAGGAAAGAGGGATAAATGATAAAGGATTATAGTGTACAGAAAATGCAGATTCAAAATAGCCCAAAAAATCAGATTTGGGACTATGGTGAGTATAATACATCATATGAGTGTTTATAAAACACGATAAGTTATCCAAATAGATTGTAATACAATGATTCCCTGGAATTTTCAGGATAGAGTTGACATCTTTTTTTTTTTTTTTTAAAGATTTATTTATTTGTGCATACAGAACTGGGGTACAGGCCAGAGGCTCAGGGGCGGTGAGAGGCTTCACCAGAGACAGAGTGGGGAGCAGAACAGGCAGATCGACCAAGTACACTGCTGAGGGGAGCAGTGGGCGGGTCAGGAGAGGTCTGCCACGCCATGTGGTCACCTCTGGGGCAGGCGGGAATCGAACTCATGTGTAAGCGGCTTTAGATTCTCAGTGCTGTGCTTTAACCCGCTGCGCCACCAGGGAGGGCCCTCAGTGCTGTGCTTTAACCCGCTGCGCCACCAGGGAGGGCCAGAGTTGACATCTTTTATATGCCTAGAAAATCTACGTTCACAAATTAAATATACAAAGAGGGTTATGAATTTTATTCTCCATTAACGTATTGCAAATTACTAAATCCGATGTAGAAAAATCACATTTCAGTAGAGTAAGATATATAATAAGTAAACAGGATAGGGAAGAATGTGGTAATAAAAGAGAAGCAGTATAATCTTATGTAAAGAACATAAAGGTTTTGGGGCCAAGGTTGGATTCAAATTCATATACTAACCTGTGTGATCATAAACATCATACTTAAACACTCTATTTTCAAATTTTCCAATCTTTAAAACATTGATAGTAACTAGTGAACTAGTAACTGTTTTCTTTCCCCTCAGAATTTCAATAGACCCACTTGGTTACAGGCTCAGTTGCCTTAAGTAGAAAACATTAGTATTGGAACTGATCATTCCAGTGTCCCTTTTTACAAAAGTTGTTTAATTGTACCTTCTGTTTACATAGCAGAACATAATTTTCTTAGTTACCACACAGATACATTCCTTGTGACTAAATTTCAAAAACCACCCATAAAGTGATGTGAATTTTTTTTTTTCCCTCTTAGGTCAAGTGTTCTAAGAACCTCACAAATCCATCCAAGACAGTGACATCCATTTTACTTCAAAGAAAAGCTATCCCCTGAAATGTCCTTGTAATCACAGAGGAAAATCTGCTAGAAAAATTGCTGCTGGATCCAGATCTTCTGTTATTTTTACCAAATATTTCTGTGCTTGCTTGAAACACCCCAAGTGATGTATTTCTTATCACATCCATCTTAGCTGGCAGATCTGGTAATATAACTCACAGCCAGCATCCGGCAGGCCAATGTATGCCTCAGGGAGTGATGCACAGAGGTCTATCCTTCTCTCTCAAAGATTTAGGATAGTGGCTGGCCAGGAACGGGAACCATCAGGACTGCACACCATTATTCCCCTCTCTTGTTTCTAGAATCCATCTCTGATTGATCAGAACATCATTCAATCTGCATGAAAACTTTGGAATTCTTAACATATTGCCCTAGACTGGCAGTGCAAATTGGGATTAGAAGTTAACATGAAATCCTGGCTCTCTTCACTCTAGAGTCATTTTAGCAAACTGGATTTAAGATTCAAATGTAAACTGTACCAAGTAAGAGTAAAGAAATAACCAAGAAATCTGCAGTGTCATTCATCAATAGAAATTTAATAGAATTTGGAACCTATAAGAATAGACCCTAGTAGAGCTGAGACCCTTTTGTATTCCACATCTCTAAGTGGAAATGATCTACTTGGGGAAAAAAATTGAGAAAGCACTCAGGAAGATTCTGAAAGTGGTACTTGTATCTGATAGGAAACCAGAACTTGCCTTTATCATCAAGAAAAGTCAAGGGTTTAAACACCTCAAGAACTGAGAAAAGGAACCTATTCAAAGTTCCTATAGGATCCTCATCTAGAGAAGACAGGAGAAGTGGTATCAGCATTTTCTAGAATCTGGAAAATCAAGGTAGCTTGGCTCTCTCACGGTGCACTGGGTGGTTTATCTAACTATGTGTATGTAGTAAATGTATGCTTCACCTACCTGAGAAGGGTTCTCTCTTGTTCTGCATTTATTAGCATTTTTTCCCCTCTCT
The DNA here is from genome assembly GCF_000260355.1 of Condylura cristata. Classification (NCBI taxonomy): domain Eukaryota; kingdom Metazoa; phylum Chordata; class Mammalia; order Eulipotyphla; family Talpidae; genus Condylura; species Condylura cristata. Next base: position 11,784,080 of record NW_004567104.1, on the reverse strand, counting down.
CTCAAATCTTATCATTACCACTTTGTTGACTACCGAGCACAGCCACAAATGCAAATATATCTTTATATGGGATGATCTCGTCCATAGATAGGCATTACTGTCCCAGAAGCAGAAGTGATTTGAAGACTTGAAATGGAGTTCCATGCACATCCTCCTCCTACCTCTACAATGAAGATAAAGACATTTGGTAGGTATGCATGTCTGATATTTGTGCCTGTTTATTTGAAAATTAAATGAGCAATACATGCCATATACCCACAAGTATGTAAAAATAGCTTCCTTTTATGAGAAAAAGATCAGGAAAAAAACTTAAGGGAAATATATTTAAAAACCAAAAGTGATAAAAATGAAAAAGAGAGAAAAAGATTCTAACCAACTGGCAGCAGGATGCCCTCATATACTTTTAGTATTTCTGGTATTGACACAATATATTAGCCCAAGAATCCATACCATAATGGCTGGACTGAAAATGGATAGAGGGAAGAGTAAGATAAGAAAAAGAGACCAAAATAATAATAATAATAATAATAATAATAATAATAATAATAATAATAATAATAATAATAATAATAATAATAATAAGAAGAAGAAGAAGAAGAAGAAGAAGAAGAAGAAGAAGAAGAAGAAGAAAGGGAGATTTTTATATTATACCACTTTTATTTTTAACAGGCTGTGTAATAATGAAATAATTCATGGTGCCTAAAGGAAACTATAAGAATTTATATGCAGACTTAAAATCTCACATAGCGTGACTTTCCAAAATATAAAATATAATTGACAGTGTAAAGTCACATATACTACAAAGTTCTTAAAGTTCAAATTGATCTGTCATATAGAAGACCTTCAAAATTTCTTGGAAAAGTAAATCTCTCCTTCAAAAGTAAACTTTGTAGCTACTTGAAAATGGGGGGGGGGGGAATAAAGAGCTTCTGAATCTCTACCAGACAGAAAAAGACTACAAGTATTTTAAAGCCAGATTCTAGAGGGCACATCAGGATTTGAAAGGATGTATTAAAAGATCCCCTTACAGCTTGGTGAAATATATGACAGTATTTCAAAGAATTTGGAAGAAACTGACACAGACTCTCATTTGAGACTTTAAAATAGAAGACAAACTGTCCCAGCTTTCAGTAATCGCTTTATTGTTTCATAAGGTATACATCTGAAGGTACAATGTCCTACCTTCTCTTTATATTCTGCACCTCCAGGACAACTTCCTCCTGAGTCAGTTCTGGCATCACCAAAAGATAATTGTCACTTTTTAATTACCTCTTGCCAATATATGATTGTTATATGTCCTCTCCAGTAAGGGAATAGTAAATGGGAAAAGGGGTATGGTATGATGAAGGATAGATCTTAACTTTTATTGGTGACCTTAAAGTAGTCTAAACAATACTGATTCTCAACAATCAACACCTGAAATGTATGCAGTAATACAAGTACAAGGTTATTTCAACAACAACACTGATTTTGTAACTAGTAACTGGAACAATAAAAAAAAATGACTTGCAAAAAGAATAATCTAAATAAAAATGCTTATATTTTACATAAGTATTTCAATTGCATTTTTATATAGCCAATGCATGAATTTGGAGTCATTTTATTTTGCAAAGTTTTATTTGTTTTGTTTTTTACATAGTGCATTTTTGCTTAAGATAAAAGTCTCATCATTCCTACCAGCCATGATTAACCTGACTTCTCTGTTTCCTTCACACTCTTAATAAATCAATCAATAGTCAGGATTTTCTCCAAACTGTCTTCTGTCCTCTTCTCTCCATGGGAATCTCTTCACCTTAGATCTAATAGCCAGTCTCTGGGGCTGTACCATATTTGACCTGATAACATTGTAGCTACCCTAAAAGCCCACCAGAAGTGTCTTTTTGTCGCCAGGATAAATCCTTAAAGGAAAATACAGTGTCTTCTTGATGTGACCACTGTGTACTTCACAAGTCCCTTTCCTACTTTAAACTCATCTAGCCCTTTACATAAGCAGGTCACTCTTCACAGAATGCCCAGATCCACTACAACCTAACTATGTGACAAACCCAAAGGTGGTTATAGAAATTTATTATAGCACTAATCGCATAGTATTATATTTGTGTTTATATATCTTATCCTACAAAAATGCTTTAACACCAATCCTGAGCTCACTTGTATTTTATTTCTGCTACCAGAACAGTTCTTGGCACACAGTAGACATGAATCATGTATTTGTGAAATGGATGCTCCTGATCTCACCTTTAAATCTGAAGTTATATGTTCACAGAAGACTTTTAGTGCAAAAAGGAAATTACAATTTAATGTAATTATAATCTTCTTATCTGATCCAGAAACAAGCCAAATGGAATATTCACTGTCTACTCTATGTTCACCTCCATAGGTTAACAGAAACAAACAAAATAGCTATATAGTATGTTAACAGAATCAATGATCAAATGTTAAATATAAAATATTATATTGTACTATTACTACAATAACATAAACAAAAAATAAATAAAATACAGTTGCTGGTGGCTTCCCAGCTTCAAAACTAAGCTGAGTAGTCAATGATTATCGAAAGATCATTTGTAGACACAACCTTAAATAATTCCATCTTGGGCAAATAACATCTTTAAAAGAATAACTAGTAAGGGATGCTGCCTTATGAAATCATATTGACACATACATTTTTTTATAACACCTTTTTCTTTATCCTTACATCAACCCTTCAAATATATTTGCAATGCCAATATTCAGTGATTTCAATGTCAATCCTGAAATTCTTAAATCAGCCAAGGAGGGAAGTGAAAACATGGGTCAGTCATGCATCCACTCCTGTGGCGAGAACAGCACCAAAGACAGAAGCTGAACACCCTAAATAGACATATTCATGGGCCCTCTCCAAGAGGAACAGAAAAACTGAGGGATTTGGAAAGTTAAAGAAAAAACCATCCATGCTAATTGAAATTAGGCATATGGGATACATCAGAATGGGGAAAGCCAGAAGATTTGTTCAAAATGTATAAGCACTGATTAGGATAATCAAATAACATTCAGTCAAGGATAATGTGTGAAAAGAGCCAATGTTGAGATGCCAAGAAAAGTGTGTAATAAATCTACACCAATGACCCGATCATTAGTTTTTATACAAGTCTATCTTTAAAATGACTTAAATGTAAAAGTTGTATTAGACACAAGCAAATGTATCTGAGGTTTCAATATCTACTGTGTAATGTTGTGAGACAAATGGCTCCATTTCTGATACAGCAACTGCAATTTGTCCTTTCAGTTCAGCTCAGATTTCTTGAAGGGCAGTTTAGTGATTCTCAAAGTAAATTAGTATAATTTCACAGCATTTTAGGGCCTACCTTGAAAAAGAAACTAATAGAAAAAAAAATTGTGTAAATTCAGATTATTTCCCAATATAATTTCAAAATGAAATGATCAAGTCTAAATGTTTCATGTAACATGAAGAGAGGTATCAGTGCTTCATACATGAGTTTTGAAAAAGAGAATCTCTTCTCGGTTTATAGAGAACTGTACGCGTCTACCTAAGTTTTATATATAGAAATTGCAAATGCTTAATAAGCAAAGCAAGAAATATATTTTAAGGGGTAACTATCCAATGGAATAAACTATAAAATGAACTTATAAACAAATTTAATTGTAATTAAAAAAATATTTGTTTACTTATGCTTACAGAACGGGGGTCTGGGCCAGAGTTGTTGTGGGTGAGAGGCTTCACCAGAGACAAAGTGGGGAGCAGAACAGGCAGACTGATGCAGTACACTGTTGAGGGGAGCAGCGGGTAAGGCAGGGGATGGAACTCACAATGAAGCTGCTTCGGCCAGCTTGCTGTGCTGTGTTTTAACCCATTATAACACCAGGGAGGGCCCGTGAGAGATTTAAGCACTTTTGTTAAACTATACCATTTTCCTTTCAAAAACAATGCAAAAGTTATTAATTTGGAGTCACAAGACTTAAATGTAGGTATATTTGTTGTTTCTTTTGCAACCTTGAAGTTGTCACTTCAATATTCCCTAGCTTTTTCTTTTGCAATATGGAGACTATACATGGTCCACTATCTGGATAAAACTCGAAGCAAATGACAATGAAGCCTGGATTATTTTACTGATAACCTTCATAGTCAGAATGATGGTTACTATAGCTCACACTCAATTTATATCCAAATCTCTATTCTTTTATGTCTGTCTTCACCTGAAACTCAAAGACCTCAAAAATGATTTGAATTTCCATGTATAATCCTAAGTAAATTTGCCTCTTAGAAATAAGAAGTTGGAATCTTCTCCTTCTTTCATGGTGATGAAAATCTATGTAAGTAGTAACAGAGAGAAAGTTTTTCAAAACCACATTTAGTAATATAAGAATAGAAAAGGGGAATTCATGGGAAGAAATATATAATTTTCTCAAATCCATTTTGGTCTATTTGGCCAGTCTTAATTGCTTCCTTTCCTCTGCTTGATTACCTCCATTTTCATGTAAACAGCACAAATGACATTGGGTTATATTTACATCTACACTGTAACAAATATAGGGGAAATGCTGAGCAAGCTCTGAGAAGGTCCAGATAACTATAATCCTTTGATCTTCATGGTATTAAAAAGGGAAATAATGCCAAAACAGAGTTTATATAAAACTTGGGCAAATTGTAGAAGTATATGTTTTATGAATTAATAACTTTAGGATTTAGAAAAACAAAATAAAGCAAAATTATGGATTTTCCTTTTATTTTTCTGTATTTGAGCATTACCTCTACTCTACTGACCTCTTTTTAACACATTTAAAAAGCTCCTTGCTTTTATCCTTTGTGTTTGATGCAGAGGGAACATGAGGAGCAGAAGATCTACCAACTGTTATGAGTCTCTGGCTGGAGATGAGTAAGAGGAAAAGAAAAATCTGAACACATAATTTGTTATGAACTCAGTTGATTGCATATGCATCATTTTATTTCCTTGTTTACATGTTTCATAATTAACTTGTGAAGCTATTTGGTGTCTTTGGGAAAATTGTTGATCTTACTAATTTGATTCAAGTCAAAGGAATGAAATTAAAACATCAAACAAAAAATAAGTGTAACTTAGCTTGTGCTTAAATAAACTCCTATAAAGAAACATCTAATAAATGTTTTAGACTTTACAGGCATTATCATCTTTGTTTCAACTACTTTAGGCTGTCATTATTTCCTAAAGGCAATTGTGAGGACATGTTAAAAAATAGGCATGACAGTGTCAATAAAAATTCATCTATGAATATTTAAATTACACATAATTTTCAATTGTCACAAAGTACTCTTCTGTTTTTTTTTTCCCCCTGCAATCATTAAGTAAATACAGTAAGACATTTTTTAGGCCTGAAACTGAATAAATCAAATAGCTGGATATATATGTCCTATATGTCATAATTTGTGAAACTGTGATTTAATCTATTAGGCTCATTTAATCAGAAGCTGTAAAAGAATGACTAAATTTCACTCGTGATCTCAATTAAAGAAGTTTCATCCAAGAAACACACTTTTGCTTTATTTAAAAAAAAATAGTCTACTAAAATCAGTCTACTAATTTAATCACTAATGCAAATGCCTTGGAGGGTTTTTTTTAATCAGTTATAAAACTTTATAGGCCCTCCCTGGTGGCGCAGCGGGTTAAAGCGCTGCACTAAGAAGCTGAAACCACTTCTGCATGAGTTCGACCCCCGTCTGCCCCGGAGGTGACCACATGGCGTGGCAGACCTCTCCTGACCCGTCCGCTGCTCCCCTCAGCAGTGTACTTCCTCGATCTGCCTGTTCTGCTCCCCAATCTGTCTCTGGTGAAGTCTTTCGCCGCCCCTGAGTCTCTGGCCTGTACCCCAGTTCTGTATGCACAAATAAATAAATCTTAAAAAAAAACTTTATAAAATATTTATCTATTTATTTATACAGGAACTGGGTACTGGCCAGAGGTGCCCGGGGTAAGAGGATTCACCAGAGACAAAGTGGAGAACAGAATAGGCAGATCTACTGAAATACACTGCTGAGGGGTACAGCAGGGTGCCAGGAGAGGTCTGTGGAGCCTGTGTGGGCTGTGTGGGTCAGCTCCCAGGTTAGGGATTGAACTCATGCTGCAGTGACTGGGGACAGCTTCATAGCGTTCCTTGTGCTTTAGCTAGCTGCACCACTAGGGAAGGGCCCAAATTAAAAAAAAAAAAATTAATACGTTAATTTCAGTGGAAAAAATTATTAATGCAGACTCTTCTGACTCTATATCAAGCTCAGAAAGTTTCATTATTTGAGACTGGAAGGAAATAACTTAAACTGAAATTTAAGTAATTTAAGTTTATGTAAGCCTAAACCTCTAAAGCTTTCTGCTGCTGTTAAATTAATCAAGACTCACAGCTTGAAGAAGATTGGAACGGGGACACTTGAGGAAAAGTAGAATGAATGAAAAAAGTTTCATGTTTACATTATTTTTCTATAAGATTCAAATAGTAAAATATATTTTGACTCTTATAGAAAATTTTATGTTTGTATATACAGATATATACTATATATCATATACTTAAATATTTATATAATTTATATCTCCCTATATATATGTTAACATTTTTCCACTTAATTCAATGTCTTTAGCACTTAATATTTTCAAAACATTGTATTACTTTGGGAAACAACTAACTCCTTACTTTACTGAGCATACCCATTTTTTTTTCACTGCTATCATATTCAATATTCCTTAGAAGCTTTATGTGACAAGCCACAGTTTAATTTTATTTTCTCTTTAATGTTTGCCTAAAGTCCTTAGGTATCTATGAAGTATGTTGTTTCAGTGGCTGATAGTCCATTTGTTACAGTGACTATTTGTGATTGCTGACTCCTCAAAGGAGTGCACAACCTTACTACTAAAAATCATACACAATTCATAATGACAGTTTTACTGCAGAAACAGTAAGTCCCTAGTCAACGGTAAACCACAAACAAACAACAATAATGACAAACAAGACAAGAGCAATAAAAAAAAATAATTAACCAGTCCATATTTGGCTCCCCAGGTGTGTGTGTATGTGTGTGTGTGTGTGTGTGTAAATGTTATGCTATGCTGGTTAATGCTAAGAAACAACTTTTGGGGGTGTGGGAGTTGACTCTCAGCATTTGCTGATTCCTATGATGTGACATTCCCACTGTGGCTCATTTTAACCTAACAATGTGTGAACTTTGAATGCAGAATTGGGAAGAGGTGCATGTTATCACCTCTTATCAGCCAGGGTGAGCTACTTTCAGTACATCACTACCTAGATTGTATTAAGATATTGTTGTAATATTTTTTTTCTGTAAGCCTAAAAGAGTAAATGTAAAGAAAAATTATTTTCTATATTTATTGTAGCAAAATGTAAAATAAAAAAGTATACAATAAAATATAATTACAGAAAGTACAGGAAAATAAAATTCTCTAAATTATTAAAAGATGGCAAAATATTAGACATGAAACATATCTTCAGGGTAACTTACATACTTTGTATTTTAGTAAGATGTAAATTACTACATAAAAATGAGGAGAAATTTAGTAGAGAATTTATGATTTATAAATGTCAAGTAAGCTAATGTTTAAGACATAACCTTTCAGTAGATGGAGTTTCTCTATCTCAAATCATGAACACTCAAATATAATCTCAGAATGCATTTCTTTTTTGTGTGGCTTTCATTCTTTTCCCCAGCCCCAGTGTTAACTTCCTGCAGTACACCATGGATTTTATAAATGCAAATATGATTGATTGCAATGACTCATTTAATCTAAAGGGGAAAAGAACACCATGCTATTCCATTAATATTGATTTGCAACACAAGTTGTAGATGTTCATAGTAAAAAGAGAAGAAATCTATGGCTTCCTTTTATATCCGAATCCCTAAAGCTTATTCAGTTCAGTGAACAATATTTTCCTCTTGTTATATATTTTTTGTTTATCTTGACTTCACTAGTGCAAGAATGTTTTACTTGTTTTATTCAACCGAGAGTGTCAGTATGGCATTATTTTTTTTTTTAAAGATTTATTTATTTGTGCATACAGAACTGGGGTATAGGCCAGAGGCTCAGGGGCGGCGAGAGGCTTCACCAGAGACAGAGTGGGGAACAGAACAGGCAGATCGACGAAGTACACTGCTGAGGGGAGCAGCGGGCGGGTCAGGAGAGGTCTGCCACACCATGTGGTCACCTCCGGGGCAGGCGGGAATCGAACTCATGCGGAAGCAGCTTTAGATTCTCAGTGCTGTGCTTTAACCCGCTGCGCCACCAGGGAGGGCCATGACATTATTTTATCTAATCTGAACATAAGATCAACATGTAAGTTGCCATTGGATTGAAAGTGCACAATATACAAGTAAAATTTCATATTAGAATGAGTCATGCCTGTTGTTGGTTGAGGCCATACTTAATATCTCAATAATTCATGCAGTCTTTGATAATCATATTTGATTCTAATATCTAGGTACCATACAGGATGTTCATTTAATGATAAATTTTCAAGAATCGAATAGGACAATAGTGATATGGAAAAGTAGACTCTGAAGGATGCTAATAAATCTCACTCCCTCATTACTGGAAGCAATGCTATATAAAGAAAATGAATTGAGATAGCTGAAAACAATAGATGTCAGTATCCTTTGAAAGAATGGAAACTGCAATTAGGTGTTGGAATGGAAAGGCAAATGAAAGTTTAGAGAATAGCAGGGATTTCCCAATAGAGCCTCATCATCTTGGCTCCAGATGCCTATATTTTCTAACTCAAACTAACACATGTGAAATGATTTCTAGAGATTCAAGTCTCTCTGGGTCTTTCAACAACTCACAACAGGGTTTTCAGAAGTCTCAGCTTAAAGGTTATAACCTATTTGCCAGCAATGGAGAATTTTAATTCTATCTAACAGAGCTTCCTCTCTGTTATATTTGCAAATATCTGAACAATGAGTCTGATAACAATTACTGGGTTCTATACATTCTACTGATGAAAAAAACTGAGACTTAAAATAGGTAAAGTAGGTTTTCCAAAGTCACACTTTTAACATCAGGCCAAATTTCAAACTCTAGTAATTGACCTCAATACACTACCATACCACACTTAACTGCAAGCCATTGCCTCTTCAAAGCTACCCCCAGCTTAATTGCTTTGGTGACTGTAAAGAAAAATCAAAAAAGAGTCATGAATAATCAGAACTTGGGAATAATATTGCATTTAGGATGAACTGGGCTTGGACTGCTCTCAGGCATCTAGGTAGAGGCCCAAAGGACTCTCAGATTTCTGGGTCAGGTTCCTCAGAGTTGTGGATGGGGGATAGCTATTTACAATCTGATTCTCAAATTGGGCCAAAAATGATGTAACCAGAAGGTGTACAAGTGGCAGGGGCCAAGGAGATAAATAGCAGTAATGCAGATTAAATTCAGAGATTTGTAAAAAAGAAAGAAAAAAAAATGCTTCCCCAAATGTTCAAGGTAGAACAATACCGCCACCTACTGCAATGGCTATTGAGGAAAATATATCTTCTCTGCTTAAAATTTCACTCCTTGATCATGGCAGTACCTCTTTGGCATTCCTCATTTTACCTATCCCTCTATCTGTTGTTGTCACTGTCTTTTGTTCCTCATGTTTTCCTGTCTAGTGTCTCCTGCACCATAACTGGGACATAGAGACAGGCAGGAAGCACACAGCATCTTGCAGTTGGAAATCACAGAGTATTCTATCTGCACTGCTAAAAAGGTTCTTTCATGTTATCTCATTCACTCTTCATTATTGTTTTGTCTTTTACTAGTTCTGTACATGCTGCTGGCACTGTTAGCTTGTAGTAAGATATACACTTTTTTTGCTACTCGGTATTCTCATCTGTAAAATGAAGATACCAAAGTTTAGCTAACAGGCTGAAGGTTTAAAGAAAATGATGTATGACAAAGATATGTAGGAAAATAGTAATACCATTCTTATTCATATCTATCATTTTAGCAAACCACAAAGATACAGCATATCAGAAAAAAAATGTATAGAACAAAACAGATATGGAAGGGACTATTAAAGATATAACAGACGTATTTATGTAATCCTTTTTCATAGGCCTAAACAGAAAATGGGAACTAAAATGAAAACAAGGAAATTGAAAAATAGATTTATATATGTGTAGCATACACTTATTGTCTTAGCAATGGAAAATATACTTAAAACACAGAAATACAAACAAAAGTAGATGATTTCTCTCAAGTATCAAGCTTCCATGATAAACACAATCATTTATTTCACTTAGGTGCATAAGTTGAATAGTTATCTTGGTGACCATTATTTTCCTGTGAAGTCTGCTTCCAGAAACTTAATTATTCTGAACTTGGCTGTAGATACCTTTGCTGTATCTTCATCTATCAAGTATTTATTGTTCACTGCAAGGAGTAAGATGTGTGTTAAAAGCAATTTTGTCTCTTCTGCATGATGGGTATTTTTGTAACTAGAATAGAACTGGAAAATTTACTTGAGCATTGGATAGTAGAAAGTCACAACCCTTCTAAATATGAGTATGTTGGATCTAAAAAGTCCTCAGGATCCCTCAGTGGGGTGGAGAGCATTCATACCCACCATACTGGTAAGTTATGAATAGTGCTAGAGTGGTTGGTAAATGGCTTTGGACATTGGCCAGGAGTAAATCATCCCTATAGTTCAAGGTTTGTGGATGATTAAACTAGGAAAAATTGTCTGTTAGAATGTTAGCAGAAATGATAGAGGCCTAACTTGGCATATAGAAAAATAATATATCCAGTAATAGGCAAAACACACTTGAAATATATCAATCATTTCAGGATTGTAATTTGATGAAATGCAATATTTTGAAGGTAAGCCCTGTGCTATGCAACTATCTAATTTTTTTGACTATTTAGATAACTTGAAAATCCAACAAAATACCACATCAAGTTAAAGAGAATCTAGAGAAATATTGTTATCAACCCACAAAGCTGCCAGCTGGGAACAGAGAACAGGGTATGTATTCGCTAGATTTGATTATTTAGTCAATTACACTTGAACAATAGTTCAAAGAATGAGCCATATATAAAATTACTGTTATGTCCAAAGAGTTCATAGTGCTTTGTAGGCATTACCTGACAACCTTTAATATATCTCTGTGTTGTAGGAACAAGTGGTCTTATAATCATGCTATTTCAGTAAAGAGCTAAAGATTGATGGAAAATGCCTAAGTTGGAAAACAGTGACTTAACAGTAAATAAACAGAACAGAGGCATGACTGCTGATCTACATTCCCCTCCTCTCCAGTTCATACATTATTCCTTTCACAAAATAAATACTCAATGATGAAAGATTTAACATTTAATCTCCTTCTATTTTCCTCCCCAGGACCATTTAATTGAACCACCCAATTCTTTTCCAATTTATCGCTGAAAATTGTCATAGCACACAGATACTGACCATATTTTAATGAAGTCTTTTATTAGAGCAGTGGCTTCTATTGCCATTTGTGAAGGAGCTCTCAGATTTTCCATTAGAGACCACACTTTGGAAGGGTTTATAACTTGGAAGTAAACCTTTCGACAGGTCGAAGTAGGGCAAAAAAGGTTTCAGCCTTAAGAGTACTTTGTTATTTTATAATAATAAATCAATTTTCCTTCAAGATCAGAGTGCAATAACAATTTTCTTCCAATGCTATCTCCTTGTAGTTCTCCAGATATATATATAAACGACCATCTTTCACACGTATCTCCAGAAAGCATTAATCTGAAGTAAGGGAAAAGAGTTCAAGAGTCAAGCAGTTGAACACTTTGTGCATAATGCTAATGCAATATCTATAAAGACTGGTTAGATTTTCACTAAGGATAATCTCTGAACTTAAAGATCAGGCTACATTCCCAACCCAGGCAGTCTTATCCCAAAAGCATCTTGTGGATAACCTAGCACTAGACAAGCATGAGTGGGTGGTTCTGAACAAACCTCTCGCCATTATAGGAAAAGGAGACAGTCCCAGAAATGAGGGTCAGTTAGGGTCTGAATACATGAGAGCTAGTAGACTGTGTAAATGGTAATACAATGTCTTTTACAAGGGAATTTTCCTCTCAGATTCCAGGTTAATGCATGTGAAATCATAGTGAAAATGGATTTTGGTTGTAGATTCCTATACTATACTCTTTACAGATCAGAGTAACTAAAAATGATTACAAAGCCCCTAAAAAATGCTACAGAACCCATATGAACTCAAGCAATTTTACTTAAACATACAAACACACACAAAAAACAGTAAATCCTTTATTTTTGGAAAAAATCTCTACTTATTTCCACATTCAACATATTTTTTTTTCCTATGAGCTTGAATTTAAGGTTTTTTTTGTTCGAGTATTCAATATTAGAGTTGACAATGATTCTTTCTAGACTATAAATCTATACAGTTTCTCTCCTTTGAAGTATGCACATTTTATGGAATTCATCTGAATTAAATAGCTTTCTCAACCAGTAAAACTCATCCTTATTATTGCTGTTGGCAGCCAAGCAACTATCACGGTTGCTGCCAGACCTTATGTTTCTATGTTCTTTTATTTTTTTTCATGTATTACTGTCTTTTAGCCTCAACCATCCTAGCTACCTTCTTTAACATAAATTCAACAGGGTTTTAAAACATCATTTAACAACAACAAAAAAACCTTTTTACTTCTTGACAACTCAGAGAAATGAATTCTTCTAAAAGGAAACTGATTGCTTTAAAAATTGCATGTCACAACTAAATGGTCATGCCACTGAGCTTTATAATAAAAGGTATTAACCCCTTGGGAGTCCTACACTGACCTTTATTTTGATCTCTTTGTCACAGACTCTACTATAGCAAAAGCAGGTTGCTGGCTAGAGGCTAGTTATGCAGAAATAAAAGGCAGAGAGGCAAGATGGCTTCAAAGATGGGTAATCCACATGTCAGCAGCTCACAGTCCTCTCCACAATAACCATCTTGTCCTGCTGCTGCAGGCAAAGCTCTTTTGGCTTACACACAGCTTTGAAAATTATGCTTGTTATTGCCATGATCTCAAAAAGGCAAATTATTATTATTATTCATTCCCATGGCCTACTTTCACACTGAACAATTATGACTTCAGATGAGAAATAACAGTTTCATATCAAATGCTCATACATTTATAGAAACATGTAGCTGTCATTCTGCTTAAAATTAGAAGCCTTCAATTTTAGTTTCAAAATCATTCTACATGCTAGTAGCAAATACAAACAAAATATTGGTAGTGCTGACTCAAAGTATATTTTCAACTATAACAACAGGAAGTTTCCAGCCAAAGCAGTTAATTAGCAACTACATTATGACACGTCTTGTAACTGATGAGCTATTGATAGTTGATAAGCAAATGACAGAGGCTAACAAAAGAAGGACCTCTGAATTTAACTTTAATTAAGACATTACTAAGTAGAAATATTCCTAAAATCTTACTTCCCTATTCAACACCTAAAAATAAAAATATGTGGGTACATAATATAAATGAAATCAAACTTCATAATGAACTTTTCCCCAGCCGTTATTTTAGGTGGAATGTCTGGGGAATCAAAAATTCCTATTAATAAAATATAGTGTAAATTTATTACTTATTTAAAACATCTGCATATAGTTAAATGAGCATATAGAAAATAATGTTTAATGCTACTTATTATATTTTAGAAACACTTCTGTTTCTTATTTCACTTTAGGATATCTATTATTATATCATTTGTTACTGGGCTGAGTGACTGAGAGATGCTTATAATTAAGAATCCTGAGAAAGGCATAAAAAAGTTTCTGTGATTTTGAAGCTTTTATCCCCTGCCTCATATATGTGATCATGTATACCAACATGTTTCACTGTCACTTTCAATAAACACTTCTTAATGATGCTCGGGGTATATTATTGTGAAGAATGTCAAGTACAGTTAGAATAGCAGTTAAAATTCACTTAGAGTATTCTAATAAAAGTCTATTAATTATTTCCTTAAAAAGGAACTTTTGTGATTTTTTAAAAAATTTAGTTGTGTTTTGAATCTTCTGAGTGAAAATTTTACAAATACAGATTGGTAATTTTAATACCTAGTTATTGAAATAATTATAAAGCTTGGAAATTTCCCTTTCAGAGTTTGTTAATTTTCAAAAGACAAAAATAGATTTCACTAAGTTATTTTGATATTATTGTGTCCAAAAACAAAGCATGGAAAACTAAAGTTGAAATTTTCTTCAGTAACAATATAATACACTGAATAGAACACTAAACAAAAGTTGAGATACTGAGCTTACTGTCAGAATCTATATCTATTCCAGCTGTTTCCCTTCTGCCAGTCACTAACAGGTTTCAAAGTTTTAGTATGGTGGAGAGTGTGAATATACTAAGGTAAAGATGACAATTTTCAAGACTTCTTCCAGCTCTAGATAGAAGACATTTATGTTTCAAACAAATTTACCAAATTTTCTTTATCATGAGCACTATAAATGTTTAATTTTAGACCAGAGTTTGTTTTTATAATCATTTGTTTGCCTACAATAGTGGAAGAAATCAAGAAAACATACTTTTTCCTTGAAAAAAGGAAATATAAACCTGAATTCTGAACTATTTAGATTTCCAGAGTCACTGTGATTCAAGAAATAGAACTAGAGTTCTCCAATTTATTGTTTTATTTGATCAAGTCATGAGAATAAGAAAGGTGTTTAATACTTGAACATTGTCTAAAAACTTTTAAAAATGAACATTGTTTAAAGATTATAAATAAATATACTTTGTCTAAGAAGATGAGAATAAACTATACCTTCAAAAAAATAATGACAATGGTGAATTTTGACTCTAAATTTTGGTTTGTGAGCTGGAAGTCAAATATCCTCATGTAGAGAATTTTGTTTTGAAAAACAGATCTAGTTAGATAAAAGCATATTTTAAATTCATTTTTTAAACTCTCCTATATTTTGAACTCTTTAGTCTATTTTAAAGAATGAGGGGGTGACCATAATGTTATGTGTTTGCTAAGGCATTTGGTTTCAGGGGCCTTTGGTCATATCTGCTTTTTATACTTTCTTTTTCAAATCAAAACACAAGTAATTGCATGATGTTATTATTATTATTTATTGGTTATTAATTTTGGAATTGAAAATATATTTTCAATGATAATTTGCATTTCTTTAAATAGGAGGGACTAGATAATATTATTAATTCATTTATTAATTGTACTTTAGGCAATAATCACTTCATGTTTTTTCTAATCATCTTCATATATTTAAGTATTTATACATGCTTTAGGTAATAAGGTTCTATATTTATTTTAGTATTTGTGGAAAAAACTAAATATTCCACAATTTTTTTTCTAAATACTCAATTTTTTCTTCCCTGACGTTTATTTAATCTATGTTTTCTATTTCCTGTTTTGATATTCAGCAATTTAAAAATAGCCAGTATTTAACTGAATTTATAATGAATTGATAATAGTAACATTTAAAATTATTTCTTTTAGCTACTTATCCTTTAGCCATGTATTGAATGACATTTTTATTAACAATTTATAGTGATTTATCATATTGCACATATTAAATATTTACAAGTAACAAAATAGAGGCTCTTTCTCCCTCTCCTCCTGCCCTCACCTCACTCTATATATCCTACTGTAAATATTCTTATTTTACATGACTGAAAGTGCTTCCTGTGCCTTTGAACTGTAATATGCTGGTGACTGTAAATTAGTTAAAAGCTACTCTTCTCATTTCTCAATCATCTAATCTAGCACAGTGCTTTGATTTTCATTTATATAAAGTTTTTCAATAGCTGGACTGATTCAACTGAATTTTCTGTTTTTATTCCTATGAGATAAAAATAACAAAATCTAGGGGCTGATATATGTACATATGTAGAGAATTTCCTTTCTGTTTCCTCTTTATGCTACAAATATGTTTGGATGTAAAAATTTCAGTGCATTCAAAATATATATATATATAGGTCTTCTATTAAGTAAGTTAAATCGTTAATACCCATCAGCCACTCTTAACAATGTTTTATATTTCTTCATATTTGAAAATTACTATGAACAGCATAGGACTTACCAAAAATCTGAAACCACCTTATTATCACGGTACCTCATTATAAATAGCACTTAAGGATAAATCTTTAAGACTAACACAGTGGTTTGAGCATGCCCAGAGATTAAAAATTATGATCTGGGAAACAAAGTGATAAATTGCAGCTTATTGCTTCTATCTACTTTTTTTCTGGCTGAATTTTTGGTTTAAAAGTATGTATTTATCATTCTTTCCCAAAAAATTCATTGCCTTCCAAAACCAATGTAAATTTATTACTTTTTAAATGTAGCTTTAATTTTACAGGAAGAATAACTTTTTGGTTTATTATACACATAAATAGGTTTCAAATTTATAAAAAAACATGTTTACTTGTAAGTCATAGTTACAGAATAATGAAATTTAAGCAACATTATAACAATTTACATATAATATATATGTGTGTGTGTGTGTGTGTGTGTGTGTGTGTATATATATATATATATATATATATATGCCCAGTAATTTTCTGTCTGCAGAATAGTACTTTGTTGATCGAATCACTGTAAAATACACTGAGAAATGTTTTCAAGAGTTAGTTTATATTTTGATCATGCTCAAATGGCTCCTTTAGGAAAAAGTTAACAACTACACATTAAAAATACACAGACTCTCGAGCACTCCCTGGTGGTGCAGTGGGTTAAAGCACAGCACTGAGAAGCTAAAGCCACTTCCATATGAGTTGGATTCCACCCTGCCCAGGAGGAGCTCTACATGGCCCTGCAGACCTCTCCTGACCCGCCCCTGCTCCCCCCAGCAGTGTACTTTGTCATCTGCCTATTTTGTTCCTCGCTCTGTCTGTGGTGAATCTTCTCACCCTCCACATATCTGGCCTGTACCCCAGTTCTATATGAATAAATAAATAACTATTAAAAAAAATACACAGACTCTCACACTGGATAACAATCTCTAGCAGATCCGAGGAGGGATCTATATACCTCTTTGGGAGACCATGGGAGAATCTAGAGACTACAATGCACCATTCATTCTGCCCACAATATAATGCAAATTATATTAAGTGAAATAAGAGAAGATGATTCATATACAACAGACTGATCCTAAGGGGATTGGTGTTGGGCTAATTAGAAAGGAATTTTAAACAGCTGTTATAACACTGCTCAAGGATATATGGAGACTATACTCAGCATTGATGTAGTAGGGTATCACAACTGAAAAATAGAAACTACCCCACCGAAATGAAACTTTAGCATGGAAATGCAATCTAAAATAAATTTTTTAGCAGCTAGGGTTAGTTTGGAGATAATAGATAATTCAGTAAATCTGAAGAGAAAGTTACAGAAGTGATCTAATCTAAAGAACTGAGATTGTAAATATGGAAGAGTCAGCTTACCAGCAATCTGTAAGACATTTCTGATGGACTGGCTAATTGGAACAGTTTCTTTAAACAAATATGTGGTAAGTAGATCAAAATATGCAAACCAGCATATTACTGTTGACTCAGCAATTGCACTTCTGAGAGTTTATCTCACAGACCATGAGACCCTCAAGCAAAAGGAATAACAGGTATTGTTGCCTGCTATATTTTAGCACTTAGGAAAGTGTCTAGCATATGGAAGGTAAAAATAAATATATATAAATGAATAAATAAAAAAGGATGATGAAAGCAAGAATATATAAATGGAAAATTATCTAAGAATATGTATACAAGGATCTCCATAGCAGTATCATTTCTAAAAGTAAAATACATTTAATTCTGTGAATATGTTAGACTCTATATAATCAAGTATATGTAACTAAAAGTAAAAAACAAAGAAATAGTTACATATACTTGATTATATAGATCCTTGTATACATAAGTATTTCCAGTTAAGGAAATATAGCAATGTTATAATGTTTAATGAAAAATTGCAAGTATATATATATATATATATATATAGTAAATACATTATATATACATATATACACACATATATATGTATGTATATATAATGCATTTTAATAAAGATTATTAAATATATTAAATATTTTACTTTAAAATTTAAAAAATAGAATCCATAATGAAACAAAAGCCTGCAAAAATCATTACTATATGACAACAATTATTTTTTATTTCAATCTATGTGGCTTACTTGCCCTAAATTACTTTTAAAGATCAAACACATTATTAAAAGACAAACAGTTGCTAATGTGCAGGATATTCAAAGAGATGCTACAAACTCCAAACAAAATCCTTAAGGTGTTTAAAGCAAAGATTATACCCTTATGATAGCTGTATTTCTTATATGTTAGACACTTCTCCTCAAGACTATTAGATATTAGATTATTAACTGTTTTTGTAGATTATTAACTTAATGTGACATCCCACTTTTCCTATTTCTTTACGACCTAGATATTGGTTAAAAGTATTTATTATACTATAAAAATACTAGGCTGAATCCTGGCTCCATCATTAATTAGAAGTGTGATCTTAGGAAAATGTATTATTTTTGCCCAGTTTTTTTTATTTTAAAATGATGATGCTAATAACTGCAACAAGATAACTTTGTAAACATTATAGAAGTTAATATACGTAAAGTATTTAAAGCAGTGCCTGGCACATAGTACTATATAAGTGTTAGTCATTACCTTACAATTATGAAAGTTTTAATACAATAGATTTATTTTTTACACTTTTTATGTTGAGATAATTTTAGACTTAATAAAAGAGTTACAAAAATAGTACAGTTCCCATATATCCTTCACCCAGGTTCCCCTTATGTTAACATCTTACATAACCATAGACCATTTATAAAAAACTAAGGTATTAACTTGGATGACTGACTACTAACTAAAGTACCTAACTTACTCCAAGTTTCTCAAATTCTCATGCTAACATTTTCTGGATTGTAAGATCCAGTTCAGAACCCTACATTATATTTAGTCGACAAAATTATCTCCTCCAGTTTCTGGTTGTTCCTCAGGCTTTACTTGCTTCTTATGACGTAACATTTTATGCATGCGAGTCAGTTCTCTGCCCACCGTCCCATGACTTGGATGTGTGTGATGCCTTCTCATGCTTAGACTGCACTTGGACCGCTTTCAGTGCTAGCACAAGAGAAGTGGTAGGTCCTCAGCGCATCATACGGCTTCAGAGCATGGGTATGTATTACTAGTGATAGTAACTGTATCACGTGGCTAATGGAATATCTTTTAAAAATTCTCCACTGGAGTGTTGTTATTTTCCCCTTATTATTACACATCGGGAGAGGGGTTTACTGAGACTACACAAGTATCCAGTTTCGGTTTAAACTTTTACTAACAAATTTTAGAATCTATTAGTGGATCTTCGCTAAAGCATTTATTACCTTGGTATTCTAATGTTAATTTTCTTTTCCTTAGTCTTTCTATATTTATGTGCTGGAATTCTTCTATTGGAAGAGTGGTCACTTCAACCTCTTTGTGGTTTTAATCATGTATGGACTTATGGCATTATAGATTCAAATATATTCACTTTACTTTGAGGACATAATATAAAAATGTGTATAGTTGTTCATTTATTTCACCTATTTACACTATTTATTTTGTTGCTGAAGTTGTTACAATTTTGAATATTGGGAGTTTTTTTAAGGTTAGATACTATTCCTTTTGGATATGCCCCAGTATTTTTGGCACTTTTTATTTTCTAGTAACACAAGATGCTGTAGGCTTATCTTATATTTTTCCTGTCCCAGTTCTTTTAAAGTCACACTATTTTTAGCAATGTCACATATTTCTTCCACAGCAGTGTAAACAAACCAACACCATCCCTCTAAAAATTTCCAATTATTATTTTATCTTAGTCTTCATAGATTATTCAAAACTGAAAGTTGTTTCAATTTGATGCATGCAAACAACCCTTGAACATTAGCTAAATTAATTAGCATTAGTTAATTATTGCTAATTAAAAAAATGAAGCCCTCACAAATGTTTTGAACTGAAAGATATAAATATTTGATAGTTGAGTTATGAGAGGAAAACCCTTCTTGTAAAAGTGACTTACCCTGTTCTGATGCTAAGCCACCACAAATGTGCTGTCAAATTTACCCATTTCCAAAGCCATCATAACCTACTGTTCAAAAATTATACATCTTGTTTCCTCTAAGAACCCCTACCAACTTGACATTTCTTAATATGTTCCTACCTTCCAGGGGAATCAATTTGATTTTGCAGCTCTTTATCACTGTTACTATACTTAGAATGTTATCACATTCATCAATCACTATCTTCTTGTTTTAAATTTTCTCAGAGATTTTTTTTGAGAGGCTTTTAAGGCATGCTTTAAGCTTTTAAAACTCTTATCTACCTCAGCCTTACTTGCAATAAACTCTTTGTAGGCATCTCTTAAGTTCTCACTGGGTAGTTAGGTTTCATTTACAAAGTCATATCTGGGATTGCTTGATAACCATATAGAAATAAGTTTGTCATTAGATTTAATAAAGTGTTCATTTGAAATGCTGAACTCTTGGTAGAAGTTTAGAAACAGAAATTCCTTTATATCTAATGACTATATTGTAATATAAAGCCTATTAAAAGCATGCCTCTATAAATATGTAGGCCATATTACGAATATTTGTGTAGTAAAGATTTAAAATTAAAGTGATTTTCATTTAAAAAGTAGTGAAATGTTTTGTATTTAAAATTATTTCAAATAAATAAGTCTTGCAACATTAATTTCCACTTGCTGGTATAGTAAATGGATTTATTTTTACTACCATATTATTGTCTTACATATGCATTGCATTTTACAACTTACAATAAATTGGTTTTGCATGTATTATTATATCTGATAATTTAAACAAACCTTTTTAGAAAGCAGAATGGTTATTTTTATTATATTCATTTTTTAATGAATAGACTAAGGTAAATGAAATCCAATGTACAGTGCAGAATCCAGAGTTGAATGCAGATCTTAAGATTCCAAGCAAAAATTCTACCTGCAAGTAAAGTTTGGCTAGAAGAAAGAGGCAAAATAAAATCACTATCACACCTACAACTAACAATTGCTTTTGGTTCATAGATTTTTATATTTCCTGTTTTGTCCTTTGGGGCTGCTATAACAAAATATCACACTGGATAGGTTGTAAGCTGACAGAAATTTATTTCTCACAGTTCTGAAGGCTGAATCCAAGGTCAAGATACCAACATTCTTGGGTGACTATCCCTTTCTCTACTGCAGAACTCACTGTGACCCTTTATAGCAAAAGGAGCTAGGGAATTAGATCTGTGGAATCCATTTTAAAGAACACTGATCCCATTCATGTGGGCTCCACCCACTTGACCCATCATCTCCTAAAGACCTCACATCTTAAATAATCACTCTGAGAGTTAGGAATTCAACTATGAATTTGGGGTAGGGAACACAAACTTCCAGATCATGGCAAAGGCCCTTCACAAAACATTCCAGCAGTGGCCAAAACTTTCGTATATTCCCAGCAACGGGCTAGGTAGCTTTTGGGGACATTTCATAAGAATAATGTGTACATAACATCAGGTCATCAGATCCTAAGATCTCACTCACTTCCTCTTTCACGTATTTTTTCCTATATTCTCTCAATCTCCTACTGAAAGGAACAAAAGACAAAGCTGTCAAAGGATGAGGAGAAGTTTCAGGCAATATTCAAATGAAAGCCCCTGTGTAAGGAAATAAACTACATATACTTAGTGAGATTATAACAGTTAAAAGCCACCACAAAATTTTGCACTGGAGAAGTCAAAGAGAAAACAAACACTTAAATCCTTGAAACAAGCTGCAGGCCTCAGTGGGAAGAAAGCTGTCATTCCAGTAGCCCCAAGCCACTTGGGTTCATGCCAAATACTACAGTATCCCTTGCAGTGGGTCCTCTGTTTACCTTCAGGGAACAAAGAAACTTGGAATAGGTATGAAGAAGTTCCAGCTCGCTTGCTCTCTCTCAAACACGCACACACATACACAGGTCAAAGGATGTTTCTATAGTAAAGGTAGCAGAAAAACAAATTTCCCTTAAACAAAATGAAACAAAAAACACTCTTGTTTTGCAAATGGTCATTTAGGCATTCCCCCAGAGGCCCTGTCTGCCTGCAGAGATAAAGGGAAGGTGGCAGAGATATTACAGAAGCCATTGGCAATTCTAGAATTTTTGCTTTCTTTTAGTTCAGACTACAGTACAATCTAAATCACATTTTCTCAATCACCAGCACCAGTCCACACTAGAGACACATTAGAGACCCTTCAATTGTCCAATTGTTCAATTTATACTAAACTAGTCTGTCATTCAATCAAATCAAGTTTTCCTCCTGCTTGTTTAGTGTAGCACAGGGGACAATCCAAATGAGGGAGGCACCTTCCAGTGTCTTGACCCACTTGGTCACATTCTCCTGTCTCACTGTGCAACTGCCCTCATTTAATGACAGCCACCTCATTCCTTTTTGGGGTCATCCAACCAGTGTTCATTATGTTATGTAAACCAACAGAATCACTTAGCAATTACTTCTCATGAATTTCAAATAATTGCCATAATAAAAAACAAAACTTCCTATAGAAAATAAATACTGTATATGATATTTGAATATCACCCAAAAATTTTTAAAAATCCTGGCCCTCCCTGGTGGCGCAGCAGGTTAAAGCATAACACTGAGAAGCTAAAGCCACTTCATGAGTTCAATTCCCGCCTTCCCTGGAGGTGACCACATGGCGTGGCAGACCTTTCCTGACCCGCCCGCTGCTCCCCTCAGCAGTGTACTTCATCGATCTGCCTGTTCTGCTCCCCACTCTGTCTCTGGTGAAGCCTCTCGCCGCCCCTGAGCCTCTGGCCTGGACCCCAGTTCTGTATGTACAAATAAATAAATAAATATTTAAAAAAAATCCTAAATATTTGTCAAGGTAACATTTAATAAGGTTAAAACCAATTCCCACCCCTAACCCAGCTGGAAGGTTTAGGAGGCTTGAATAGATAAAGGGAATTGATAAAGTTGCTAAGGGAATGTCTTAAGGATGAACTTTTTTCTTTTTTCTTTTTTTTTTTTTTTTTTGACCCTTTGATGCTGAATGCAGCAGCAGGACCAGGATACATTCTGAGTTGAAGGTCAATCCAAATGAACGAGACCAGAAATTCCAGCTCTAACTGGCCCTTTTCTCTAGTCATGAAAAGCCCACAAAAAAATGGTTCTAAAAGGGAGCCCCAAATCTCTCTTTTTGTGCAGACCTCTCAAGCATTACCTGCTGCTTCTCTTAGCAGTGTACTAAAAAAAACAACAAAAACATAAACAGAAAAAACTTTCTGTTCTCCACTGTATCTCTGGTGAATTTTTTCACCCCGAGCCTCTGGCCTCATCCTAATATTTCTTCCCAATCACAATAATGTTCTAAAGTTTCTACATGAATCAAAACAATAACTGGGCATTTCATACATTAGCAAGGCAAGTGCATGGTCTCTGTCTAGACCATTCCTCTAATGGAGGCTAAAAATAGAATATTTGGGGAAAAGGCATCACAAGAAGATTACAAGACCAGAAATTTTGGGTGGGGTAGAAATGATTAGCATAGTTGTCAAATGGGCTAAAAAAATAAAATTCCTTAGGTGCCAACTGTTGTAGCATTTATCAGATTGCTACAGGGAATATCTGGAGATGCAGACCAGAGGTGGGTATACAGTGATATAGAATCATTGGTCCTTTCAAATCTACCTAATTTATCAAACAGCACTTCATTCCACAAAGGAATGAATCCCTCCCAAAGAGAAATGTCAGTGAAATTTCTGCACTGGAAAAATGCAGCTCTCCTGCCTTGCCTGTGACTATGCAGGTGTTTCTTTTCACCAACAGCTCTCTTTGCAAAGCAGCAGAGGCAGATACAAGACTGTCTGACTGGGACTAGGCAGGCATCTGCTAACACACCTGTCCCTTTTAAGGGCAGATATTTCTGCCCACTTAAGTCTGTGCAAGCACTGTTGGTCTTCCTTTCCTTTTAAAAAAATGTGTATCTGCCATTTTGGATATAATTAAACAATTCTACCTTGTGGGGGGACTCATGGGGAAACTCATTGTGTGCCACTGAAAAGGGAGCTCTGGTGGAACTTCTCTTCAGAGTGAAGCCAAGGACCCTATTCTGAATCCCAAAACTCTCCAAACTGATATCACTTCTCCAAGATGAAAAGAAACAAAGCAATAACACACCAGCTTGACTTAGAGGGGATCTTGTCCTTATGCATTATGAGGTCTATGGTAGCATTTTGAACTTCAGGGATCATAAATATATACTAAAGGGTCATACAGCCTTTTAAGAAACTCAAATTTGTGATCTCTTGTGAACTTGTTTCAAATGAGATTAAGATATTCCAATGCCAGCAACATTTACTGAGATTCTCTTATGTGCCAGGCATTTTGCTAAGTCTTAGGGAAACAAAGATCAACAAGCTCTTTCTGCCTCTGGTGGCTCCTCAGTGTAAAATCCTCATCGAGTAAATATTCCATTTTATACTCTCCCTTTGCACTGAGCGATTAAAAGAAAAAACAAGAACACTGTTTTGTCCCTTTGTATTTTCAACTAAATTACATCTTGATACTTTTTTTATGTTCAGAACAAAGTGTATCCTTCATCTTGGGTGTTCCTTTAATAAATAGTCAGAGCAAACCAAACCATTTCCATTTTTGCTGTAGCTATCAAAAATCTGAGCTATATTAAGTTATTTAATTTTGTTACCTAAAACCAGTTTTTAAGATTTATTTATTTGTGCATACAGAACTGGGGTACAGGCCAGAGGCTCACGTGCGGTGAGAGGTGTCACCAGAGACAAAGTGGGGAGCAGAACAGGCAGATCGATGAACTACACTGCTGAGGGGAGCAGCGGGCGGGTCAGGAGAGGTCTGCCACGCCATGTGGCCACCTCCAGGGAAGGCGGGAATCGAACTCATGCCGAAGTGGCTTTAGCTTCTTAGTGCTGTGCTTTAACCCGCTCCACCACGAGGGAGGGTCTAAATCCAGTTTTTAAAGAGTTATTTCTTCTAGATCTTTTTAATTTCCCAAACTACCTCAAATAAAAAAAAAAAAAACAATTCCTTCAAATACAGTCACCAACTAGGTGACATGTTATTTCATTAGGATTTTTGAAGCTGTCTCAAATTTCATGTAGTTTGTGGATATTGGGTTTGGAAAGCAGTGAGTGAGAGATACACATATTTTTTTTTTTTTAAAGCTAGGATTTTAAATAAAACAAAAATAATGGCAAAATGTAATTATGCAACTTTATAGTATGTCTGAACAGGCATGTGGTAAGAAATACATTAATTACTACTGTTAATTAATCCTAAAGCAAAGATCTCCATTAAAACCTAGGAGGACTTTTTCTGAACTGACTTTTTGATAATCTAGCATGTTTCACACACTGAAACACATTTGTACTGGTCAGCATTTCCTCTCTTCCAGCCTCTGGATCTATTGCAGAACATCACAGCGAGCAATGAAGTCAGCCGTGTCTAGATTAAAAGACTTTCTTTCAAATGTGTGCTCAATTTATCTGAATCAAATGCTTCTGCCTGCTAAAATTCTTGATACAGACTGAAACTAATTTGTCCTCTGTTGAGCATCTGATGAAAACCAAACTAAACAAAGACACAATGAATTAGAACTTTGCATGCAGTGCATTGTGTATGTGCAGCACACATACACATACTATGTCTATATCTATATAATTCACTTAAGTATAATACACACACACATATGTCAAAGATTGAGGGACAGAAAGTGCTCTCTGCTGTGCTGCTATGAGGGTTCCTTTTTCCAAGCCTAGTAACCTGCTTTTCTAGGGATGTGGCCAGGTTTACTGGCCATCAGCAAATGTGGCTTCCTACAGATAGTTATTTTAATCCATTTCTTATTAAAAAAAATAAAGAATATCCTCCTTAGTATAGATTTTGAGTACAGATTTAAAGAGAAGGTTTCTGGTACCCAGGCAGAAAAACCAAATAACCTTCATTGAAGGCAACTACAGATAGCATGGAGATGCAAGTCTTAGTATTATCATCTACAAAGTTAAAGATTACTTATCATTTTCATTCCATTTATGGCTTTCTAAATGATATTTTATGTGAAGAACTAATTTTAAAGCATGTTTGTTTCTGTGGAGAAAATAGTTCATTTTTTATAAAAGATAAAAAAATTACTATTTGAAAATAATTTTATTTTTTTCCTAACTATAACAATTTCAGTATCAAGTTATATATGATGGCATTCTTGGTAGCAATTTCATCCTGCCATTTAAACTACAAGTTTCGGATTTTATTCTATGCTTTGTTTATCCGTGCATTAAAAAAAAAAAGTGGTATAGCCAAGTGTTGTCCTCTGCAATTAAAATTAACATTTTTGTGATCTATTTTTATATTTCTTAAAAGTTTGAAATACAAGACAAAAAACCCACATCTAAGTTGATACAGAAGCCTAGACCCTATGAAAATCTTTATTTTTAAGGTGTGTCTCTCTCTCCCTCCCCTTTCCTATTCCTAGTTTTCCAGAAACTCATGCACATGTTATGGGTTTAACTGCAACTAAAGAAAATACTAGGATATCTGAAAATATGATCAAATAAGGAAGCACCTGCTTAGATTACCTAGGATACATGTTGAAATCCAAATGCTATGTCCCACTATCCTCTTGAAGCTGCATCTTAGTAGGCCCTGCGAAACCACTCCTTATCAACACCTGAGAGAAGCCAGAAGTCTGAGAGACACTGCTTTGGCTGTTTTTTTTTTTTTTTTTTTTTTAAATTATATTACCTTTTTTTTTTTTTTTAAAGATTTATTTATTTATTTGTGCATACAGAACTGGGGTGCAGGCCAGGGGCGGTGAGAGGCTTCACGAGAGACAGAGTGGGGAGCAGAACAGGGAGATCGAGGAAGTACACTGCTGAGGGGAGCAGCGGGCGCCGCGCCATGTGGTCACCTCCTGGGCAGGCGGGAATCGAACTCATGCGGAAGCGGCTTTAGATTCCCAGTGCTATGCTTTAACCCGCTGCCGCACCAGGGAGGTCCTTTTATATTGAGGTAATTGCAGCTTTTTCAATTCTGTATATGGTACAAGGGTATAGGTGACACATCTTCAGATACATGTTACCACACCATGCAAACCACCAAAACTCCAATAATTCTTCACTAAATTCATTGGCCTCTGTTTTGTTTTTATATTTATATGCCTAAAACCATCCAGTATTTGTCTTTCTTTTCTTAATTTAATTTCCTCAATATCTTTCTCTTTCCAGTGCCACCCATGTTGTCACAGAAGGCAACATTTCAATTTTTTTTTTATGCTGAGTATTATTTGACAGTGTACATAGACCACACATTTTTTTATACATTCTTGGGTCATTGGGTGCTCAGATTATTTACATGCTCTGTATAGAATATTGTAAATATGTAAATATGGAAGTGTATATATCTCTTCTAGACATTCATTACATAAAATTCTTAAGCAGTCAAACTCTTCCTGATTTCCAATGAATTCCACCTTTCACCATAACAAGAAACATTCTACTCTTTCTAAAAAATGTAGAAACCACAAATGAGAGGGATATAATATATGTACATATTTATATATTAGTAAGCAATATATAGAGATATAAATTCACTTTGATTTATACTCTGTGGTAAACTCAATGTTTTGAAAACAATAGAAATAAACCTTATCAACTAAGTATTTTTTAGCCTTTTGAATTATGTTGGTATAAAATAGTTGCTGATGACAGAGCACATATAAATAAAACAATTAAAATATCATTGCATTTAATGTCTTGGCTTTCTAGTTCCCATAAATTCTCATACCTATTTTCTTTATTTATCTTCTTTCCTTCCTCCTCTCCTTAACAATAGTGGCTATAGAATTCCTTAACTACTGTAGCATTTGGGACTCTCCAGTTATTGCATTAACTACAGGAGAGTATGGGATCTCCAGTTATGAATATTACTAACTGTTAACCAATCACAGATGTTAATGAGTTGACAGCAATATCAGATGGGTAACATTTACTAATTTAACTGGAGGATAGCAGGAAGTTACAGCTTTACAATCCACATTAAAATGGCCAGGACAATTTCCATGTCAAAAATAAGACTTTTGGATAGCATCACATTGGATAATAATGACAAATCTTTTTTCACCATGTTCAGTGATTATCAGCAGTTGTCTTGATAATTGATATTAGTTAATATTTTAATTTATTAACAAATCATGATAAGAGAGTATACCTAGGTTTTATTTTTTTAAATGGGTACAGTTTGTTTAACTTCTGAAAAGTATATTCAAAGTACTTATAATTGGAAAAGAATTATTAATAAAACTAATTATTATGAAATCAATTTATCTATCAAAAATAGACAAAAAACAAAACCATCCTAAAAATGACACAATTTGGCAGTCTGAGTAACATTGGGTAAAAAAAATAATAAAGTCAGGCAGAGAAAGAGCTCTCTGTCCACCTGTAATTAGGCAGCTGCCTATCTTTTTTCTTCTTCCTTTTCCTAATAAGCCTGTTCTTTTGAAATGTAAGAAAACAGAAAAATGCCTATATTCCTGTTTACTCGGTGTCTGAAATCAAGCTATAAGCCAAGACAACCTCTGATTTCTGGTTCAATGCAGAAAACGCATTCCTTACAGGTTGAAATTAACTTGAGGAGAGATAATGACTGACTGTTGTGCTGGAATCTGATTATTTTCTCTCAGATTTTGGTGAGGGGGAAGTTGTCTTTTAAATTTATTTGACAATTCTATGTCAATAATTTGAAAAGTCCTTCATTCATTCCCAAATATTCCTTCAGGTGCAGCTAACTACTTTTAGTACTACAGACAGTCTACACTATTGGAAGAGATTATTTCACCTAAAACAGCCATAAATATGCAAAACTTACAGCTATGAAAAGTATAACTTTTTAACTGTTAATTTTTATCCATGTTTATGCTTTTCTCCCAATAGTGACATTAGAAATACTTTTCATCTTTCTGCAATAGTTTAAGCCGTACTATGTCTAAATGCAGGTGTTATATAATTGATATCAGAACTCTATAAATCTCTCCCAACAACCGAATGGCTATTCTTAATTAAGCAAACACTGCCTTACTGAAAAAGTGGTCTGCTCATTTGCCATGTGTTAACACAGGCACAGAATCTTCCATAAGATTACTTTCCTGTCTAAAACAAACAAATCAATTGGACACTGCCGAGTTTCAAGTTTGATATTAAATAAAACTTAGCTGAGAATAGAAAATAAATTCTACGTAAGTTAATTGTCAAACACTCAATAGCTAAAAAAAAAATTTTAAAGATTTATTTATTTATTCATACAGAACTGGGGTACAGGCCAGAGATGTGGAGGGTGAGAAGATTCACCAGGGACAGAGTGGGGAGCAGACAGACAGATCGAGGAAGTACACTGCTGAGGGGAGCAGCGGGCGGGCCAGAAGAGGTCTGCCTCGCCATGGGTCACCTCCCTTCGGGGCAGGGGGCAGGCGGGACTAGAACTCATGTGGAAGTAGCTTAAGCTTCTTAGTGCAGTGCTTTAGCCCGCTGCGCCACCAGGGAGGGTCTCAATAGCTAAACATTTTTACTCAGCTGGTAACACACGGCAAATTTCTCATCAAAATCATTATTCTCCCTTTCTCCCCTCTTCCATTTTCAATTTTGCTATTCATTCATTTATATTCATAGAAGCATATATTAACTTCTCAGTTACATAATGTAGAGAAAGAAATAATCATTATCTAATGACTGTCATCACTTTTTTCCGATGCCTGACCCCATCATCAGAAATTCTGCGACCTGCTTGCAAAACATTCCACAAACAAATTCAGGCAAGTAAGTCCTCCTGAATTACAAAATCACCCAGATAAAAGATGTCAGTCTCTAGAAAGAAGCAAATATCTGCTTCGTTTAGGAGACTCTGTCAATTGTGCAAGCTTACTGATGAAAAGCTGGCGGGTTAATGAACAAGCCTGCACCCTGTTCTTCTTAGGCTCCTACTCAACTAGGCTAAAATTATAAGATGCCCCTACACATTTTTCTAACCAAAATTGTGGAGTAAGTGTTTCTAAGATTCTACCATCTCAATCTCTTTCAGATTTTTTTTTTCCCTAAAGAGCTATCTCTCACCCTGTGTCAAAATTAGATCCACCGAATTCTTGCAGTCATTCATTTTGAAGAATAATGTTTAAAGACTCCTATTTTACGAGGCATTTGAATGTCAAGCAACCAAAGCTCTGTATTTAAGATGAGGCAAAATTTCTGGATTAAAGCTACCTTTCCCACTTCCCAGGTGGGTTAACTTGATCAAGTTTCTTCATGTTTCTGTGCCTCTGGTTTTCATCTTAAAATTGCAAACGTAACAGTATTTCTCTCATAGGGATGTTCATTGGGGTGAAAAAAAAAAAAAACCAATACATGTAAAGCACTTAGAATGATTCTTTGGACATAGCAGTCTAATAATGTTGGTTATTATGATGTATGCTTAAGAAATAGGTATAGTTGTAGCTGGAACATTTTGCTGGTGAAGATGTGTCTTCCCGAAAGTCACTGAAACAGAAATATATATGTGATAACAAAACACACCTTGATTTTAAAACTTTAGGAGATTACAGGGGTAAAGTGAGCATCACAGTTGACGAGTTTCTTCTAGTGGACTAAATTAAATATATGTGAGGAATAGCTAACATGACTAACATTTAATATTAAATCAAATTAAAGATGACATTTACTATGGACTGACATTCAATTTTTAACAACTATGATATGAATCTAACAATCTTAGTCTGGATTTAGTACCAGGTAATTATAACATTAAATTGACAGTCCAATCAGAAATAATTTAAGCAGTCTCATTAGTCATGCAGCCTCTTATACATTTTTTACACTCACAACAAAAAGAGATAGAAAGGTATTACATATCCAGTCAAAACCATGAGACATTCTCCCCAAAAGACATATTAGACACTCACTCTCTTTTTCTACCTCCCTCTTCCACAGTCTCTCTTCCAGACCTCTCTAAAAATAACCCTTTACTGTCAGTAGATATGCTTGCTTTCATAGCCCCTTTCTAGGTTAAAGAGCTGTCTCTGCCAATATTAAAGTCATAGGAACTCCTATGTTCGGAGTTCAGATCTGACTACAAATACTTACTTATACTGGGCACTTAAGTTTTAATTGTATACATGAGCAAAGTCTGTCTACTCAAATTTTTCATGGTTTGGTTATGAAATGTATGGTAAAATGACAACACATTTAAGATAACAGAAGTCATATGCATGTTTTGAAAGTATTTGTGTAAATACTAAAAGTCATTATTTTTTTTTCTTCTAGATGCCAAGTAGTCTGAAAATTCAAAAGTTAAATGAATCCTAGTATGGTTTTCTCCTTCAGATAACAGTTTTGGTAAAATTGCCTTATGATAAATAAAGATTTTGCTTAAGGCAAAGAAATTTGTCATCCATGATATAAATAGATTAAAGACAATGGAGATCACATTCTAATTAAAAGAGTGACAGTAAATGATAATCTACTAAGCAATTACCAATATGTACTTCTATTAACTGTCACATGTACAAACTAGGAAAAGTTTATAATATATTACTTATATCTCATTTCTGATACAATGAGACAAGAGGTTATTTTTCCTGTCATATTATGCTTGTAGATCTAGATAATACATTGGATACTATTACTAAATTATTCTATTTAAACAAGCCATTCAACAGTTTATTATTAGATTGACAATTTTACTTATACCAAAGCAAAATGGCTAAATTTTCCTTTCTGATCATAATTTTTACATTGGAGACCGATCACTACTTGTTTAGTTTTACTTTCATTACTATCAGATGCAGCAATATCAGGCTGAACTTTTAAGTTTTCGGTGAGAATTAACTGTGTCTGTTGTGATTAACTGTGTCTGATCACTTCCCCTTCATTAATGTAAGATGATGATTCAGTAATATCTGATCAAGTTCCCGTCTACATGAAGACTTCCATGTCGCATCCTGTAGATGGTTATTGTCACCCTCATTTTGGAGAGTGTCAATCTTGCCAGGACCACAGTTAATATGAACAAAGCAGGGAAGTACCTACAACATATTGAAAGTTTGCTTTCATTTTCAGTCCAAATATAAAGGGAAATGGAAACTCATCTGAAGTTAGAACAATCAGCTTAGTCCATGAGTGTAACTTCCTTCTGCTCTATAATTGAAGCTTATTGTCTATTAAAGATCTTAAGTATGACTATATTGACACATTCCCAGCATGCTCAGAATGAAATCATTTGAGAACTAGATGTCATTATATATTCTCATATTTTTTGTAAGTCCTATTGACTTACAAAAAATCATTTAAAAAGCAAAGCATGACTCTAATTATTAGAATTCTGAATCTTAAAAGTGAGCAAAGAGTTCTTCAACTGCTTTAATGGCATAAAGAAGGATAATATAGAAATTTTACTAAAAATGTATTATCCATTTTGGGAAAACCTGAATTAAATATGAGCCACAAAGAGAGGCAAGGATATGCCACTGAACTAGTGAAAAAACTACAAAGGCAAAACTGAAAATGTTCTGTTTTTAATCTTGAGCCACACAATCTGGAATTAATATTTTCATAGTATGTTAGACTAAAAAATGGAATGGATTTTACATACAGATCATTTTAAAATTACAGTTAGGGAAATAACTAGAAGAACTAAACTCCATCAGCTATCACTCACACTGTTATCTGAAATATATTTAAGTACTAAAAACTATTAATTCTTACTGCTGCATAGAGACCAATAAGACTTTTCGACTACTGCATACCTATTACACCTACTTTATTGAGAGTACTGCTTACATCTACTAGTTTTTGTTTTTGTTTCTGTTTTTTGCAGAAATATTTAGGGAGTTTCTGTCATGGGATAAGTATTAACTTTGGAAGCTATAGAAAGTAGATCTGTAAACAAATTTAACTGTGAGAAAGTTCCAGACAATTTCTATGCCTAGAGTTGAAAACCTGACAACTCTAACACTAAGTTAATCTGTCGACTAAATTATTATTTAAATCTCAATTATTTTTACTATTATAATGTATGGTAAGGCCCTCCATGGTGGCACAGAGAGTTAAAGCACAGCACTAAGAAGCCACTTCAGCATGAGTTTGATCCCCACTGGTGTTGGAGGTGACCCACATGGCACAGCAGACCTCTCCTGACCCGCCCCCTGCTCTCCTCAGCAGTGTATTTTGGCCATCTGCCTGTTCTGCTCCCCACTCTGTCTCTGGTGAATCCTCTCATTGCCCCTACACCCTTGGTCTTTACTCTAGCTCAGTATGAATAAATAAATAAATCTTAAAAAAAGTTATTGTATAATTAGTGCATTGTAGTGAAAACATTATATAAAAAATACAATGGAATACAAAATGAAACACTGCCCAAATAGTCATTGTTAACAGTTTGGTGTTTCAGTATATTTTCCATTAAATGAGCAATACAAACATTTATGTACTTTTATCACTTTTAATACTAAGAATACATAATACACGCAACTATAATTTTTATTTTATATATAAATCTATTGCAGTCCTCTTTTTGTAAAAGAATACTGCGATACAGCTGGTTATTAAAGCAGTGTTTTCTTCACCTGCGTATAGGTGAAGAAAAACTTCATATCTCATGTTTAGAATAAATATTTTCAATATTCACCTGCGTATAGATGAAGAAAAACTTTCATATCTCATGTCTATAATAAATATTTTCAACCACATAGAAGAGAATAAAATTAAAAGTTCAGAAACATACACACACACATAAACACACACACAATTGAGTCCCTCATCTCCACTATTCACTAGTTTCTGTTTTTATTGTTCTACTGGCAATAATTTTCATTTTTGTTGAATGTATATTTATTATAACAAAATATTTATTATAGCCACATAATCAAATTATTAGACTTGTATATATACATATATAACTGGACGACATACACATACATGGTTATTACTGGAATTAATAACTCCAAATACTATCTATAAATTTCTCAATATGAAAAATAAGGAATACAGGAGACTAAGCATTATCTCACTCCAATTCTACATCTCCCAACTACAGATTTTGTCATTTATTTTATCAATTTTTTTTAATTTACAGTGGTTGCTGTAAGAATTTTAAAATTCATAAACTTTTACCAGTTTATCTCAACTTTTGAAAATAGTACATCATTTAATGACTTCACTATACACAATAAAAGGAAATAATTTTTCTTCAAACTCTTATTCCTTTTCTACCATGTAATTTAAGTTATATTATTATTATTACTATTATTGTCATGCTTTAAAGCATGTACTTGAAATTTTCAGATTCAATGACATCAATCTTGGACCTTACAATATTCTAATTAAAAATACTAAAGCAGATAAATTACATTAAGCTCATCAACTGTGTATTATAATTAAATTACAGAGAAGGAAGTATAAACCTGTACTATAGAAGCATTTGTGTATTTGTACTCTCAAAGAACATATTTAATATTCTTGGCTGTCCATTCATGATTTTGCTGACTAGTAATAAGCAACTGGCATGGGCAATAAGCCTGCACCCCCAGATCTGACCTTTGCATGTGCCTTCTAACTGAGGCAGATATAGTCAGTTCATGTCAACAGGTAACTCTCTTTCATATATTCATAGAGATCTGGGCAGACAGACAGACAATATGGAGGATTTTTCTTTAAAACAAGGCTATAATGAATTAAACTTATTTAAATTTCATCTCCATGGGGGTGCAGTTTTCTTTATCAAAGAAACTAGAAGTTTAGATATAAATAAATATCATCTGCCTTTTTTACTCTTTAGTGAGTCAACCTGATCATGTTAACAATAAGGGCAGTTTATTTGCTTTTATGTATGTATTTTAACGAACCTGTTGATGACACTTATTGCTCTCTTCCTACCATACATATAGCTTATTAATTTAGATAGTATTTTTGAATTATTACAACATTAAAATAGGTAATATGTGTATAACAATGTGCCACGAAATAAAATTAGTACAAACATGAAATAATTTATATCCTATAGCCTGTAGTTGAAAAAAATCAATGAAATTGGAAAAAGAACTTCAAATATGAAATTAAGAGACCAAACTTATACATTAACAGAAGTCCCTAAATGTGTTCCTGAGAAAACCAACATGTAGAGAAAAAAATACACTTTTAATGTAGGGAAAAGCTGCATTAATGTCCTGATTTATTTCTATATCAATGAACTCAAGGAATGCTATCAAATGTCCTTTATTAGTATTATCTGCTTAATTCAAATCAAATGGCAGTATAGTTTCCTAACAAGTAAATAAAATCCTTAAATTGTTTTTGGAGACTCCTACTTAAATGTGGGTTGCACCCAACACAATGGGTGTGGCATGCTATTGGTGCAAAGAAATAGATTAGCAAAGAAATCCAACTAATGTTGCTAGTCATGACTATATATGTGTGAAAAATAATGAAATAGATCCAAATGCAAATAGAATACAAATAGGAAGTTAGTGACTTTTTCAAGCTCATTGAGAGCATGTTATAGCTTTTTAGTGTCTATTATTAAGAAGTTATTAAAATATATCATTATTTTAATGTCAAACTCAATAAAATGCCAGATCCCTTGAACTGAGAAAAATTCTTTTTTCTTTTTCTCCTTCTATTTTAGTTCAGTGTGACAACAACATCAAAATGAAGTCAATAATAAAATTAAACATTAATTATGTATATTTTTAATGAGAAGATAAACCCACTGAACTTATTTTATGGGTTACTCTAAAACCTGAGGAGGTCTTACTATAGTCAAAAGCTTTCCATATATTTTCAACTTAAGACATAATTTGAAATTTCAGTGAAGCACTGACATGACAAATGTGGTATCTGTTGTTTTAAAGACATGAATAAATGATTTGAAGGACATTTTCAGACCTAGATTAGGTATTTTGAAGGGATGTTTTTGTAATGAAAAATCTGCAGCTACTTATAAGAACTACATTAGCAATTTAGGCCTAATAATAATAATGTCTCATATAAAAGTTCATTTGGACTCAGTACTTTAAGGTTTGAAGCTGCCATTCAAATGAATTGAAATCAAATAATGTATGAAGTGGTATTACCGTGTGTGCCATCTATGCCTTCTCCTCTTGATATCAAGGTTGTGTATTTGCAATGGGATAATGAATAATAGCAATCATGACCCATTTTATTCAACAATTGTGATTATAGGAGTTCAGAAGTTGGAAACCTATCCATAAGTCAGTGCTCCCTCGAATAACTTAAGTTTTAGCATTTTTTCCCAGGCCTTGCATAGGCTTGATTGTTAGATTATATACCTCAAAACATAAGGTAACTCTTTTTCTAGACCTTGAAGCAGGTGTCTGAAGTTAAACACCCGCCTCCCCCACCCCCCCAAAAAGATGACAAATCATTCTATCCTTCTGTTTTGTCTGGTGTGTGGATAAATAGGAAATATATGATTCAGTTCAAAGCAGAGAATTCTAACAGAGTTCATTTTTCTTCACTCTTGCATCTTTTAAAATCCAGCACCACATTGTCCTTTGAGAATTCGAAATGGAAGCAAAGAGTCTGGAAATCTCTTTCCAGAGATTTCTCTTTCACTGTGCATGTGAAGAAGATAACAAAGAGATAACTGCAAATTAGATTACTCAAATCGTGAGACATGTATACATATATATTTATACTTTTGTATTTTTTTTAAAGATTTATTTGTTCATTCAGAGTTTGGTTCCGGGCCGAGGTTCAGGGGTTGTGAGTGGCTTCACCAGAGACAGAGTGGGGAGCAGAACAGGCAGATTGAGGAAGTACACTGCTGAGGGGAGCAGCGGACGGGTCAGGAGAGGTCTGCCACGCCATGTGGTCACCTCCGGGGCAAGCAGAAATCGAACTCATGCGGAAGTAGCTCTAGCTTCTCAGTGCTAAGATTTAAACATTTTTCTTTTTTTCACATTCTATCAGTTCTTAGTTACTGTTGACTTAATGAATATAGTATGCTTGGGATAGGTTATAAAAGGATCCTGAGTCTTGGATAGTAAAATAAGAAAAAATGGAAATTTTTGGCCCTCCCTGGTGGTGCAGCAGGTTAAAGCACAGCACCGAGAATCTAAAGCCGCTTCCGCATGAGTTCGATTCCCGCCTGCCCCGGAGGTAACCACATGGTGTGGCAGACCTCTCCTCCCCTGACCCACCCGCGGCTCCCCTCAGCAGTGTACTTTGTCGATCTGCCTGTTCTGCTCCCCACTCTGTCTCTGGTGAAGCCTCTCACTGCCCCTAGCCTCTGGCCTGTACCCCAGTTCTGTATGCACAAATGAATAAATCTTTAAAAAAATGGAATTTTTTGGACTTATAAATTGATTTTTAGTGCCAATATTAAAGTATTTATTTCATATCCACTTTGTATGATTGATAGGAGAAGCAGAAAGTCAGTGCAGTCATAAGAAAGATTGAAGGTTGACTTGGAGTATAAAAATCAAGAAGCTAAGTATATTTATATATCAGACCATATAGGACTAATTGAATAGTCTGGTCTTTTGTGATTTTCATCACAAATAACATGGAAATCCTGATGCTCCAGGATTCTGCAGGCAATGGAGTCAATTTAAATCAATAGCAAAAATTGTGCCCAAATGATCCTGACTCTCAGGCTAAACTGAAATATTTCCCCTCAAGGTCAATCCACTGCAAAGACTATGACATTTGACATTTGTCCTATATGTTTATAGAATATTAGCAGTCAGTTTGGAGCTTGTTTGTTTGTGTTTGATTAATGTACTTGGAAAATGTTAAAATAACCTTTCCTAAGTTTCCAAGTAC
The DNA here is from genome assembly GCF_000260355.1 of Condylura cristata. Taxonomy (NCBI): domain Eukaryota; kingdom Metazoa; phylum Chordata; class Mammalia; order Eulipotyphla; family Talpidae; genus Condylura; species Condylura cristata. Next base: position 11,746,211 of record NW_004567104.1, on the reverse strand, counting down.
CAAGGGGTCCAGAAGCTAGACAACCATTGGGTTCTTTGGGACAGAAAAGTAAAGCAACGCCTTCTCACGCTGTCTGCCCATGGATGTGTATTTCCTTCTGACCTGAGCCCTAAAGGCCACTGTGAGTTTCACAATGTGGTGTGACATTGCCTCCACCAACTTCTGGTTTTCACTTTATATTTTAGCCTTCATGCCATTTCTTCCACATTTTAATCTCAACCACTGTCTGGATCTCTATGTACAAGACACATTTCATTTTCTTCAGACTTTGTGAAATAGATGCCAAGAATATGGATTTAGAAAAAAAAGAGACTCCAGACTCCAGGAAGGATCACTGACTGCTTAGTTTTCGCAGAGATGGTTTTGATCCCCAACTTGGAAGCTATACTATACATATACCCTATATATGTAACATCTCTATATTCCTTGCTATATATAACATTATATATAGGTGTTAAATATAATGTTATTACAACATTATATAGGTGTTATACATATATAATGTTATTTTTATATGCTATGTGTAATGTTATTTTTTTTTCAAAGATTTATTTGTGCATACAGAACTGGGGTACAGGCCAGAGGCTCAGGGGTGGTGAGAGGCTACACCAGAGATAGAGTGGGGAACAGAACAGGCAGATCGACGAAGTACACTGCTGAGGGGAGCAGCGGGCGGGTCAGGAGAGGTTTGCCACACCATGTGGTCACCTCTGGGGCAGGTGGGAATCGAACCCATGCGGAAGCGGCCCTAGATTCTCAGTGCTGCACTTTAACCCGCTGTGCCACCAGGGAGGGCCCCGTGTAATGTTATTTTTGCTAGACAATAGCTACTGGGAAAATTCCTGCTGGCAAATACAGTTACTAAATATCAAGTTTGTGTTTTGTTTTTTCCCTGAAATTTTGTTAATTGACATAATGATAAAATTTAGGGAGTATGAGTTCACACCTCCATATATAAATTCACTTCACTTGCCCACTACCAAAACGTCAGTGCCAATGATTTACATGTCCTATCCCTTCCTTTCTGTATCTCCTCTGTTATTCCATCTGGTAACAAATATATTTTTCATTGTCTAAGAATTATTTTTGTTATTTTTGTAAGCTTGTTTTCTTGGCCATTTACCAAGACAAGGGCGTCCACTTTCAAAATTATGATTTCAAATTAATTCAAATAGTGTTTGCTTATGAAAGATCTGCCTTATTCAATTTATTTCCATTTTGACTAGGTGACTTACAAAGTGTAGCAATTTTAAAGTTCAGTTACAGTCAGTTGCAAAACAGGATTAAAGCCAGTTATACCACAGGAAGTTTTTAGGATTAAATGGTATAGCCTGAGCAAAGTGCCCAGCACAGTAGATAATGTACAGTAAAAGAGCTAGAGATATTAATTCCTTGGTAGCAATGCTACTGTTACTGCTATACAACAGCAAACATGTTGCAACAATAGTCTTCTGTACTGAAGAAAACTGTACATTCAAAAAGCAGCTTTGGATTCTATCCACACAAATGTAAGAGGCTGCACACTTGAAAAAGTACATCAGATAGAATATTCCAACATCTTGCTACTGACCACAACATAGAACCAAAAGAAACTCTATCTTTGCTTTAAGAAGAAGGGCATAATAAGACTCTATAATAAAGATTCAGGGAAAGGAAATAGAATTCAGAGAGACTCTAAACAATACATTCTTTTACCACAGAATATCAAATAGGTTGGGATAACCTATCAAAAAAATGTGCAGAAGAGCTACAAAGACACTTCTCCAAAGAGGAAATGCAGACAGCCAACAGGTATCACTTGTAATAAGGGAAATGCAAATCAAAACCACAGTGAGATACCATCTTACACCACTGAGAATCACACATATTAAAGCAACTACCAACAACAAATGTTGGTGAGGATTTGGAAAAAATGGAACTCTCCTGCACTGCTGGCAGGAATGCAAACTGGTGCAACCACTATGGAAAGCTGTGTGGAGATTGCTCAAGCTGTTAAAATGGAACTTACATATGAACTAGCAATTCCACTCCAGGATTATACCCAAAGGACACAAACAATAATTCAAAAGGACCCTGGACCCATATGTTTATTGCTGCTCTATTCACAATAGGGATGGTTTGTAATCAACCCAAATGCCAAAATATAGATTACTGTATCAAGAGGATTTGGTGTGTGTGTGTGTGTGTGTGTGTGTGCGCGCGTGCACACATTGAAATATTACTCAGCAATCAAAAAAGATAAACTCATGCCATTTGTGGCAACATGGATGGAAATGGAATATATTGTGCTAGGTGAAATAAGCCAGAAAGAAAAAGAAAAAGAAAAATACTGGATGGTTTCACTCACAGCATGAGTGTAAGGGATCAGGAAAATAAATAAATAAATAGATGAATAAATAAACTTTATTATATATATATTTTACAATTACTGTGTGTGTATATATACAGTAGTTGTAATAAAGTAAAAAAAGAACATCAAATAACAGCTATAAACTACAGACATTCTACAGGGGAGGAACAAGATCAAAATAGGTGGGAAGGGCACCTATGAGACTATGATGATGGGACATGAGTAAAGTAGTGGTGGGAAGTCCATGGGGATTACATCTGAGATGAAAAAATGTACAAAATGAAGAATAATGTTAAAAAATGTATTTTATAAAATAAAAAGTAAAAGTCAGCTTTATGAAGTCTCTCTGGTAGTGCAGGGGTTGAAATTTCAATGTTATCAAGTTATCATCAGCTATGGAGGCATGAGTTCAATCCCTGGCCAGGGAGCTAATCCACATGACCTATAATCCACATGACTCTATTCCTCCCCTAAGCAATGTACTCCAGTAGGTCATCCTATTCTGCCTACTACTCTGTCAAAGGTGAATCCTCTCAGCCCCTTGCTAACACCTCTGTCCTACATCCCAGTTCTTGTATGCATAAATAGATAAAATAAATCTTCAAAAAAGTTAGTAACTTGGTATCACACAGACAGAACTAGGTTGTAAAATAGAAGTTCTTAATATCATTCATTGTTAATTGTAATGACCTTCACATAACACACACACACACATATCTTGGCAAGTACTTTTAAAAGTATCCAAAGAGACAATGTGACATTTCTTTTTTATTCCTTCCTGTTAATAGTGAAATTTTTGGCATAGTACATTAATACATAAAAGACCAATGGTCATACCCTTTGCTCTACTGAAAATTATTCTTCATGATTTTGAACAAAGCAGTCTCTTTTGTTCTGACTTTTTATCTTGTAGTGTGGGGAAGATAGGCTTGTAAAGACCTGAGTCTTTTGTTTGACACTTGAAGTCACTGGATGTAACTAGGTTGTAACTTGATCTTGGTGAATCTAGTTTAGCAAATTAATGAAGCTTTTCTCTGTGTCTCCCTTTATTCTATGCTATATGTCCCACAGTTCTAGTTTAGGTTTTAATTCCTCTTTAATGTTTTCCCCAATGGATATCAATTTTAATTGCAATCCATGCCCTAAAATTCCATATTTTTCAATTAGTTAATTTCCTTTGTTGGCTATCAACATGATGATAAAATAATGCATGAAAACATTTGTTTTAAAAGAGATAAATGAATTGTTCCTTACATTATTAAATAATAATATAGTCCTGGTTATGATATAAATGAAATTAGACAAACACTGAAAGAATAGCTTCATACTGACAAAGTCCAGGACCCCTCTCTCTTTATAATGTTTATTGCATTCATGCATGCTTCAAAAGAAATGGTATTCCAAAATGAATCAAAGTTTATCGTTGGTATTTTATAACCCTTCCTTTTTATATGTTGAAATGGCAGAGTGCTTATATTTAATTTAAGCACAATATAATTTGATTACTTTAATTAAAATAAATTCCTACATAGTTAAAACTCTTAAAAGGGCTACTAATGTATTTTGCAAAGGAAAACAGGTATGTAAGGTATGAACAGAGATTTGTGTCTGTTTTGTGTATCAGTTCCATATTAAGCCATGTATGTTGGATAACATCAAAAGTCCCACCCCACATATTTTGAAAACTAAGTCCAAAAGTATTATAACATTAATATTTAATAAGTCTCAAAAACAGTACTGTCATCATTACTGCTGACATTATGTTCCTATTACCTATTGATTATTTGAACTTAAAATAATGATATATGTAAATCACAGATAAGAGCTGCAGAAAACATAAAACTTAAACACAGTCTGACTTTTTAAAGTAATACAAAATTTTAAGATTGCATTAATTTTTCAAATTATATAGATCCAGTACAAATTCAAAAGCAGTAAAATGTGCTCAGCAAACATTCCAGAACTAATTGGTGTGCCAGTCTATTATAATCCATTTGTGAACTTCAGCTACCCTCATGACACATGAAAATATACAATTACCCAGATATTTGACTTTTTGAACACTGTAACCTATTTGTTATACTTAATTTTATAATGGATCTGATGTTGGATCTATTGTATTACATATAAAAATACTTCCTCTGGAAAAAACAATTTTGGTAGAAAAAGTTATTAAGGCAATTATTTTAAAAGTCCCTGACTATGTATAAAAGTCATTTCATATTATGCTTCCTGACTTTTCAGTTGTGCTAAAGCTATTTTATAGGAATTTCATATTTAAAATCAATTCTATTCTTTACAACCAATAGGCATCAAAAAATGCAAGCATCTTGAGCCCTTAAGTCTGATATTTCTCCACTTTATAACTTGCCCCCTGCCAAACCATCATAAACATCACTGTCATCATCTTTTGTGTGGTAGCATCCCCATGCTCACAACCTACATGAAAATCTGGGGAGAAGTCTAAGGATTTTGATAATGAAGCAGTTATACATGTTTATGGTATGAAAAATGAAAAACAGATATGTCATACAAATGTAGGGTTCATTTTTCATTTTTTTTGAATCTTCAATGAGCAATCATATTGAAAGAGAAATGACAGAGGCAGACTGGAAGACCACAGTAAAATTACTTGGAACTTTCTGGAAATATCTTTCTCACTATGCTTTATCAGGTTTAGTATGGTATAAAGATAAAACATTTTTTTTAACATTATTAACATCCCTTAATAGATACAGTCAAGATGTTATTCATAATTTCTAGCTTATAAAAGAGTTTTGTAGCTTCAAGGACACTAGCTCCACTGGAATATAAAAACTATTAATAGGGCCCTCTGTGGTACTGCAACAGTTTAGGACCTCTGGCTTGTACCCCAATTCTTTATGCATAAATAAATAAATCTTTAAAAATATCAATAAAGGAAAAATGAAAATTCTTGTTTGTTTTTGTAATAAACAAATCACTGATTTTAAAATGTTACCAATACTCTTGGAAAGATAATAAACTATAAAATTATTCTACATGAAATATGATGCAAAAGTCCACAACCTATTCATGACAGATAGAATCAAACACTCATTAATGAAAATTATACCATGACCAAATAGGGTTCATCTCAGAAGTATAAGATCTCTTAATTATTAGAAATTTTCTAATAATTAAGATATGTACTTGTGCATCTGATGAAGCTACATTTAATTTATTTTACTTCTATGAAGTCCTTAAGTGGTAGATTTTCTTTTCCCACTCTCTATAACTCCCTTATGCAATTTTACGTTCATAATTCAGTATTGCTTTCTTAAAGACAGCCCTTCAACTGTTACAAGCCTCAATTTTCATACAGATTTAAGACAATCTAATTTGCCAAATTATTAAGTGGAAAGGAAAAAAAATTCCCAAATGAAATTAAGTTGTACCTGACAACATTTTAAATCTATTTTAATCAGACATATAGCACATCACTAAAGCTAAGTAATACTTCATCATTTTAACATGAATAGAGCATGAGTCTTACTAAAAGATGGGAAATAATGGATGATGGTGAGGAAAATAAATTAAAAGGCATTTCAAATACACCTGTAAAAAAGTCTGAAAGTCAAGGATCAAGTGTAACAACAAATTTATACAATCTACATAAATGTGTTTATTGAAAAATACATCAAAGAACTGAAAATAAGAGATTTCATTATTGAAAATGATTTGACATTATAAAATCATCATTGTCCATGAAGTTAATATTTGTGTTTGTCTTCATTAAATTTAACTTACACATTTAATATATAATTAAAGATAATCCTGTCATGAAATTTAAGAGGTTAGATTTGATGAAATGATCTAAAATGTCAGAAAAAATAAACTTGGGGAAATGATTTGGAAAATGATGAACAAAATAAACACAGATGTGTGTGGGGTGATCTACCAGGTGTTAAACCATATTCTAAAGCTAAATAAAAATACCACATCATAGGAAACATGTAAAACTAAAGATACAGAACAGAAAAGATTCTAAAAACAGAGAATATAAAATATCTGTTTAATAGTCATCCACAAAAAAATATTTAAAATCAGTAAGGAAAAAATTTTGTTTCAACAAAGAGTAGAAATAATTGGCTGTTGAATTAGGATGGGTGTCTCTAGCTCCTTGTTTAAGCTAAATTTCAAATAGAATCAATGATTAAATAATGCAAAGAAAATCACAAAAGAAGTACTGGATGATGTTTAGGTAAACATGTTTCTAATCATATAATATGAACCTCCTAAGCATAATCTGGAAATCACCAGCCAGTCATTCTTAAAAAGGATAGAATTTGCCCCTAAGATGCTATTAGAATCATCTTGAGTTTTGTCATTATATTTAATTATTAACAAGTACAGTCATTACCATATTGTATTGTTAAGTGAGAAAAACATATATAGGTTCATATACATATATACATACTTACATATATATACACATATATACATTCACTCACTAATACAGATAAAACATTCAGATACATAAATTGCAATTTATATAAAATTTTATATTACTTTAGTTTGTACTAATAAAGATTTTGATATTTGGAAATCTATCCATCAAACTGTTTTTAGTGACTGAAAATGAGTGGTGAGATATTAGGGTTTTACCTACATTTTACTATATTGTTTTCTACAGTCAATATTAGACATATAAAAAATATGTATTTGTGGAATTAAAGCAACTGCATTAATACAGAAAAAAAATCATTGTGCTCAGATACATATATTTCATTTTAGTATATATGACTCAGATTTGAGCAGTAATATATGTGGTGATATCAGCAAATCATGAGTCACTTTCACTTATGAAAGAACACTTTTACCAAGTAAAAGTTTTAGTAGTCATAGAATCTTAGAGCTGTGTCACAATAAAGACATATAGAACTTATTTGGTCTCACTGACAATTTTATACAAGAGAGAAACTGGAATAGTTTAAACAAGTTACATAAATCTGCAATAGAGGGTAAAGTCAAAACAAGGATAATTTCCAAATTTTTAACACATTCCCACCATTGCCCTTTGTTTCTAGACCAGGGATGATTGCTGAAAGTTTCAAACTAACTTCTAGTAACATGTGAGCCCTATTTGTTTTTAGGTCATTCAAAGGGATTAGATGAAAAACCGGTTTCTACCATGTCAATTTTTGCTTTACTTAATAATTTTGTAACCATTCAGGTGACTTAAGCAATATAGATGGAGACTTGCTTTTTTTTTTGGTGAATACACTAGGAATGGAATTTGTCAAAAATTGTATCCCACTGTTTTATAAATTTCAGTAGAGACATAGAAAAGTGACTATCCAATATGAATTAAGTACCATTTTGTATGGTACCATGAAAAGAGTAATTCAAACAAAGCAATGCTTACCAAGTCGAAGGAAAATTATAATACCCCAAATTGAAAAAAAAAAATCCATTACATGGTAGTTATTGCAAAACAGATATAATATTTTAAAAAATGACCTATAGGCATTCCTTGCTGGTGCAAGGGGTTAGGACACAGCACTGCAAGGTAGTCACAGCCGCTTCAGTGCGAGCTGGATCCCTGCCTGTCCAGAGGTGATCCACATAGCTCTGCAGACCTCTCCTGATCTGCCTGCTGCTCCCCTCAGCAGTATATTTTAGTCAATTTTCCTGTTCTGCTCCCCACTCTGTCTCTGGTGACTTCTCTCACTGCCCCTAAACCTCTGGCCTGTACCCCAGTTCTCTATGCATAAATTGATAAATATATTTTAATTATCTATAACAAAGATAATTGATGTTTAGCTGTACATAACATTCTTAATTATATCATATATCTCTGATGCATTTAGAAAGATATGGGCTCTATAACAGATTTTTCATCTTACATACAACTCTCCATTCACAACACTCACAAAACATGCACACATTTTATGACTAGAAAGCAGCTTTTCAATTCTTTATGAGCTTTGTTTAAAAAGAAATCTATTATAGGTAATTATAGCTAATTTTAATGTTCAGAGATACTATTTAATTTTAAACCAGCTAGAAAATAAAATAGTTCACATTTCATTAAAAGCTAGCAGGAGGTAAAATAATTCACATAAAGCTAAAATGAAATGTCTATTAAAAATAGAAGAAAAATTAGCTAAGAAAATTAACAAAGCATTCCAAGTCAGAAGGTGATTATATGTCAATAAATTCAGTCTGATATTCTAGAATTCCGATTGCTTATTTCAAATTTCACTTTCTAAGCAGTTAAGAAACAATGGTATTAATGTTTTTTTTTTAATGTTAAAAGCAATGAAGACTAAGATAATTTTAGATAATTTAAACATCCAAGAAAGATAATATCTGAAGCAGGAAAAAAAAAACACAATATAGTCTCATATTATTGTACTTTGTGAAAAAAGAGGCTTGATATGTCTAACTGTTGTAGTTCATTTGGAAACCATTGTGAAGACCTGTGAAATTGGAAGTATGGGAGATTAACATGTACTGTAAATAATGCTGCTACAGACATAGGCATGATTATATCTTGTCAAATTAGTGTTTTTGTGTTTTTCAGGTAGATTAATAGGAGTGGAAATGCCGGAATGCCGGATCATCCAGTATACCTAATATACATATTTGAAAAACATCCAGAATGTAAGAAACCCATGAAAATTGACTGTAAAACTGAGGCAACCAGAGGAAAAGGGAGGTAGGGAGCACAAAGGATTTATGGTGGGGATAGTGGGTGTCATGGTGGTGGGTATGCTATGGCAGTAGATACCTGAAGTGGTAGGATCCCATACTTTTGAAGCAAATAGTTTGCTGTTAAATACTATCTTAATGAAAAAAAAATCGTTGTTGAATTATGCAAAGTAAATAGAATTGAAGGCTTTTATTCTTATTGGTTGAATAGAAATAACAAATATTAATGGGGATAACTAATTGCTATAATACGATTAACCTAAGTGCTGTAATAATGTACCCTTCCATCAAAGTTATATTTAGAGAAATAGGTAGGGAAAAAAGTGAAAGTAGATGAATGCCATAATATAGTAAGGTTTTAGTTTTTAATCTATGTACATATGATATAATTTTGAAATGAATATTTTTTGAGCAGTGAGGGTGGCTTAAGTAATAAAGTTTTTTTTAAATGTCTCATTGGAATAACTACTATCTTTAAAGCTAACATTTCTAATATAGCTGGTATCAGTCAATGTTGGAAACATTTATTTGAAGAATTGAGCACTTGATCAAAATGTCTGTTTTCCTTTTATGTTTAATTTGCATTTTAGTAAGTAATATAAAAGTCTTACCATCTTTAAGATGTGAGAAAATTGCATTGAGAGTTCTAAGTAATGTAAAACAGTCTTCCAGTCAAAAGAAAAGGGTGGGGGGAGGTGGGTAACAAAACAAGCAAAGCTATTCATCAGTTGTCATCAAGGAATGGCATCCCTAGGTATCTTTTAAACAAACTTCTCATTGCAGTATATTTTTTTTGTAGCAAGAACCGATGTAATTGTCTTTTGCAAGTTCACAATTTCAAGAAGTTGTTCTTTAAGCATTTAGAGGAAGGCATGTAAGACAGCATTATAATATTTTTTAAGGCAACTGCATTGGAATATTATTTGCCATCATGGAAATTTAGCATATTTTATTGTATTCATGAAAAGTAGAAAACATGAAAAAAATAACTGGAGAATATTTTTCACTATTGATAATCAGGGAAATTTTTTTACCTTTTCTTGAAGAAACATTTGGTCATATAACACTATCTAGGATTCAGATGTACATATTTATAAATCAATTTCTACATATAGTATTTTATGTTCTCTACTCAATGGCTTATCACATCCTTTACTCTGAACTCTTTTTACCCACTTTATCCACCTGTGCAAAGAGATATTTATTGGAATGATTCCATAGTTCATTCGTACTTAGGATAATATCTATCTGCTATTCACTTGGTTATTAAAGGAAAATGTTTCATTTAATTTAGTAACACATGGAGGGCAAAGGAAAATAACAGCTTCTCTGGAAGGTGAAGTATCAGATTGGCATTGTAGTGTAAATACATTATTTTGTTTCACCTTTGAGCAAATTACTTAATTTACTTGTGCCTCAAATTCCTCTTCAGTGAAGTAAAATTTTTGTCTTTTCCAAACAGGAAACTCTATGCCTCAAGTTAAGACACTTGTGGCACATTATGAGATAGAATTACCTATCTCTCCAGGTCAAGGATCTGGTTGTGGCATCTGGAAAATGAAAGCTTGCAATTTTGATGGAATCTTAAAATAGTATTTCAAAACTTGAGTCCACCCTATTCTCTTTCCAACTTCACTGATAATGGCACTCCAAGTAAACCCTTCTCTGACTTAAACTTCTATTCTAAATTACTTGGCAATGTGCCCCTCAGAAATGTCCCTGAAATATCAGAGCCAGTTTACCTTAAACAAAGATGTTGAAGTCTGTGTCATCCATTATCTGGAAAGCCAGAGAATATTACAGTGAAGTAACAATGAACAAAACCAGATGGAGCTTTAAATGGAGAATTTTTCAAATGGGGAATGTAGGAAAAAAGCTTATTCAATCATATTATTTTCAAACTATTCACTACATATACATCTTGTCCATCAAGAAAATCACAATCCAAAAGCTGAGTGCTATGTGGATGACTGAACAGATATTTTTAGGAAATAGTGTCACATACAATCTCATCAAGAATTTTTAAATTCAAGTTTAAAATTTAAAGCTTATTTCTTTAAACTAAGAACTAAATGTTAGTGAAAAAAATGGGAGCAAATAGAGAACCAAAGGTGAAATGTTAGAGTTCCCTCTAACATCTCACTCAGTATTTCACCCATAAAGGAGTTAGACTACATAACTTCTGAGTTAGACTACATAACGTCTTATCAGTTTTAACATCAATATTTCCTATTAAGTTGCTCTTTAATAATCCAATAATTCATCTATCTAATTTATTATCTATCTATTGTGAAGATTGATGAATACTAAAGATATATTTGAAAGACTGTTTTTCTATATAATAAATATTTTAGTAGATAACATGATGCCACCAAATGCATTTTATTTTATTTATTTTAACTTAAATATAAACATATTAAACTAGATGTATACAGTAGAAAGTAGATGAAATTTGGTCTTATGTTTCATAGTACACATGCACGTATATGTACATCATATGCTGATGGCCTAATCAAGCATGACCTATTATGTATTGATGATGTAATAAAACTGCAGGGACTGACTGACCACTGAGGTATAGAGTCATTTTATATATTTAAAAGTAGCTCAAAACTTATTTCTTTCTAATACATTAGAATTCATTCAACTAATGTATGTTGGGATGATGGAAGCATGAACTAATAAAATTAAGAATGAGACACCATTTTATAGGAATAACTGCCTTTTTTAGATCACTAAGAAATATTTTCACTTAAGCTAATGATCTTTTTCCAAACCTTTTTACTCTTTAGAGATATCATCCGGCATCTTACCAATCGAAAATGATTTTACCAATCATTTCCACAAATAATATCTTGCATTCTGATGTCAGAATCTTCTCTGCATCCTAACTGTTGATTATGTTAAACTACTAGGCTGTGAACTCTTTGACTTTAACAACCTTCATTTATTTTTGATTCAGTGTATAAATGAGACTACATTGAGAATGGTGATGACTAATCATGCAAAATAAGTCTAGACCTGTACGGTTACCATAATAAAGATATGTTTATAAAGGAACAATAGCAACATAATTTTTTGTTGTTTCTTCCTTGAAAGGCTCATTACCTAAATCATGTAATCTAAAAGCAGGTTAAAGAAATATAAAGCAGGTTAAGCTAGTAAGCTTTTCTATCTAATCTCTCTCTATTAAAAGTGACTTTCTTCCACTCCTGTTTTCCCTCTCAAAATAAATTTTCTTTGTCTTACTCTCCTTTACAATCAAACTTAAAGGAACAGTCTGTAAGAGTTACCTTTACCTCACTCTGCTAAATATATTGTCCTTAATTACTTCCATTTGCATGGTGGACCTGTCATTCTATGAGAACTATTTTCCTAAATGTCAACAATCATCTTCAACACCACCATTAATATTCCATTGTCTGCCTGTAAGACTAGCTCACTCCTTACTGTTGGATTTGATCTTTTTAGTGTTTTAGTTTCATTTTCCTTCATTCCATGTTTCTCCTAAATAAAACGGCTGCATCTTCTTAGAAGTGATTCCTTTTACATCTTTGGGCATTCCTAAAGCTTCTATCTTTGATATATTTTGTTCTCTTTTACAATTTCATTTATACCTAAGCCTTCGGGTGTGCCCTTTCCAATACAAATATATATCTCCAACCAACAGGTTTCTCCAGAGTAATAGATTACTGCTTGGTATAACATACTGGATATCTGAATTTCACATCACCTTATAAACCTTAAATCAACAAACATACAGATGACTGTCTCCTATGATGTTCCTCTTGAAAATGCCATTACAATTATCCCAAACTCATCTAGTTCACATGCCAGATTGAAAAGATTTCCGAAACTGCCTACATGCACAAATACAGCTTACCAAATTATTTTTACTTAGGGAAAATGAATAAAATAGAAATATTAAATGAGCAAATTGATGGATTACAATGAAATTGTTACATATGAATGCTACTAATTATGGGATAAATAGACACAATTATAGATATAAAGGTAATTAGGCAGTTTTTCAGGAATTTTAGAATTGTTAGATGATGGGGGAAATTGGGGGAATAATCATTATAAAGCTAGTAGTGTCTACATTCACAGTATAAAATTTCTGCATATTCAAATTCTTATAGTGGGATAACAACTATATTCACAATGATGCTGGAAAAATTATATTTTACACATTAGTTAAACTTGTGAGACTATTAAAAACTACTAATAGACTTTAAAGATAAACTGGTGCCCTCCCTCGTGGCTCAGTGGTTTAAAGCACAGCACTATGAAGTTGCCCACAGCCACTGCAGCATGAGTTTGGTCCCTGGCCCGAGAGATGTTCCATGTGGTGTAGGACACTCTTCTGTCACACCTACTGTTCCCCTCAAAAGTATATTTCAGTCTATCTTCCTGTTCTGCTCTACACCCTATCTCTGTTGAATCTTCTCACCCCTGGCACCTCTGGCTTGTACCCCGGTTCTTGTGTGAATAAATAAATACTACTTTTTTTAAAAAAAAAAGCATAAATCGGGCCTGCCCTGCTAGTGCAGCGGGTTAAAGCACAGCACTGCACTAAGAAGCTAAATCCACTTCTGCATGAGTTCAATCCCTGTCTGCTCCAGAGGTGACCACATGGTGTGGCAGACCTCTCCTGACCCACCCGCTGCTCCCCTCAGCAGTGTACTTTGTGCTCCCCACTCTGTCTCTGGTGAATCCTCTCACTGCCCCTGCACCTCTGGCCTGTACCCCAGTTCTGTATACACAAATAAACAAATCTTAAAAAAAAAAGCATAAATCAACAAATCTTTAAAAAAATTAAAAAAATAAAAATTGGGTGAGGCCATACCAAGAAACAGTTTAGTTTTTGATTCATCCTTCATCCACTCATGAAGTAGCCTATACATACTCTTAACATACAACAAACACTCCCACATTATTAGTGCCACCCTGGTCCTTTTCTCTGCACGTATTCGGTATTTTCCTCATAGTTTCCCACTGCTGTTTACCTACTCATTATTATTATTTTCTTAATCAAAGACAAATATATTTATGTCTTAAAAACTGTCAAGAGGCCCCCTCCCTGGTGGCAAAATGTCTTAAAGCACAGCATTAGGAAGCTATTTGCAGCCACTAGAGTACAAGTTCCATCCTCTACCAGGGAGGTGACCCACATGGCACAGTAGACCTTTTCTAACCTGCCCACTGCTCCCATTAGGGTATTTCAGTGGATCCTCCTGTTCTGCTCCCCAATCTGTCTCTGGTGAATCTCCCCACACTCCAGCCTGTAATCCAGTTCTTATATACACAAATAAATATTTAAAAAAAAAACTGTCGAGATTTCCAGTTTTTTCCTATGTATTTTATTTTCTAAAAATAAAAGTCAACTAAAGTATACACACTAACTCATGGATGAGCTTTTATAGTATGAACCCCCCCGCTCTGGTGTTTAAGAATTTTTAAATTCTTGAAAATATTTGAAAATTCTACCAAATTATTTTTATAAATTTATATTTATGCATATATCTCAGTCAAATGTTTTAATGTCATAGCTAGTCCAATGTGAATTGTGATTTATAGGAAATACATCTACTTGTTTTTTATATACTGTTCCTGGCTCACAGTTCCCTAAGCCATTGGATAACTTAAGCGTTGAAGGTGATAAAGTCATCTTACTTCAATAAGGCCACTTTTGGAGAATCATCTAAGAAAGGGATCTGTTTGTCACAGAACACATCTTGCGAATAAAAGGTTGTGACTTCAATATTTAGCTTCAGACTTCCCAGGAGAGGAGAAGGAACAGGAGACTTAGTCCAATTATCAACAACATGATTCAGTCAATCAAGCCAATGTAATGAAACCAACAGAAAAGCCCAAGAGGAGGGACCTTCAGACGACTTCTGCCTTGGTGAACACTATGGATATTTTGAGAGAAAAATACACTAAGAGAAGCATGGAAGCTTTGCAGCATCTCCCAATACTTTTTTCTACATGCACTTTCATCTAGCAGTTCATGGATTACATACCTTGTACAAATTGGTTATCTAATGAATAAAAATATTCCTGAGTCTTTGCTGTGAGTTTTCTAGCAAATAAATAAAATCTGACAAGGAAATTATGGGAAATTCTAATCTGTACCTTGTTGATCAGAAGCACAGGTAACATTGGTTTCGTTCCCAGCATCTGAAGAAAAGGATGATGTTGGGAGGCAGAGTCCTTTACTTGTGGAATTTGTTGCTCTCTCTGGATAGTGTCAAATTTGAGTTGAATGTATGGACACCCTGCTGATGTCTGAGAATTATTTTCTGATGTGGAAAAACTGTAATATACTCACATTGAATTAGGTTTAGGAGCTCTAAACATCCATAGAAATGCTTGTTGTAAAATGGAAAGTGAAGCATGATTTCAATTTTATATATAAAATATAGTTCGCCTACTAAAATTTTATCATCATCTAAAGTAGATTTATTTGTTCATTTAGGAAACTTTGGAAATGTTTTCAAATATTTCATTTGAAATAGATGAAATTGGAACTTTGTCAAAATACAATGATATATATTATTTACAGCCATGTATGAATTTCCCTGAGTTTCTGGGACTCATTGATACTATAATCTGCAAAACAGCACAGGAGTAAAGCTGGAATGTCTGCTTAAAGTTGTTTTTGGGTCCAAAGGTGCAAATATACCATTAACTATAGTATGGATATATTTCAAGTTACTTGTATCTTTTTGTGCATCAGTTACTTTATCAGTTAAGTAAGAAAATAGTAGAGCTGCTAGTGATAGCTATAATAATACATTTCCTGACATGATAACATAAGTTTTTATTAGTCCATTTGAGTTTTCTATCCCCTAGTTCACACTAATATTTGGTTGATTTAACCAAATACTACATAGTATTAAACATCTGTTATGTGCATACTTATAGCACATTTTATATATTGTTATCATAATTAAAAAAGAAAAGTACACACTCGTTTTTAAAGGCCCTCAGAGGATCTTCAATACCTTATTTTGATAACCTGACTTAGTACACAAGTTGATGGAAACTCTGGTTAAGAATATGACTATTTTAGGGGCCTCCCAGATGGCACAATGGATTAAAGCACAACACTATGAAGCTAGCCAAAGCTGTTTCAGCATGATGAGTTCGATCCCGGAGCCCCAGCCAAAGAGGTGAGCCGCATGACATGGCATGATAGCACTCTCTCCTGTTTTGCCCTCTGCTCCCCTCAGCAGTGGACTTCATCAATCTGCCTGTTCTGCTCCCCATTCTGTCTTCGGTGAATCCTCTCACTGCCCCAGTACCTCTGGCGTACACTCCAGTGCTGTATGCATAAATAAATAAATCTTTAAAAAAAATTCAAGTTTTTAAATAAAGAATATTGTGAGGGCCTGATTTTTTCCTTCAAAATGTGGTTCTTGATAATGTAAAATTAAACTAATAAAATGGTTTCTTGAACCAAAAAACATTCACACACTCTTACATTTTGAACTGGGTGAATTTATATAGAAGAAAATATATCAATATCAAGACTTTTCATGTGAAGCATCAGTCAAACTATACTGCTTGCACATCATATTTTTATTCACATACTCTAAGGATTCCAAACATAGAGACAATTTCACTCTATGAGTGTAGAATACATTGCCTCAGCAATCATAAGCCCCAATTTCTTCTCTCTAAGCAATTCAGAAGTTCTTGAAATATTCTCAAACTCTACCAACATCATTATTTTTTTTAACAAAAAAGTGTTATAGAAACGCAGCAGTGAATCATTCATTCATTCTTTCAACAAATATTTCTTGAAAGGTTTTTGTGTAAAAGGCAGGAACTCCCAATACCTACAGCAGGAACTTACAACTAGAAATCCATAATTGAGCAGGCAGACAAATGTCTATTTCATATTAAATATACATTCTAGCATAAAGATTTTAAAATAAGAATTGGAAGAAGTTATGTATTACATTAAACCAAAAAGCTAACTATTACTAAAGAACAATTTTACTTGATAAATGTACTAATCTAAATTAGTAACTAAACACACCACTTCATGAAGGCTAAAAGTTAACTTCCAGGTGAAATATTTCATGAATCTATAGTTTCTCAAAAAATATGATACTCATAAATCAACCAAAATTTTGGAGCCATACATTACAAGGCTGTAATAGTTAGACAAATTTGATGTTAAACTTTACAGATTTTTTTACTTTAGCATATATTTTCACATTTTCCCCTATTCAAAATAGTAAGTTGACTAGGAGGTATTCAATTTCAAATATTCATAACAAGCAAAATGCTCAGATTAACCAGTCACTATGTAATAGGATAAACTCTGATATAGAAATCCAAAAAATAGTTCTAGATACGATTATGTCATCACTCCATATCACTTACCTGTATAAAACTGTTTCTTATTCAAGCATATAAAAACTGGATTAATGAATTCTTTTCAGCTGTAGTGTGCATTATACACTTTAAAAAATGTAAGCTTTCATTACAGCAGTTTCCACTTCTTTCCATAGCAAAGTTATGGAAACAACAAAAACGTCCATCTACAGATCACTGGATAAAGAAAGTTTAGTGTGAAAATGAATATTATTCAGTCCTGAAAAAGGAAAGAAATCCTATTTTTGGTATCAACATGAATGAACCTGAAGACATGTTGAGTGAAACAAATCAGAAATAGGACAAATACATTTTACTCTCACTTATATAAATACTGAAAATAATTTTAAATCATAGAGGCAAAGAACAGGGTGGTAGTGCTAAGAGGCTGTGGAGACAGTGAATTGGGAAGTTGTTTCTTAATTGGTATCTATAATATAGATACTTCTGGTATAGCATAAACCCTTTAGTTGACAATACTGTATTGTACACTAATTTTTTAAGATAATGAACTTCATGTTTATTATTTTAAAATTCAGATTACTCATAATGAATATAAACTTCCTTATGCATACTCTCCTGAAATAGATTTTAGGTAAAATATATTTAAAATAAAAACTTTTTAAATCAGTAAAACTCTTACTTTAAAGTATATGATGCTTTATTTAATTGTATAAATATTAAGAACTATAAATGCTTCCTTGTACCTCTAAAAATTAAAGTAGCGGGCCCTCCCCCCTTGTTAAACTACAGCAGTATGATGCTAGAAGCAGTCGTTTCAGGAGTTTTATTCCCAGCCAGGGAGCTGACCCACATGGCATGGCAGACCTCTCCTGACTCACCCTCTGCTCCCCTCAGCAGTGTATTTCGTCAATCTGCCTGTTCTGCACCCCATTCTGTCTCTGGTGAATCTTCTCACCATCCCTGCACCTCTGACCTGTACGCCAGTTCTGTATGCATAAATAAATAAGCCTTTAAAAAAATTAAAGTAGCTAGAGTAAAAAACCAGTAAGGAGGTGACTCCAATGAATTTAGAGTACTCTTGACTTCCTATTTTTTATCATTGTCTTGTATAGTTTGGGGAGTAAGATTAAAATTGTTTATCCAACACACAATTTTATACTATTTAGTATATTGTGTAAATATGTAAAAGGGATTCAAAAGTTCCAAAGGACATATTAACATTTATTATGTAAATATATTTTAAATGATTTTCATAAGACACATTACAATGTTTTTCAAAAATGAATATTATTTTACCCAGTAGATCAATATGGAAGCTTTAGATCAATTTAGCAAGTAATTATATGTTCAAGATCTCTGTCCCCAAGTATGCATTATCATTTTTGTTGACAGTCTTAGAAAAAATTCAAACCAGAAATATTCATTTAACTTGAAGTTTATGAAATGTTGTACTTTTCTAACTTTTGATGGCAAAAATGGGATTGTACCAAAGTGTCTGAATATGAAACATTATAGCACAAGAATAGATAGCTGAAATATTTCATTTTTCTATAAGGAGGAAATGGAACTGGACCTCAAAAGTCTAGGAAATTCTTTTTAAAATCATAATGCAAAGTAACAATGTCAATTAAATTTAAATTGCCTACAAGATGTTGTTAAAGATAATTTCATGAAACTATAATTTATTTTAGAATGTTTTGTTCCATTGGTGTAAGTATATTATTAGGATTTGCACATTTTTTTTTTACAATGTACACTTATAAAAACCTCCAACTCTATAAACCAATAAACTATTATTACAATTATCATTAGTATTATGTCTACATTAATTTTAATAATATAAACTAATTGTAGACATATGTTGGTAACCAAAAATAAATTTCATAGTATGAACAGCACTCTAAGAATCCAATATATAAATAATAATATTATAATTCTTATAATTGCAGAACTGTCATAATTGTTATGATTTGATACAGTAGCAATCAAAATTGGTGCTGTACTACAAAACATTTTACTTTCTTTCAGATCTTGCATAGTCAAAATATTATGGATTTAAATACTTTGAAGTTATATATTTTTTAAGATTCATTTATTTATGCATACAGAACTGGGATACAGGCCAGAAATGCAGGGGTAGTGAGAGGATTCACCAGAGACAGAGTAGGGAGCAGAATAGGCCTACTGGCAAAGTACACTGTGGAGGGGGGAAGCAGACAGGTCAGGAGAGGTCTGCCGTGCCATGTGGGTCACCTCTCGGGCAGGGATAGAACTTATGCTGTGCTTTAACCCACTGCACCACCAGAGAAGGCCCTAAGTTATATTATTTTTATCCAGAGTGAGGATTCTGGCTGTAAGTTCCAGCTCAGTCATGCAATGGTGGAACTGGCTAACATCACTGAGTCTCAGACATCACACACATAAACACATTCTTAATACTACCTTGTCAATTTTATAAAAAATGTTATGAAGATCAAATACATAAAAATTATGAAACAATTCATTAAAAGTTATATGCAAATATATTTTCTGTCTTCCTTAAGTATATTAAACAATAATTATTCTACTATTCTAAGTTTCTCATTTTTAAGATTTGACAGACAAACATTTTTCTTTTCCCTCGAGAAGGAAATTTCCATTATTCTTGGATTGTGACACATAATTTTAATTCAATATCAAATGTGTTGAGTTCTATGTATTTATTACAGCCAAATATTATCTTAAATATTCTTGGAGATAAATGAGTCCATAGGTAAAGGATTGTTTTGTGTAATGCTGAATAAATAACATATACATCTCATATAACAATCCCATGAGTTAAGTACAGACTACAGTTATATTAATATGAATAATCCATTAATTTAGGAATAAAATGTATTCTTAAAGAAATCATCTAGACTAAATTCCACTGCACATTTAAATTATCACTTTAAAAGAATTAACAAGAAAAATATGACTATGAATTGCAAAATAAATGTTTTTTTTTTGAGAAAGTTCTCTTGCATTTTGCTAATCTGTACAATACCATTAAAATTATGTGTTTTATATAATATAGTTATCAAACAATACACATATATGAATTCTAGAAAATATTTTGAATGTTTTTCTGGCAACCTTTATTTTTATTTATTTTTTTGTAAAGAACTGGGCTACAGACCAGACGTGCAGGTTTGAGAGGATTCACCCAAGACAGAGTAGGAGCATAACAGGCGATTAACTGAAATATCAGGCTGAGGGGAGCAGTACGCAAGGCAGGTGAGTTCTGCTGGGCCATGTGGGTCAGCTCCTTGGCCTGATATAGAACTTGTGCTTCAGTGGGTGTGATTAGCTTCACAGTGAGGACCCTGACAAAGTATTTTTAATATTCAGAGTGAAGTGCAAATATCACTACCAGCTTTAAATTAAATTACAATGTCATAGAAAGGCAAACACACACACATACACACACACACAGTAGAGCATTCACTGTCAGAATTAAGCAGCCAACATAAATTAAAATCTACAGAACAATGAATAACCTTTATTCTGCTTTGCAGCTGGCATATGGATAGCATAGCAGCATAGAGGTTTACCTTTCTTATGAGATTTCTCCTTTGCTACACCTCTTGCTCAGTAGTAGCTTTTTTTTTTTTTTTAGTTCTCCTCTTTTCTCCTTGATTAAGTGAGAGTGATTAAACAGAGATAAAGCTTAGTATAATGAACAAGAACAGGAAATTTAAATTTATACAGACCTGCATTTGGTAATTAGCACAGTCTCCTACTAACTCTGTGAATATATGCAAGTTGCTTCATTTCTCTAATTCTCAGTTTGCTCATTTATTTGACTATATGCTGTAAAGAATTAAATAAGGAAAAAAGTGTAAATCTGTGGTAAAGTATTTTGGAAAAGACAATAGTCCCTAAGTTGTAATTGTTGTCCACATTGTTGCTATTGGTTAGTAGCAAAATTTAGAAAATTTAGGCTATTATGAATGTGAAATTGATTAAACTAAAAATCTATAATAACTGGAAAACTACATTAATTTTCAAGGAATAATTAAAAATATATAAATATATTTTATGAAATCACAAATAAAATTATGATAGACTTTTAAAATAGTTGGCTTGTTCTTAAGTAAATGTAGAAAAGAAGTTTCAATTTTTTTTTCTAAATAAAATGCTGCAGTAAGATATAGGGACTAGTCATGATTATTAACATCAAAATATACAATTAAGCTACACTAAATAATTTTGCTTACAATTAGTCTGCACTAAATAATTTTGCTAATGGCATGTGAATAGATAGTTAATCAAAACTATAGAATAAAATATCCAATGTTTTGATCATGAAGGAAACACTACATATATAATATATAGCTTATGTTATATATTATACTTTATATATTTGCCTATACATTATAATTTACATATACTATTTTTAATGTATTATATATAGTTTTGGTGGCTAACATTATACAATTATATCTTTCTGTCCTTTAAAGGGAGTTATTTCATACATGTATTTTGCTTTAATATCTCTGTGATCTTTTTTAGCAAACATGAATCTCATCCTAGATTTCTTTTGTAGGTGTAAAATATAGCTAAAGAATAGCATATTATTAGAATAATAACCCTATATTATGTAGAAGAGAAGTGAGATGAAATGATGTAAAGTTTGCAAGAAATAATAATGAAATACATAATATAAGGAAAGCTTCTGATATTAGTAAAATCTTGGATATGTGTTGGAAGAAACATAAAACTTCAGGGCTTCAATTACCAGGGAAAAATACTTTCTTTTATGAATAAAGTAAAATATAGATCAAACTGCATGAACAATTAATATTTCATATTTAATGATTTGATGATAAATCATTAAATTAACATGTATATTTAATGATTAAATAATCAATGGTGGATTGGTCATTCTACCTCTAAAGTGAATAAGATAACAGAAAAAAAAAGGAATCTAAATATTTCTATCTAGATTATGTATGTACTACCAGTGCACTAAATATGTATGCTTAAAACAACAAGAATTTTTAATGAGTTCTCCAAAGTTGTAAACAAGGGTTTTAAACGTGGAGGTTAAAATTTGTGAGTATACTTTTCACTGATATGAACTGGTCTAGACAGCCATGAAATGCACGAGACTATCATGTAAAATGAATAATTATTTTCTACATGAAAGATAAAATCAACAGGTAGAGTATTTTGAACAAAGTGCAAACATTGTATTTTTTATTTGTATCAAGGCTTTCACAGTATTTCAGAAAATGACATCACTTCTGGCCAGTGGCGTCTGAGTACCAGAAAAGAATATAATTGTCTGTGGCCTGCCTTTGTGATATGCATTCACGGTAGTTCCTCATGGAGGGGAAGACTCTGACTACCTGGCCATCTCTTGTAGCATGATCATGATGCAAAACTTGCTCTTTGAAACATGTTATTTTCTTAAAAGTTACTTTCACTTTATCTCCTCTTTCATTTTACATTGAGGAAATCTGGTGCTGTGTCTTTGAAAAATAGATGTGGGTGAAAAGTGATAAGACACTAAACCTTTTTTTTCTAGCACTGTTAACAGGGGTCACAAATTGTTATGTTTAAAGGGAATTGGGGGGCTGACCCAGATGGAACTGAAACTCTAGATCAAGTCAATCTGAGATCATCTGTTTATTCTTATGGGTGAAGGCAGGCGGTCAAGTATATTCTTCATTGATGTTACTCTGCATCAGTTTTTTTTTTTTTTTTCCCTAAAGATTTTTTTTTATTTATGCTTACAGAACTGGGGTACAAGCCAGAGGTGCAGGGGCTGTGAGAGGATTCACCAGAGACAGAGAGGGGAGCAGAACAGGCAGACCAACGAAGTACACTGCTGAGGGGAGCACCGGGCAGATCAGGAGAGGTCTGCCTTGCAATGCCATGTGGAGCACCTCCGGGGGCGGGCAGGATTCGAACTCATGCTGAAGTGGCTTCAGCTTCTTAGTGTTGTGCTTTAACACACAGCGCCACCAAGGAGGGCCCCCTGCATCAATTTTTACAAAGTCCTGAGCATCAGCCCTCAGATAGAACTGAGTACATAAAGATTGTGGTTAGGAATGCAAAGTGAATATTAACTGAATATTCACAAGCTACTTCTGTTGTGCTGCTTGTACACATCAACACTAACAACCAATAAATGTGTGTGACAGATTATCATTATTATTTCAATATGCAATACAAATAATAGATGAGCAACAAAGTCATAGATTGTTTTGCATTGTAAAAAGCTATGTTTTTTTCCCCCTAGATTGTAAAAGTAAGTAAGACAGAGGGTTTTTGAAAAAACGTTACTCCATCTTACATGAATATGATTCGATCAATATTTCCTAGCTATGTGGTATCATAGCATTTTTGAAAATAAAGTAACCATGTTTTTTAAATAGATAATGTCAATCTGTTTTGTCGGAAAGGACATAGAAATGAGATTCATATTATGAGAACTATATATTTTCAAGTTTCATTGCATAAATAACTTCCCTGCTGTGCATTACAACGGAAGCTGTAAGCATATCAAGCACTAATTTATTGTTTAATATAGACCTATTTTGTCACTTTGATAGTACAGATTCAAGTATGGCAATCTTCTTTCCTCTCTCTGGTTTACTTGTTACATGCCTTCCTTTGGCTAAATCATTCTGAAACATAAGCTTAAAGATCATAAGATACACTATCTGGGAGCTGAAGGGAAATCTTATGAACTGATCTATGAAATTAAAGAAATGTAAATTTCACTGTACACAATTCAGGGGTGTGTTCAGAGCCTACTATAATTAATAATAACACTTTGCCATACTCAGATTAGACCAAATAAATATAATTTAAGTGTATGGAAAAACACTGATAAGTTGATTGCAAATAGTAACATTTTTAAACCTATATGCTTCAATTCCAAGTGTTCTATAACCTGATAAAACTGATCTGGAAATATTTTAACCACTTGGGAGGGACTTGCGGGATCAATTACTACTGTAGGTTACAAAGAAAACAGAATATGGCCCTCCCTGGTGGTGCAAGAGATTAAATTGCAGCACTATGAAGCTAACTGCAGTTATTGCAGCACAAGTTCAGCCCCCAGCCAGGAAGGTGACCCACATGGTGCCGCAGGCCACTCCTGTCTTGTCCATTGCTCCCCTCAGTAGTGTGTTTCAGTTGATCTGATATTATAAGAACTATATATTTTCAAAAGTTTCGTTGCAAAAATAACTTCCCTGATGTGCTGTTAGCTACTTTGTCTCTGGAGAATGCTCTCACCCTCCACACATCAGGCCTATAGTACAGTTCTTGTATGTATACATATATTTTTTTAAAAGAATACATAATATATGATTTTTTAAATCATGAGAGAAAAATATGTTGAGGGCCAACTATTTATAGGCTGAGTGTTAATTATTAGAATACAAGAAAAATAATGGAAATGTGAATGAAAGATGTTTGAGAAGATAAGTCAGAGAAACCCTACCAAGAAATACAAACTCTGAAATACATAATTTTTTTTATTTTGGAAAACTAATAAATTTTCTCTTTAGTCTGGACCTCTCCTGTAAACTATGCACATGTGTATGTATTTACCAAGCAAAAATCTCCACTTTGATACTAAAAGGCATTTCAAACTCAATATATAAGAAACAAAGATTCTAGCGCCATCAAAGTTGTTCCTCTTACCATATATCTCTTAGAATGGAAGTTCCTTTTTGACATAGTTAAGGATAAAAAAAATTTTTGGAGTGATCTTGAAATTTTTTTTTAGCAATTTTTCAAATCCTTACACTTCTACATTCAAAACAAACAAAATACAGTCACGTCTCATTACGTTTACACTTACCCCTCTGGTCCAAGCTACCTTCTTGTTTTACTTGTTTATTTCAGTTGCCTCCAATCTGTTTTCCTGCTTACACATTTTAGATCTAGTCTATTCTTAAAACATCCAAAGATTCAGTCAATAATTAGCTAGAGGAGTATCACTAATTCAATAAAATAGGTGAAGTGTTTGGCATTATTCAAATTCTCCAATGCCCTTCCACATCACTCAGCAAGTAAAAACTAAAATAAAATAAAAACAATAGCATTGCTATATCATTTCTTTCTATGACCTGTTTGACTCATCTTCAGACCAAATGGCTATTTCTTGAACACGAATTCTACTCTCAGTTCATTTATTTAGCTTTTGTCTAAGCCCTCTCCAAAGTATCGAGTAGCTTCTCAATAGGAATTTATCAGTCTCCTTTAGTTCCCCTACCAAAATTTGTTTTTCATTTTCAAATTTCCTAAACTTAAGATTAGGAAAAGTATAAGGCATCCTTCATTTTTTTCTTTTTAACAGAGCAACATATTTACAAGGGAAACATAAAATGTCATGTGTTTGATATTTTTTGTGGGGTCACGAGAAATGTGGTGATCTTAAGGTGTTGTCCCTTTGCTGACTATGCCTACAAATATTTGACACAATCAGAAAGCTTAACTATTTCCTTCTTATCTTTTTTAGCTATAATAATAATTCTCAGCTTAACATCCCCCGCACACGATGAACTTCAACTTTTCAGGACCAAGTAAATCACATTAATTCTTTAAAATGAAGCTAATTCACTTTGTCTATCAAGCAGGTTTGCTCACTTTGCTCTACAATAGTAGAATCACTTTGCTTCCCCTAAATAGCTTATGCTGATTTACAGCTATTCAATAGAATCTTCACCTCAGGGCCTCACTCGTGGTGCAACAGGTTAAAGCACAGAACTATGCTATGCTACGGCCACTATGGCTAGTTACGGCCACTTCAGCATGAGTTCAATCCCCGGCCAGGGAGGTAACCAACATGGCACAGCAGACCTTTCCTGTCTTACCTACTGCTCCCTTCAGGAGTGTATTTCAGTAGATCTACCAGTTCAGTAGATCTACCAGTTCTGCTCCTCACCTTCTCTGGTGAATCTTCTCACTGCCCCTGCCCCTGCATCTTTGGCCTGTACCCTTCGGTATGTATAAATAAATGAATATTAAAAAAAAAATCTTTACCTCAGCCTACAGACAAACACAACCTGAATTTTGCTTGCACTTTTATATTTTATCTCCCCAAATTTGTCCCTTATTGCTCTACTCCAAATATATTATAATCCAATACTACTGCCTTCTATATTCTGACCATTAACAAATAAAATATGGCCATTTCTTGTCTTCCTCCTAAAATGCTGTCTCCTATAACTTAACTCACTGTCTTCTCAGGTCTCAATATGAATGATCCCATCTTAGGGCAAACTTCTCTGACCAATTGTTCTAAAGTAGATTCATTAGCTGTTTCTCTGAGCATCTCCATTTTTTTCATCATATGAAAACAACCTAAGTGCCCCAAACACATGACTAGATCAAAAAGATGTGCTATGCATATACAATGGAATACTACTGGTTATCAAGAAAGGGTAGGCTCTTGTTATTTGAGATTATATGAGTGGAATTCTAAGTTTATGGTAAATGTTTTAAATGAGTCAGAGTGAGAGAGGTAAATAACATATGGTGCCACTTATATGTGGACTATAAATAAATAAAATAAAAGGTCAGACAAAGACAACTGATAAAACCAACACTTAAAAGCAGACCATAGAGTCAGAAGAGGAGAGGAAAGGGGACAGGAGAGGACAGATTGAGGCAAAAGCACAATGGCCTATCATGGAAGATTATGGTGCTCTTGGTGGTGGGTGTGCTACAGTGACTACCCCTAAAGAGAGAGGTCCTCTACCTTCAAAATACTAACAAGTGTATAAAATACTGTTACATTGATACGACTCTAAAATAATAATCTCTAGACATCATAATACCTTATCTTATTCACAGAACTTACTACACTCTGATGTAACAGAATTAGTTCTTATCTAGTGCATAAACAATAGAAACCAGAACGTTGTGTAGGTTCGTGAAAAGACTTACAACCTAGGTGATAACTGCTATTGAATAAATGACATACTTCATTTACCAGTATAACTTGCGCTTTTATATTTCTTTTTTGAAAACTGATCAGTAAGTTTCTAGGGAACAAAAAGGCTATGTTTCTTCTATATGTCCTCAACCATGGAATAATAATTTCTACATGGCTCTATCATTACAAATACCCTGACCAGAATTCTTATTTTCAAAACACTGCAAATCAGCTTTTCTGGAAAATATATTTAGATAAATCTCAATGAATTTCTGAGAAATCAGACACACAAAGTCAACTGGTGCTTTAAATGACTAAGGCATTGTGTCTAATAGAGTAAAACTCATGATAAAATACAGCGATTCTTTAATGTTTACCAGATTTCTTGCGGTAATGTGGAGCCATATCACTTGTTCTGGCCAATTCCATCAATTATCATGAGCTGAGAAAATGAAAAGGCAATGTACAATTCTGTGATCTTTCTTGGCCTCCGGAAATAAAGCCATCAGATATACAGTTGCAGAGACAAGATCTAGATCAAGGCAATGTGAGTTACAGAAATGTCACACAGAGGACAGTTGATCAAAAGAGGTATCTGTATCTTCAGAAGAATATGAGTAGACAATGGTTTTGTTGAGTTAAACCACTAATAGCCTGAGGTTATTATTCCTCAGAAGAATTTAGTCTATTTTAACTATCCTCTTATTTACATACCGAAAAGCCCACACATATGCATACAAAGACACAGACACACTACTTTAGTAATATCAGTACTGCATTTGTACTATGAACTCAAATTACATGATTTGTCAGTCTTTATATATATAATTGTGTCTCATGGGTACATATATATATATATATATATATATATATATATAAGAAAATTAGGAAATCAATGCCCATTTTAAGTGATGTGGGGTAAACTTGTCTTTTCCATAAGAACCTTGCCCCAACATGTACTCACACATTTTTCTCTACTATAAAGACCTATTTACCAATCAAAAAAAAAAAAATCACTTTAGGATTAAGTTCTTTTTTCCATCTAAATATAATATATCTTTTAGTGCTTTTAGTGCAAAATTCATAAATTAACCTGGGAAATTTCAATATTTGACATAAAAGACCTAAATAAGGAATAAGGCAATTTTAACATAATCACTACTTAGATCTTCCCATTAGCTGAAAAGAGTCCAACATGTATCATGTAAATAATGATTACATTGAAAAGCATACAACTAATTGAATGGGAAGTTCTTGATTGTAGGAGAACTTGGATTTTGGGAAAACATTATTTTTTTAACTAATAAATCCCTTATAATTTTGGGAGGAAATAGAAAAAAAAAGAAAAACCTTATGGAACAGAAATACATTTTAGCTATATTAGTTATTACAAATATAACAAATGTATTATTTGTTTTTTCCATGGTAAAATATATTTTAAAAGATTATTTATTATCATCATGACAACTGAAAATAAATGGCCAGGTTTTATAATGAAAATTATCTTATCTACATGTTAAAACATCGTTTAAAAGCACTTATTGGTTAAAAGCATTTTTGATTCCTCTCATCAGTGCATGTTAGTCTAAAATATGATAAAGCATAACTTGAACTCCTATGTAGTGAATAAAAGTGAGGAATGTGTTTTAAAATAGAGATCTGATTCTCTACTCTTGCTTTTGTCTTTACCTGACAGTTTTCTGTGCTCTTCTCTTGGGCACAGTTTGAGAAAGTCTAAGAGGCTATTTGGACCCACTTTAAGGCTGCCAGATTGTTAGATAGACATTTTATATACTCACAAAGCTGAAAGAACCCATATAAGTATCTAGTCTGCTTTAAGAATATCATGGTATTCAATGTTAGTCATTGAAAGTTATGTCTAGTTATTTATACTGACTACACTGAAACTGCTAGCAATGACCAATAAGATAATTTCATCAAACCACAATATCAGAACATAATGTCACCAAACCATATCCCGAATGATAAGGTATACTCTCACT
Source organism: Condylura cristata (assembly GCF_000260355.1). NCBI lineage: Eukaryota > Metazoa > Chordata > Mammalia > Eulipotyphla > Talpidae > Condylura > Condylura cristata. Next base: position 11,716,906 of record NW_004567104.1, on the reverse strand, counting down.
CGGATCAGTAATCTTCACATTCATCTTGTAAAAAAGAAAACGAACTTATCTAATTTACAAAATAACACAGAATTCTTCCCTAGGCATGCATACAATACATGTCATTAAACTGCTCAGGTCATATACGCATGTCATATAAAGTACACTCTCGCAGGCCATATGCCTTGTCCATTTCATCAAAGCAGATTACCTAAGCCCAGTTGTGTGGTCTTATCATTTGTATTTTCTGATTTTAATGAAAAGAGCACTTGTGGGGATTAAATGACTTCAAAGGATTCCTGCTACTGAACCTCACATTGAAGATGCGTAAGTAACAACGAGCCACAAAATATGGCAAATATTTTTTTTTCCTGACTATAAAACTTGTAGCAACTGTATCCAAGGTAGAAATCATGACAACATAATTCTATTTCACAAGATTAACTTACAGAGTGATCAAGACTATTGTATAAATATACTGTGATGAACAACACACTACTCCTTATATTGCACTTTGGTGATTTCATGAATCATTTTTTTTCAGCCCTAGCAACCATTTAAACTATATATTAATCCAATCTTAGAAACAATTTTCCAACTCTTTTTGAGACAAAATATAAAATAATAAAGCTTTTAAGAACATGTAGATTTTAAAAATAAAGAAGTGTTAAAAAAATAAAATAGCTTATTAAATTGAATTTTTAAAATTCCTGTCTTTTATTTGTTTTATAACAGAGACAAATATTTGTGCTGTGGTCTGTCTGTCTAGCTATTTACGTATCCACCCATCTATCAATCATCTACTTGATTTATAAATACTTTTACAAATTGATGGTTTGTATACATGTCTCCAATCAGACGATTAAAATCAAAGAAGTTATGCAACAGCAGCCTGGAGCCAAGCTGTCCAGCACAATAGCCACTAGGTAAGTACCTAAGTCACCGTGCATATTCACTTTATTTAATTTCAATTTATTTGGGGTCAAATAATATTTTCTATTAAACACAACTGCAACATTTTGCTGGATTACATTTTATTTTAGTTGTTGAAATTTAGCAAATGAATTGAGCTGTTCTGTAAATATAAAATATGTACTCTATTTAAACATTTGAAAATGGAAATGTCCCATTAATATTTTCATGTTGAGTCCATGAATAATAATATTTAGTTGGAGTAAATATAAATTTGAAGTAAAATCTTAAAAGCTAATTTTACTATTTTTATTTTTATTATATATGTTGATTCCATTATATATCATAAGTATTAAGTGAATTAGAAACTTTATAAAGGGTACATTTAAGATAATAGGACAAGATTAGATTTATGATAATTTTAAACTACAAATCACATACATATACACATTAAAATAACATGAAGACATATACATATTTAAAGTTTTTTAATGCTGCTTGGAATTTCTGCAGACATGTACTGCACACTTGAGTCTGAGAAATGTGGAATAGAGCTTACTGACATCACATTAAATCATAGTTAACATTATTTTTATTTCAGAAATAGATTTTGTTTCTTTTAACCTCTACATAAAGTTTAGAGAAAAGAAAAAGACAGAAAAGAGAAAGAAGGGTCACAGCAAGTTGACACTAATAAATTAATAAAAAGAAAATAAGGTTTATGTTTCTTATATCACATTTTTCAAATGGAAACTAAGTAAATTAGTTTTTCCTCTATTCCTCTAAGGAATAACAAATGAACTGGAGCACACAGAGCTTTTTTTTTTTTTTTTTTTTTAAATACAACTCATTGACTCAATTAAAAAAAAAAAAAGTCCAACAAGAAACTTAACCCAGAGAACACACATAGCATATGAATCTATCTCTAGGCATTACCTGTATTAAATACTTTCTGTCTCTACTTGCTCTGTCTCTAGAGCTTCAACAGGTAGAGAAAAGTTAACTGAAAGTGTAAATGATAGCAGGTAAATGCAACATAAAGTAAGGTAAATAACCTGAAACTGAAGGAGATCGGTTGCTTCTGAGCTTTCCACCATAGGATTTTATTTTTATAATTGTCCCCTGAAGAATAAATCTAAAATGAGAAACTTCTTTGGAAAAAACCTAATATCTGTAATAACCCAATTATTAACTATGGAAATGTTTTGAGATATCTTTGGGCATTTCTAGGTTTTCTATTTTCTCTGACTCATTATTTAGATCTACCACAATTTTACTGCATATGCTTTCATAAGATGTCACACATACTTTCTAGAAAATGGAAGGTAAAATTTTGTCAATATATTTTAAGGGTAGCTAATTACCATAATAAAATATTAATATTATACAAATGTCATGTGAATAAGTGATATGTGAATAGCACTCATTTGAATGAAGTCTGAAATTACGAAAAAGTTATGTATATTAGTGATGCCTTTAAACAAGTTCTCTAAGATATAAACCCAAATGTGAACTAAAAACTATACATTTTCTACTTGGGTAAATATTACAGACTGTCGTTCCCTATAAACAGGTTCTCAAAGATAAAATCAAATATGAGCTATAAATTGTCTACTTTGGTAAATATTACAGATTTGTTCTAAAACTGAAGCGTGAAATATGCATACTGATAAACAATTTTTCATGACTTTAGACAGAAAATTGTGCTATATTTCAAGGGAAAACACAATCTACTAAAGCAATCTGTTGATGTTAAACTACAGGATTTTGAATAATAAGGAGGCTGTATAATTTTTAAAGCTTATTTTCATACAAAGTAAAAAAACAAACAGCTTTAGTATAAATGACAAAATTATTGCCTTTTCTTTCAGGAAAAAATGCTGTTAATTATAGCGTATAACCGAAAAAAAAATTCTTTTTAAATTACCATATCTATTTAAGTAAGTCTATAATCTAACAGACTGAGTTCTTTAGAAAGGTGATGGTTTGGAAAGTTCAAATGCAATAAAGTAGCAAATATCACAACAGACTATTTGACTGTTTCTTCCAAATATGTCTCATTTCAGGGTATGTCTCAGCTTTTCAAAAAGGTTTCCTAAATGGTGACTTGATCAATATATAAGTCAGTTGAGAAATACAACTTGACTCAGGTCTAAAAATTTTTCTAAGAAGGATAACTCCATCTACAGAAGTAACTGTACTGTTAAGAGAAAATGCGTAGGTAGATGCAAAATCGATATCATTTTAAGATCTATTACACCAACCTCTCAATGTGGCAACATTTGAGCACTGCAGATCAATATAAGATAGGTGAAATATCAAAAGGCAGAATTAAATAAAGTATAAAACTCTTTCATTTTCCATAGGTTTTGCAAATCTTAATCTTAAGCAAAGTTTGAAAAATGTAGAGATTGCATTCCCCATTACACATATGAAGCCAGTAGGTACACTTTCTACCATTTCGTATATATTTTAATTTAAAGAGTTGCACTTTAGCACTATTTCTATGTTTATCTAATTTCACAAACATCATTCATCTCATTTACCATATGCTATAGCAGGAAAAAATAAACCAAATATTACTAAATGTAAGGGAAATGTACAGATCACTTATCAGTTTAAAATAAATTAGTTTTTATGCATTCTAGTTCCAGTGCACAAAGCGTTTGCCCAAAGGATGTAGGTTTTTCTTGTCATTGCTACTGTGAGAAGTGTGTTAACATGACCTCATTTCATGTCTGTGAGACCAGACAAAAGGCCCTTGCAAGTACATCAATAACACCCTTACTACCCATGTCCTTTACCACTAGCCACCATCTTTATCTATAGCCTTAGCCAAGCATATCCTGTAAACACAACATAGTGAAATAATTTGTATACATATTGATGATTTGGAATTATGTATATACAGCCCTCTACCAAACTTCAGGAATACAGAATACCAGATATGATGTAGTCTTGATTTTCTGATTTGTTTGGCATGGGATTTACCATGTAAAGCCATTAATACATACAATTACAAGTAGCATGCCAAAATTTATGTGTTTGTTAAGTAAGCAGTTGAAAAGAATCCTGGGTTGGCAGTAAAGAGGTTATTTTAACTTAAATGGAAGGAACTTTTCAGATATGAATAGAAAATACAGTTTTATAAGAAATAAATAAACATACTTCAGCATACCTGGAAAGTTAGGAAAAATCTGGACTAGATTCTAGAGTTGATAAGCACCATTAAGAGGTGTGGAATAGAAAACTGCTGCACTGTTGTATCTTTAAAATAATTTTCCTGGGTGCAGTGTGGTCTGCAATGCAATGATATATAAGTTTTAATCTGGACACTTAGAGGTCAGCTAGAATACTTATAACCAAGAGTAGTCAGTAGCAGTAGAAACAGAAAGGAGACAAAGGTATTTATATATTAACAACAACAATGACTATTAAAAATAGAAGGATAAAGAAAAAGAGCAATATGCAAATGCCCATGGAATAAAATGCCCAAGAACATACGTTAGAAAGAGTAAAAAAAAAAGATATAAGGTATCTTGGAAGATGACATTACAGTACATATTTAAGGAGAATTTGTAAAAGTGAATACACTATAAAGATTGGGCATAAGTTCATAGGAAGATGGTGGAGTGCTACTTTGGTTTCTCATTAAGGACTCATTAGGGAGGGGAATGTATCATTTGAAAACAACTCAAAATTAAAAACAAAATCCAATCTTCCTTGCATTTTACTACAGTTGCTTGCTTAAATGGCATAACTTACTTCTAATTATCTTAAATCTTTAAAAAATATATATCAAAATATTTTATCTAAGTTAACACTTAATAAGTATTTTTAATGATATGAGAATAAATTAACAAAACAAAACAAAACACAAGAGTATTCTTTCCTGAAATTCCCAGCCTGCATTTCACATCTACAAATACTCTTTTTCTAAACACCCTGTTTTTTTCTGGATATATATAAATGTATCAAAAGTATGTTAATATTTTTATTTATTTAATGTTATTATTTTTTAAAAGATTTATTTATTCATACAGAACTGGGGTACAGGCCAGAGATGCGGAGGGTGAGAGGATTCACCAGAGACAGAGTGGGGAGCAGAACAGGCAGATTAATGAAGTACACTGCTGAGGGGAGAAGCGGGCGGGTCAGGAGAGGTCTGCCTCGCCATGTGGATCTCCTCCAGGGCAGGCGGGAATCGAACTCATGCGGAAGTGGCTTAAGTTTCTTAGTGCTGGCTTTAGCCCGCTGCGCCACCAGGGAGGGCCCTATTTAATGTTATTTTTTTCCTTACTTGGAGATCCAGGAAGGAAGGAAAGACTGAGTTATTATTATTTTTTTTCAATCCATGATCATAGATTTCCCCACCTACCAATTACCAAGAGTTTACAACAGGTGCTTATCAAATGGTGTGGGAATGATAAATGAATAAACAAATGATTGAGATATCAAGATGATTACATCATCTTATACATGATGTTGTTGTACATAGATAGAATACACAAAACATTATATCCTAAAAATGTTATTAAATATCTTTATGGTTTAATGAGCTTCAGTTCTTTTAGAATTCTAAAATAGTAGGTCAATTCAGGCCCTAGAAGAACACCACATGTATGAACAGATAAAATTTTAATTTTACATTCTGGGGTCTTATTCAAAATCATTGTTCTTAAGTCACAAGAAAGTTATAAGTCACTTATTACTGACTTTTTGCATGAATTTATTAAAAAATATTGGTATCTCTCTTTTTTTTTTTTTAGGACAACAAAGAACACTATGGACTATATTAATAACAGAAAGAAAAATAAGGAGTCAAAATAACACCATAATTTATATCCTTTATAATGTTGAAGCACTGTAATAATATTGATCATGCTGATTCATACTCCTTCAAAGCAAGAATTCCAAAGAATTCTCCATTATGCTGGCTTTGCTCATGTCATCATCCAAAAAGGAAAGAAAAATGGGCAAAATCTATGTGTTGCTCTTTCAATAAAAGACAATTTCCCATACTTACCTGAGTCAGGCAACATTCAGTTGGTCTCACAATCATCAATGAACATAATATCTTTCTCTCTCACTGACTTTACCAAGTATCTCATTTTAATGCTGCACA
>NW_004567104.1:11679775-11710649 GCF_000260355.1 Condylura cristata | reverse complement strand
GAGCAGCGGGCGGGTCAGGAGAGGTCTGCCACGCCATGTGGTCTCCTCCGGGGGCAGGTGGGAATAGAACTCATGCGGAAGTGGCTTAAGCTTCTCAGTGCAGTGCTTTAACCCGCTGCGCCACCATGGAGGGCCCTAAACACACTTTTAAAATGCAAATCTAATCATGTCTTATCATCGCTTCTCATTCATTTGAAGTCCTAAATATTTAATGAGATGTTGCACAGCTTTCTGTCTGTTTTCAACCTTACTTAACACTTCTCACCCCTTACTCAAAGCATTCAAGCTGGGTTGTGACAGGCCCTCATGTCTGTGAGCTTCTCTTCCTCCTATTTCCACCCAGGCTTTTGCACAAATTGACTCTTCCTCCCCTCTATGACCACATAGGGCCAACACCTATTGACTCTTAAATCGATTTTAAGTTCATTCAGCAAGTAATTTCTGAGCAAATAACATTTATCAATGGTTATTTTAAACTTTGGAGAGCTCGACAGTAATAAAGCAATATAAACAGGAAAAATCTAGGTATAGTTACTATAATGCAGAGAATTTTAAAAAAGAGATGAGTTGTGACATGTGGCTCTTTTAGGGTGGATCAACAACATTTTAGAATGAATTATATTTCTGAGAAGATATTTAGAAAAGATTGGAGCTAAAGGAAATAGCCTCACAAAAGGCAGGGACAATGAAAAATGCATACGAAACCTCTAAAATGAGAATGAGGTCATTGTGTATGTGTATGAAGAATAAAAGATAACTGGAAAAAAGCTGAAAATCTTTTTGAGATAAACCAGGAGATAGAGACATAAGAGGTGCAGATGCAGATACCTATTCTTGCAAGGTTTTCTTCAATAGGGCAGGATAGTAGTGTGAATTTTATTTTAAGTGAATAATGGGCAGTCACTGGAGGGTGTAAAGCAGAAAAGTTAACTGGTGTAATTTGTTTTAAAAGATAATCTGACTTTGCAATAAAGAGAGTGAATAATAGGTAAGGACTAAAGTTAAAGAGGAAAATAGTAAAAGTTCAAGGAGACTTGGCATAGTTTAGAAGAGGGGACTGGAAAGCAGACAGGTTCAGGATGTATGTTGGAACAATTCAGTTTAAAAAAAAAAAAAGCAGATGAATTGGATATTGAGTATAAAGGAGATAAGAACCAGCAAAAATCTATAGTTTTTTCTTTGGTCACTCAGGTGATTGCAGCTCCAATGTCACCAGAGTAGTGTTGTGCTGACACGACTATTTGAGTTAGAATCTTGCAGTCGCCACTTAACAATTGTATAACTGTCAATAAGTTCCTTTACCTCTCTGTTAATTTAGTTCTGCATTTATAAAAGTTGGGAAAGAACAACTTTACTTCAGAGAGTTACTAAGGGAATTTAACAATGTAATTAATCCACATAAACTATTTAACACAGCTTTTGAAATAAAGTTCCCCAATGAATGTGGCTACAATCATTGTGATTGTTGCAGTTATTTTTTATAAGCTAGATGTGGAAGACCATGAAATAAACAGACATGAGAAAAAAAACATTAAGTGTGAGTTATTTCCAAATAGCTACCTGGTGAAGTCAGCAGATAAAAGTACATAAAATGTTGGTGTTCTAAAGAATAGTGAAAACTGAAGAATAATTCCAGAAGTCACTTCCATAGAGAGGACTTGAGAGCCATGCAGGAAGTTCCCTAAGGAGATACTGTAGAGAAAGAAGGGAAAGAGCCGAACAATCTGTTCAATGACACTTCACAATTTAGAGATTAGGGTACCAGGGGAGGTGCCAGCAGAGGAAACTGAGAAGGAGCAGGAAGTAGTAAAGTAGGGAGAAATTCTGGGTTGATGCCACAAACAGCACACGTAAGACTAGATGTGCCTCATGATATGGGAAGATAAAGTAAGGTAAGAAGGGAGTGACTGAGGAGTTTGGCAACTTGGGTCCTTGGAAATTTTGAAAAAGGCTTTTTCACTAGAGTATAAAAAGTGGAAACTTGTATATCATGTCCTCTAGGAAAACTTTTTCTGAGTCTCTAGAATAGCTTCCCTTACCTCTCATTGTACTTGTCATTTATCTAAAATTTGTTATATAGGTACTTATAAAGAAAGTCAATGTTGCAGTAAAGTATTATATATGCTAAATACCTTATTTGTATAATTAGTCTTTTATTTTCTTTATCCCCCTAATAGCTAGTAATCTACTGGACAGCAGGGAATATATATTTTGTTTTTCACAATATCTTAATAACTGTAAGAATACCTGATACATAGCACTGCTTCATGTACAATGAACTAATGAGTGTCTAAATTTATAAATTAATGGCTAAACTTACTTTGCTACACCTAGAACATATTTTAATAAAAACTAACTTATTTTAACTAATATACACACTTACTCACCATGCTTGATATTCAGGTTATTTCTAAGCTTTTGGCAAGGCAAAAATCACTTTTGCCTCAAGTCACTGGAAGTCATTCTGAAGGGAGCATAGAATAAAAATACCAAATAGAGAATTTGTATTACATTGTATCATTATCCATCTAGTTTATTTTTTTCCACAAAGGACTAGCTATCTCTACAATTGGAGTCAATTTAGCTCTCAATAAAAAATTGATTAACAACCAACTCTTTATAAAGCCTATTTGAGAACACTCCCTTGTGGCGCGACAGGCTAAAGCATAGCACTCCAAAGCTAGAGGAGGCTGCTTCAGTGTGAGATTGATCCCCAGCCAGGAAGGAGACCCACGTGGAATGACAGACTTCTGTCTTGCCTGATGCTCCCCTCAGCAATGTACCTCATCAATCTGCCTGTTCTTCTCCCCACATTGTCTCCGATGAATCCTCTCACTGCCCCTGCACCTCTGGCCTGTACCCTAGTTCTGTATGTGTAAATAAATATATCTGTAAATAAATCTTTAAAAAAAAATTCAATAGGCAAGGGAATCTCAACTCTAATGTATCAAATCTGAAACTTTTTTTTTTAAGATTTATTTACTTATGTACACAGAACTAGGGTATGGATTAGAGAAGCAGGGGATAAGAGGATTCACCAGACAGAGTGGGGAGCAGAACAGAGAGATGTACTGAAATACACTGCTGAGGGGAGCAGGAGGTGGGTCAGGAGAGGTCTGCCACCCGCTTACACTGCAGTGACTGCAGTAACTTAATAGTGCTGTGTTTTAGTCTGTTGTGTCACCAGGGAAGGCCCTCAAATTAAAAGCATTTAAAAAATAGTAGCCATTACATTAAAAATGTAGATAACTAGGGCTCTCCCCAGTGGCACAAAGGGTTATAACACAGCACAATGAAGCTCTCTGAAGCCAATGCATGATGTGGCAGACCTCTAATGATCGGCCCGCTGCTCCCCTCAGCAGTGTATTTCAGTTGATCTACCTGTTCTGTTCCCCACTCTGTCTCTGGTGAATCCTTTCACACACATCGACCCCCAACTCTGGTCTCTACCTCAGTTCTGTGATAATAGGACAGACCTAAAAAACAAATTTAGGAAAATTAAAGGTTAATTAGGTCTGTAGTTACCTACATTTGTAGTGATTGATTGATTGATTTTTAAAGATTTATTTAGTTATGCTAAGTGAAATCAACAAATATTTAATACAATATGTGAAGTGCGCTGGGTTGATATTTTGTAACACAAAACCATAGAAGTTATGAATTTTATCATGTCACTGATCTTTACAGAGGATTAATGCTAATAATCATACACTGAGAATATTTCTGAAACTTCTAATGGATGAAGATAATCACACTCTCCTTATATTGTCAAGTGTTTCAAATAAAATAAATTCATATGATAAATTTCTCTGAATTATGAGTGAAAACCTTTACATTTTTTCTGATTAAAGTGGATATGTTTCCTTTACCTGATAATGACAGTTTTGAGATCCAATCCATTATCTATTTTGCCTTGTATCTGGGAAAATGGAATATACCTTTATGTTCAATTGTAGTACATATTCATAACTGAAATTTTGGTATCTTTTCTTTATATTGTGGGTAATATTATTCAGTATAACTAAGTAACCTATTTTTATCTGGGAAAATGGAATATACCTTTATGTTCAATTGTAGTACATATTCATAACTGAAATTTTGGTATCTTTTCTTTATATTGTGGGTAATATTATTCAGTATAACTAAGTAACCTATTTTTATCTGTGCACTATTCCCATATTACATGTACCTTTCTGAAGTAGAAAAATATATGAAAAAGTAAAATAGAAGGAGTGTCTGCTCTTCCTTAAATCCCAGAGATAATCTGCACTGCATGGTCTTGCTCAGAAACTACTAATTCCAAGAAAGCATTTTGACTCTTCAAAGTAGAATGACTCCTTCTCTTTTACACTTTCTAAAGACAATTGGTTATGTAGGAGAACATTATCATTTTTAAAACTTGCTATTTATATATATATTACTCTCAACAGATCACTGAATCCAAACACATTGACCTGATAGTCCATGCATTTTTTCACTTGATTTTTCTTTTCAAATATCAAGTGACAATATATACACAAAATGATTAACAATCTTATATTGTTATAAAATAAATAGAATTATATATTTACTAAGTATTTTTCTTACCGTTTTATCACTCATAGATGTATATAATGAATATTATATATTAGACAGTACATCACACTGAAGTTATATGTATGCCTGTCATTGTCATTTGTCTGATAACATGTTAATACTCCATAGACAAACTAGTTACAAGAATCAAAAAATCCCATTAATTATTTCTAATAGGATAACAATAAACAGAGGTGGTTATTAAAAGTAATAAGTAGCAAAGTTAGCAAAAGCTCATTTTAAATGATGTAGCACTGACTGGGATTACAAAATAACCTAAATGTAATTCTACAAATACAAACAGATGGGCTAATACATTGTTAATTTTAATAGTGGGTTGGGCAGATACGTTTCTCTATAAAATATTATTTTGTATATAAAATATTGATTCCCCCCAAATTTCTAAATAAGCCAGCACTTTTAAACCCTTTAAAGTAATATTTTTCTGAAACTACACTGACTAAAATTAGGAATGCATAACTGCACCTAAAAATGCACATTAAGAAAAAAGTAACTTTTCAATTTATATCATATTAAATGATATAATTATTTAAGTTTATCTCCACAAAAGGATCTAAACTTTTTTCTCTAAAGTCAACATAAATTTATTCCAAATTTAGAGAAGGCTGAAATACATTTTCATACCAAGTTGATGTACTATTGTATTTTTGAAGTATGAAAATCCATTATAATTTGGATAATTTCTATTTTCAAAAATATGTATTGCACAATATCTCTGCCTGAATAATGAAGAATTCCTCTCACATTCCCTTCATTTTCTTGTTCATGAGTACATGTTTATCCTATTTACAAATATAACATTTAATACTAGTTTTCTCTTTTAAAGACTCATAATCAAGACATTTGCCGCTAAGCTTCCAATATTTTATTTTTCACTAATTACAAACATACTAGTCTAAAGAATAATTCTAATTTAGTAGAAATTTAAAACTATAACCACCACAGCAGACATAATGATGTAACACACTTTACCACAATAAAACATTTGAAATAAAAGAAATTACCAATCAAAAATACCCTACTTGGAAAAGTTATCCTTCAGACATGAAGAAAAATAATTTTCCAACAAAAATTAATAATTATAAGAATTAGTCTAAATATAATTTAAGGTACTATGCAAAGTTGGATTAAATAACAAAGGACAAAGAAAACATGCAGTGAGCTCACATTAAAACTGGCTGAGAACAAAAGATGCTTCTAAGTATCTAGCTATTCAATGAAGAAGTAATACACTGAATGAAATAATAGGGCTATTGGGCCCTCCCTGGTGGCGCAGGGGGTTGAAGCACAGCACTAAGAAGCTAAAGCCACTTCCCCATGAGTTTGAACCTTGCCTGTCCTGGAGGTGATCCACATGATGCGGCAGATTTCTCTTGATCTGCCAGCTTCTTCCCTCAGCAGTGTACTTAGTCAATCTGCCTGTTCTGCTCCCCATTCTGTCTCTGGTGAATCCTTTCAGCACCCCTGCCCCTCTGACCTGTACCCCGGTTCTGTATGCACAAATAAATAAATCTTTTTAAAAAAAATTAGAAAAAAAGAAATAATAGGGCTATGGAGAGTTGTAAGGCACAAGCAGAGATGTGAAGTTTGCAAGCAGAGTCCTAAATTCCCTGATCTTTACTATCAACCTTATTAGCAGGGATTTTTTTTTTCTTTCACCATCAATAGAATTTCCAGTACAATAATGGTAATAGTATAACTCCTGAGAAAACCGCAAAAGGAATTTTGTGCAGAGACAACTGAGCTACCTTCACTTAGCAATGACATTTTTTTTTTCAACATTTTAAATGCTTTAAACTGGAAAACAAAAAAAAAGTATCTCTCCTTTGGGATAGCAAATTTAAGTTGACACTAATTACCTTGCATATCTAAAATACCCTGACATTTTCTGTTATTTATGTGAGAACAATATTTCTTGCAATTAACTAACCTGTATATTACACCCCAAAATTCATTTCCTTTACACCAAAACTTTAAATTCAAAACACAACACAGAATGTCTTTCGAGGTCGGGGAAAAATCTTCTTAGTTCCTATTTAATTTTCAACAGTCTTCTAAGTGCAATCTAAAGAAAAATACTTTTGAATCTCACACCCAGGAATTCTTGGCTTACCTTGTTATTATGAATCAAATTATTAGGAAAAATACAAGTTTCACTTTTTTTTTTTTAATTGCAGTTCTCTGCCAGATGAACTGTTGAACTATTTGTGGTATACTACACAGCCAACATATACTGAAACAAATGTTCTGATAATTCATTTTTTAATGAAATAAAAGTCCTAACACGTTTCAGGAAGAAAGTAACCAGAATTCATATGTTCTAGGACTAACATTGCAGAAAGTTTCAGTAACAAGATTTTATACTTTATCCTGTTGAAAAGAGGACTACAAAGGACAGCTGATTCTTAATGTTGATTCTAAGGTGTCATCAAGAGGAATAAAGGAGACAACTAAAATTGAAATCTAAATTACATAAAGCAGGACAAATGCAGGAAAATCGTTCATCATCAACAATAGCACCGCTTTCCATTATGTGAAGTAAGAAATGGAGTTCATTTTATTTTGTTGTTAGTTAGTATGTTGTACTACAATCCAATCAGATAGTTAGTCATTTAAAGATAGGATATAGGCACTGATATTGACTCCTATTGAATCTCTAGCAGTCAATACATAAAAATGTAGGCAGAATTTATATAAATATATAATAATAGTTATTTTACAGCATGTTACTTTATGTGGACATTAACTAGTAACAGAGTAAGGTGTGGTCAACATATATTTTTAAGGGAAATTGGTACATATGACAAATAGTTGTTGAAGTCCTAAAATATGCCATTACTACTGTATAATATTAAATTTTAAAACATCTATCTATTCATAAGCCACATGCTTTTCAATTTGAAAACTTCAGAAAAATGAGAATAGTAACCAATAAAAACAACTGAGATTTGCAAAATGCTATAATTAAATTTAAATGTATTAGTGAAATTTAAGATCCTCACATTAAAATACCACATAAGAGATAAATGATAACCCTCATATATTTAAGCGATTAATGTGAACATATCTTTTATACAAATTCCAACGTAGAGAATTTTCATTGATGTAATGACACTTGCCCACTAAAATTATAGCAACATCTGAGGCAATGAATGATTAGCAACTATAGGGTTACTACATTTTCCTGAATTAGTGTTACAGAAATATCTTATATCTTCATTGAAACATTATATATGCATGTGTGTGTTATAATATATGTAGTATATATATTATATATATATATTAACTCTGCATGATATATATACATATATATGTGTGTGTGTGTATATATATATCATCCACCAACTCCAAGTTCAAACTAGCAATCTAAAAAAAGATCAAGATTTCACCTTTACATTGCTAAAATCTCTTCATCCAAGCCATACAAAATTGACTGCTAAATTATTGTTATGTTTTGTATAGAAAATACATTATGATTGTACAGAAGGAGCTAGAATAATGATAACTAGCACAAAGAAGGAAAATAAACACAAGTGGTTAAAATATATATTGTTAGTATTACCATAAAAACAACAAAATTGTATTCTTTTTCAAAATATTCTGGCATAATTAATGAAAAAGTGAGATGCTTCATTTTGTAAAATAACATCATAAGTTAAATATATATAAGTATATAGTATGACTTAAAACATCGAGACAATTAAGATTAAAAGAAGTAAAATCTTTGTGATTAATCGTACTTTAAGCAAATACTTTTATTTAAAATACTACAAAGCTATCTTATTAAATGGTACTGTAATTGTATTCCTTAAATTGTTATAATAATGTAAATAATAAAATTATATAAGTAGAAGAACAAGTATTTACTATAAAAGTAGTTCTAACATAAAGCTCTACTCCTGTTTCAGAAACTTGGTAAATTGTTTTGCAAATAATATCTATGTATGTTTTTTTTCTAAACAAGAATCTCTACTTTTGTGTATGTATACAGTATTGAACTGAACTCTTTGCCACTTACGTAATCAATATGTATTTTCCAATTCAAATAATTTAATCAAATACATATTAATATGAAATATTTCTAGAAATTATTTGACAAATTAATTTTAAAAACAATTATTACCTACCCTATTCCAGAATGAACAATCATTCACCACAATCAGTCACACCATATACATATTCTTAAAGAGAATATAAATTTGCTTCTAAGTTCAGAGGAAACCTTAGATAATGTTACAAAATTGTTAAAAACAAATGTAGGAGGAAACTTGTTCACCAACTAATTCTTCAGAAGCAAACTGCCATTACTGATTCCCTTTTATAAGATCAAACCAGGAAAAACAATGCTCACCAATATGAACAATTTTCCCTCTTTATTTTTAATTCTCAATAATGCCCCTGTCTTTCACCAGGTGATTTATAAGTAAAGATACCACTTACTGATAATTCCAAAACTTCGGTTTCAAACAAAGGCAATATGCACAGAATAATGGGTTAAACAAAGCTAAGCCAAATAAGTAAATCAAAATAAAACTGTAATACACTTCATGAATTCATGGTGAAAAAAAGAAATTTCTTACCAAGTACCCCAAGTCGATAGTTGACTGTGATGACAATCACATTGCCATAACTTGCCAAGACACTCCCATCATATAAATTTCCAGTTCCTTCCATATATGAACCACCATGGATATACACCATCACTGGTTTGGGACCCCCACTATCTCGAATATCTGTAAAACAAATGGTTGACAATTGTTCTTATCCTCAAAAAACACATAATGAATAAGAGAATAATTTACTTCATCTTAGGGGCAAAAAAGGATATGATTTTAACATAGTTATTTAAATTGGTTTTTGTTAAAGTGTTTCTTAAGCAACATATTAAAAGCTACTATGGAATAAAAGGTAATAGACCCATTGAGTTTTATATAAAAAATTGTCTGAAATGATAGACTGATTTGTAAAACCTAGCCAAATTGAAGGCATATTCAAATTTTAGTGCTTTTTATTGATTCCTAGTGGCAGTCAAAATTTAACAAATAACAGAATGATAATGACTCCTAGAACTACTTTTTAAAAGTTGTTACGGACACATGGAATTTATACACCATAAAGTAAAAACAATAGTAGCACTACTATTTATGAATAAAATATTATTTTTCTTTACAATAAAATATTGTATCATATATACATCAAGTGTATCATAATTATATTAAATCATTTATGTCTCAGTTTGTGACTATAATTACAACATTATGTTATAATGAAACTTCCAAGGAATTTCATTTCACTATTTAATTACTATTAGAATAATGTCAGTAGAGTCGTATACATTTGTACTTCTGTTGATGAATTTAGGGGACTTTTTTTTTTATTTTTCTTTTAAAGATTTATTTATTTGTGCATACAGAACTGGGGTACAGTCCAGAGGCTCAGGGGCGGCGAGAGGCTTCACCAGAGACAGAGTGGGGAACAGAACAGGCAGATGAACTAAGTACACTGCTGAGGGGAGCAGCGGGCGGGTCAGGAGAGGTCTACCACTCCATGTGGTCACCTCTGGGGCAGGTGGGAATCGAACTCATGCAGAAGCGGCTTTAGATTCTCAATACTGTGCTTTAACCCGCTGCACCACCAGGGAGGGCCCGGGGACTGACAGCTTCAGTTAACTTCTGGTCATTTGCTCTTTCCACTTACCCATACCTTTTAAAAGAAGAAAAGTGACTAAAGCACTTTTTTTTTTAAATCTCAATACTATACTTAGCTCTACTTTGTTCTGATTTTTCAGAAATGTATTACTTTTCTAAGATACTTATGTAATTTCTGAAAAGGATTTATAAATAGCATGTAAGGAAAAATATAAGATGATATTACTTGATACTAAGATATAATCATTTCTATGGGAAAGAGGGCAAATGTATATTGAAAGATATGCATTAAGTACTATATGTTAAATACTTATATGTGTATATATGATTTTGAGTACATGTAAATAAAAACATTACTATTATGTAGTAACCCTGTTCTTTATGCCCATAATTGAAAGAAAAATTACAACAGGATAATATTCTTTTGTGCCACTGCTAAGTGTCATTCAAAATTAAAGTGTTTTCTTGCTTTTGAGATTAACTATCCTATAGATTTATAGAGTAGAATTTTAAAAAGCTAGTGATTATTCACAGGCAATTTTAAATTTCTTATAAGAAGGATGGGAAATAGAGATACCTCGTTTTTGTTTTTTGTTTTTTTTTTCCCCTGTTAGTAAAATGACTTCTTAATCAAAAAATTATTTTAAGATCTGGAATTGTAACTCAACTTGTTTGCCAAGATTTTCAAGTTGGGAAATGGATCATTGTAATTTAGAGCTTATTTTTTGAAAAATATTTTTTAAATTTGTCTTAATACCAGTTTAGAAATTTATCATACTTGCTTCCCCCACCAAAAATGTCTGTGAAAAGAGTCTCTTAATTTTTAAATGTTGAAGAGTGTATATTCTGACATTAAAAACCAATTACTATATACCACTATCGTGGGGGGGGATTTAAACTTATTGTTTGGTTAAATCCTTGGGAGGTAAAATGGTATTCCTTCAATTGTAAAGAGTTGAGGCCTTGTGGAGATGTTAGATTTGCAGAGAAAACAACCCTTTTGATACTTTTCAGCTAGCCTCCTTAAATGCCTAGTTGCCGCATACAGTTTTAGGCTATTTTTCTAGTATGGCTGGCACAGAAGAAGCAATAATAAATTATTAAACTGAAATCATTAACTGACTGTTCACAGCAGACACTGTACTCTGCTAATTGTATGCTTGGAGGTAGCACAGAGGGAGGCTGTTTCAGAATTCTTCTTTAATTAAAATTACATAGAATTACAAAGCACCAACTGTGAACAGTAATGAAATCTTGGTAGAGCCATTCTGTTCACCTGGAAAACAATACAGGCACACATCTAGAGACCTGCCACATTTTATATCTAATAACAGAATGAAGTGGGTATTTTCAGAAAGGACTGAAAATATGACAATAGATTCCAGGAGATATTTTAAGTGGTATCTGTTTATTTTTTCTTTGAAAATTAGACTTGAAAGCATCTTTGAGTATTTAGGATGATCTAATATCTAAGTTGACTTTTCAAATTCCTCAGAGATCTGAGTCTTGCCCAAAAACTTATTGCATGAACTACTTATTTTTCAGAACATTGTACTAAATTCTGATGCTGCATATTGAACAATAATTATTTTTGCTTAAAATAATCCTGAAGTTAATATTATATGCATCTTAATTACCAAAATGGTAAAAATTGCTGTACATAGCAAACCTTACTATTGCAAAGAAAGTTGGGCAAATGGTATATTTCAATTGCAGCACAAATGGAATTCTTTGGAACTACTTTATTGGAGTAGTCCTTAAACTGTATTTTATAATGGTATACTGAGGCCTTAGACCTTACATTTCTTCCTAGTCTAAGATTTGGTTAACATGAAAAATAAATATAGTTTATATGTATATTTGCTTTGATTTTTTAACAGAACCAGAATCATTTGAAGTGAAACCAAATATCAGATAGCTTACTATCTGCTAATACCATCATTTTAATAATAAAATTCTGCTTTTAGTAAATTACCATAGATGTCTTAGTAGTTTAATAATGAGTTTCTTAGAATCAAATCATCCCTGTTGCCCTTTCTGAATATTTGTCCATGGTAAAAATGGTAGATTTCATCTAAGACATTTGGTTTTGCTCAAATACAGACACTTACTTTAAGATCAAAGAACATTTTCAGAGACTAAAACACTCTTTTGAGCATATGGGTCAAAAACGAATGTAATGGTAAGGAAGAAATATTCATGATTATATTTATTTTAGTTTTTTTATGGTAAATTATTTAAATTTTTGAAATGAAACAATAAAAACTTAGAATTGGAGTGGACGCTCTGATGTAAAATCTTAAAAACTATTATATCTTTCTGATAAACTAAAATTTAAGCCAATATAGCAATTGTCATGAGATCTAGAGCAGTTAATGTGGATTTATTTGGCTTGACATTCAGGGCTTGGAAACACAACTCTTTTTAATGGTCCAAGTGAATAATTATTAGTCACATAACTCCTTAAATATATTTACTGTTTTTTTTCTTCTTAAAGGTTTCATAAAGTTTTAAATTTCATGTAATTTACAGTTTGGGACATTTAACAGTTTTAAAATTTGTGGGTTTTACCTCAATTAAATATTTCTCATATATTTCAAAGATACCTGACTACCCTACTCTTTTATGAAATTATCATTCAGAGCAAAAAAGGGAATATAGAAGCGTTGTCTGAATTTGTGGTTGTGAAAATGGACTTAAAATCAAAGGTCTTTTTCTTAAATAACATAAAAAAATCAATAAGAACATTTAAAATTTTTTCTGTAAGATATAAAATTAAGTTTGATATTAGAAGATTACTATTAGGGTATTCTTCACAGAATTGATTTTTAAAAAAAATATCTTAAATTCTCAAAAACAAAACCTGGTAGAAGTGTAAAATGTTACTTTAACCCATTTTTATCACTTAAGATTAGTATTTCTTTAATTATTGAAATGGCCTGTACTTTATGCAATTATTTTTATTATAACACACAAAGTGAGAATTGATATAGCTATGGTTGTCCTTAAGATGACAAACAAATGAAGTTGAAGATACAAAGGGGAATTAAAAGCAAAGAATAAAGCTTCACAGAAGAACATTGGGCTAGTTTCAGTGAATGAGAGGGCACAGCCCAGTCTGGTCTGAGGTAGAGACTGAGTGCAGAAAGACAATCTAGAAACCAGGTAAGATTAAGGCTATCAGCAAATGATTGCAAAGTTCATAGAAATGACAAGATAATTAGGTATCTGTCTGAAGTAAAAGTGACTTTATCAGGCAGTTTGTATTTGCTGCTTTGTTTCCCAGTGATGTTGATTTAGATTTGGAAAAATTAAATGTGAAATTGACCTTGATTTTCTTTATACAATTACAAAGTAATTATAAAAAGAATTGAAAAGAGGATGCTCAAGCCTTCCTGCAAAGGTTTTTTATCCTCAGAAATTTTTTAATTATTTTTTTACATCTTCTTAATAATTATTCAAAACAATAGAGCAGAATGGACTGAATTTAAACCGATTTGCCAGTCTCCATAGAATATTTAAAGGTATTTATTGATCTGAAAATTTGTGGTTGACTGTACTTACCTGGATATTATCTATCACTTTAACAAGCTTAGGGTGTTTTAATAGCTATTTAAAAATGATAAATATGACTTCAAATTAGATATATAAACTATATTTACATTTATAGAGCTTAGCTCGATAAAGTTGGTGAAAGTGTCTTTTGCAATCTTGTTAAGTGTTTTTTTATGATTATGTAAGTATATTGTTTTATACTGTTAGACTAAAAGAAAAAAGGAAAAGAAGCACATTAAATCAGCAGTGAAAAACATTTTTTTTTTAATTTGGAAATTGAGGTAAAATAACCTGAGTACTTTTGGAAAAACTGGAGTTTACAAAGCCACCCCAATAAGATGTCAATTATACTTAGGTAATAGGTAGATAACAAATATCTAGGAACTAAGGATCTTTTAGAGGATCCAGTAAAGCAAAAGCCCCAAAGTGAATAAGGATTGGAAAATATATATATATATATATATATATATATATGTGTGTGTTCTTAATCAATAAATATCCTGAATGTTTGAATACTTGAGGTTCCCAATAATGTTAAATAATAATAATAATATATGCATTTTATGTAATAAATTTATTTTATTTATTTGGCACTCAAAATGATAACACTTAGGTGCCTATAATGGTTTATAACAAATATTAACGACAGCTTTTTGACTTATCTTTAATCTACAGCTGGGGTTCATAGTAAACAAATTTTTAGTCAAGTGTTATAAATTGTATTTAATCAAAATAATTCTTAATCCTTATAACAATATTAACACTGAAGTAATTTTAAATTGTCAATACTTCATATCTATAATTTTCTTAAATATATGTCTTAGAGCAATTAGTTTTTTTAGTAAAAATTCATTCATTATAGTTGTAACTCCTAGAACTAAAGTTTATGCTTGCTTGCTTGTGATTTATTTTATGTTGGATAACTTTTCTTACTATATTACTTTATATCTTTATGAGATTTAATTTCTAAGGTTGTGGGAATCACTTAAAAATATGGGATTTTACTAGTCATATCTGTAAGAATCATAACTAGGCAAGTATTAAAAAAAATCCTATCTGAAACCAAGATGGACCAAAAGAATCAAGTGTTTTATAGGTATCCAGTTAGTACCAGGTAAAGGTTTACAAATAGAATGACAAATTTAAAACCAATCTAATGAATACTTAACATTAACAGGCTTTGTAAGATAATGTCATAAAAAGTTATTAGAGAAAACATTTTTGATATTATGAACATATTTTATCACTTATAATCAGAAAATACGAAATCTTCATTGGTTAATCTAGAATTTATATGCTTTTGAAATTAAAGGATATTCATCTAATTATATATTTAAGATTTATTTATTTATGCATACAGAACTAGGGTACAGGCCAGAGGTGCAGGGGTGGTGAGAGGATTCACCAGAGACAGAATGGGGAGCAGAACAGACAGATTGACAAAGTACACTGCTGAGGGAAGCAGCAGGGGGTCAGGAGAGGTCTGCTGCACCATGTGGGTCACATTCGGGCAGGGATCAACTCATGCAAAAGTGGCTTTAGCTTCTTAGTGCTGTGCTTTATTAACCCACTGTGCCACCAGGGAGGGCCCTCATCTAATATCTAATTTTTTTTTTAACTAGCAATTGTAACGAAAAATACTATGATGAGTCCAGTATACTTAAATGATTATGCAGTATTTACTATTGTACCTATGTAGGTATAATGCCTTTATCATCTAAACAACTTTATCTACTTATATGCATTTTGGAAACTAAATTACATTGCTCAAGAAACACTTTAGATCAGATTTTAGTTTGTCCTTATTTTATTGGGTGGTGGCTCTTTTTAAACAAATATCAAACTAAAAATAAAACACATGTTGATATTGGGTAAAATATCTATATTTTACAGATTAGAATACATGCAAAATGGGTACAGAGAGACTACAGGAGGAAGGATTGTTAGTTCAAAGAATATGGACATATTTCAGTCAAAACGTGGGATGAAACATATCAAAAGTCAGTTCAAGAAAACAAAAAAAAAAAATGCCCCTCTTTAAAACATTGTAATGATTGGCATCAAAATATAAAACTTAACATTCATTTAAAAAATTTAAATGTATATTTATATGTACAACAAGCAAGAAGACAAAACACATCAAAAACGGGAATTATAAACAACTCTTCAAAAAAAGACAAGAAGTAAAAAAATAGAAAAGGGTGGAAAAAGTGACTGAGGTCCTTTTCATGCAAATATATTTGGTGGAAAAAAAAATACCTTCATCTTCAGCACCGTCATTATCACCTAAATCATCTGTCTGTTTCTTTGTAAGGGGACCTAGGATTGAGAACGGAGAAATGGAGGGAAAAAAAAAAAGACAATTCAAGAATAAACAAGACTGAGGGGAAAAAATAAATGTAAATACTAAAATTCTCAAGGATATTTCCAAAAAGAGTGGGGAATGGTTATGTCAAAGTTGATAATCTATTTTGTCTAAGAAAAAAATCCTTTTCCCCGAAATATCTCATAGTTGATTTGGTTTGTGAATATATCTAGCATAAAAAAGTACATTATGATTTGAAACTCATGTCATAAGCAAAGGAAATGATTTTTTCTTAAATACCACTGTGTATAAAAAAGTAAACAATTTTATTAGCTGAAGGAACTGAATTTATTCAATGTCTTTTCTAATTTAAATTGTGACAACAATAAAGAAAGTAGGCCAAGCTCATACTTCAATTTGGGACAATATAGTAACATTAATGAAAGCTGATATATAAACATTCTTAGGGTGTTTTTAGTCTTTTTCTCTTAATTTTTGTAAGTTCATCAACATTTGGGTTTTACATCTTTTGTAGCATACACTTTAAAAACAGTGACTTTATAAAATTACTTGTCATTACACAAATATTTCCCCACGTGCTTTGATTAATAACTAGCTGTAAGTAATATATTTGCAACTTGCACAAATGCAAGAACAGATAATCTCATTATTCAGTAGAGAAAGGCACCAGCAATAGAATCCAGTGCTTAGCTATTAAGGTAGTTACAGAGTTGGTGCTTACATTTTATAATCAATTTAAGAATGTAATGGAATTGTGCCCTAGTACAATTTCATGTCCAGTATAGTTATTTATAATGGGATCATGTTTTAGAACAATAATTATATTAAAATACTATGAATCTTTAATAGATGTTGTACTATACTTAACAACACTAATTTGCTAGAATAAAAGTACACACCAAGGGGAAAGTGAAAGGTCATATGAAAGTAATTTTAAGTGTCACATTATTGATATACTCAGCACACAAAAGATGAAATGAAGCCCCACTTTTCTTTTTATTCCCACAAACACTTAATTCGTATGACATTTCATAATCTTCATGCAGAAAGCAATCATTATAAACACAGGACAGTCTAAAGGACAGCCAACAACATAGCAAAAGCAAGAGCATTTTGTCATGCATGAAATAAGTCACAGAAAAGGTAGGGGAAAAGGACTGAAAGTTATGTATTGATTTCAACATAATATATGTAGCAGGCATCAATTCTAAATACACTTCATAGAGGAGAACCGTTAAACATTTGGAGAAAATATTTTAGTAATTACTATGCATTATGTTTGTAATCCAAAATTGCTAATATCACAACACTTGATGAATTAAAAACACCAACCCAGAAAACAGAAGGAAAAATGAGATATATAATTATGTTTAATCACCTCTGAGAGACTACCTTGAAATAGAAGCAACTGGCAAAAATCTAAAGATTGGAAGAGCAGAAATTGATATAATTGAAAGGATCCTTTGACAACCTATATTATAAGATCACAGTTTCAAGATCATTCCAAATACAGAAGGCTATATACAACAAATTTACTGATAGGTTCTAGCAAACAATCATTCCATTAAGAGAGAGCCTAGGTGACAATAGTTCATGTTAATTGGTTCTTCATTGCAAGTTTACAGCAACTGACATTTCTTTAATATGATCCTGTTTAAATGCAAAAGTACCCTCAGTATTACTTGAAACTCATGCAACAAAGAGAACATTCTGCAGAATATAAATATTTTTAATATAAATTGAAAACTTTCATAGGGGAACTATGTTTGAAATACTTCCAATTTTAAACATCAAGTCTAACATATTAGACTTAGAAATTTAAATGTTAAACTTTCTTATTTTTTACATTCACCAAATATATTTTCTGGCATTTTTCTTTTCAAGAATACTAATAAAAGCAATAATTTCATTTAGTAAAAAACAACAACAGTTAAGTATAGTGTTAGTTACTTAGTGTACCCAAAACCACTACATCCTTTCCAAAATTAGATTGCTTAATTTTGTTAATTGTTGGATATATTAAGAAATCACACGTGAGATCAAAAACAAAATTTAGTTGCTCTCCTTGTATTGGTGTGGGATTTATAAAATGTTTTTTTTTTTTTTTCATCTTTTTCCCATGGAAGATTTTCTCTTCCTGCTTAGAGTTCTCAAGGCAATTTACAACTTTGGGAAAACTTTAAGTTCTACAGCCCAAAGCCAGTAGTTTTAGATACTTGGCACATTACATAATTGCTAGCTCTTGGGAGTACATGATATTTGATACTAAGAACGACTATATCAATGTGTCCTCCCACTTGTTTCCATGTAGGATGTAGTTCTTAGTTGCAATTTATCTCCAGGTCTGTTAGGAGAGAGTCGTGAAAATCATCAGTTTCTAGAGCTAGATAATTTTCCCATGGATGGCATTGATAGAGAACAGTGAGGAACCACCTCTGAGCTGTTGCTGATAGAGAACATGGAGGTTTCTGGACTTAACCCACTGTCTCCATGAATGAAGACTGCTAGGAGCTAGGGGCAAAGCTGAGCTCTCATGATGACCTTTAAGTCCAGCTTGCAGGCCTGTTGGGGTGCTTTGATTGTGCCTTGGTCTTTGATCACATGAAGTCATATGCTGATAGGATACACTACCTGGCAACACTGAACAATAGCTTTTCTTCTGTGTTCTTTTAGCTCTCCCTTCTTCTGACTCCCTTATATTTTAGTTCTTTCTCAATCCAGCATTCTAAAGCACTCAGAGTGAGAACTTAATGACTAACCAGGTCATCCCTAGTATTCAGAATTTGCCCCATTTCAAAGTGATAAACCTGTTTTTTGCTATTTTAGTTAGTTATCTTCCCTACTCAATAGCTTCGTGTCTCTTAGCTTATGTAAGTTAATGGCTATATTGCATGCATTTTTTAGAACATCTTTTAGAAGTGAATCTGAAGAGTTAATAACAGATATATATATACTGCTTCAGACTAATAAGTAGATGAAGGGATGTTTATTTGAGAGAAGTCAAGTACCTCCCACTAAAGAATTTAATTTATTGAATACTAAATAAAAACATAGCATTGGACAATTAGTTTCCACAATATGAGTTTCAACAATATTTTAATGATCAAAGTATAACTGGGTTTCTTAAAGTCATGATTTTTTTTATGCATCTGATATTTTAAGTTCCCTTAGAAGAGGACTGATAACATTTTTTCACAAAATTGATTATAAAATGCAAGACAACAGATTTCCTTGATCTTGTGAGTCTAAAAGCACTGAGAATAAGTATGTGGGTTGCTAATTGAGAAAATTGGCATTATTTTCCTTCAGAAGCCTCAATAGAGGAAAAGATATGCTTGAGAATTACAGAAACAGATCCCTATATGATCTTTAGACTCTTTAACCCCTGGTTCGAAAAAAAAAAAAAATTCACAGCCTTCATCTCCCTTCTTTCTAGGATATTAACAATTCTGGCACATTTACCCTTTATTCTAATGTGCTACTATAGACATAATACTGACGTTAAACATGTTTTAAATAGAAATGTTTTAAGTGGCAATTGACATTAATTTTCTTAGGAAAGTTAGACAACTATATTTGAGAGATCACATATACCTTAAAGCTGATCAACATGATTTCCCTAAAGAGTAAAAAATTTATATTTCATCAGAAATAACAGGCATTAACAACATCCCAACCACAGATCATGCTTCTTTTAAACTACGAATAGTGCATTTTCAATAACAGCAGTTTAAATGGATATTTTAAAGCACTAAAATATAAGGCAAATGAGTCCTTTAAAACCTGAGTGTAGAAGTGATTTATTCTACCTTGAAACTCTACAGAGTCTGTCCTCCTTGAGGAATGCACACATAACTCTCATTAGAGTTAATAGGAAAGTAGACCTCCTGTCATTTTGAAAGCAAGTGAGAGTAATTACTATATTTTATATCTCCTATAGGCAATAAATAGATTCGGTGGTGAAACAACAGGACTAAGGAAGGTAAAAAGTACTCCAAACCATGAACTTTGAACTAATTTAAATCCAAAACCACTACCTTTTCTATTAATATAATAATATTTCCCTGTGCCAGCCTTTACAAAGGACAAAGCTCAAGTCTGACCACAGTAACTTTTATTTAAATGCACGCATGCACATACACACACACACAATCAGCACTTCTCTATAGTGAACTGTAAAATAATTATGTGCTCTGAAATAATTACTTTCTACCCATATTAAATGCTGCTTTTTAACATTTCCTTTGATGAAAAGCTAATATACTTTAGATCCCAAATACATTATAACTGATTATAAATTCCTTCATTATGGGCTCAATTCAGTAGAAATTATCCATACTTTGTGTCACACATTTCAGCAAAAGGCAAGTAGGTTGAGGGTATTATTTGCTCCTGAATTTGAAAGGTGGCTATGAGAAATGTGTCCTTAGAACAAGTCTTAGAAATGTTTAAGATTATTTAGAACTCTAGGCCCCAGTAAGTCTCGATTTTATAGATGGAGAGCTTTGGCTGATGACCTTGTTCTCTTCCCCTGCCTTCTTTACCTAGCAATATTTGAAAGAAAGTGCCACTGAAGATTCCTCAGGCCATTTTTATGCATTGAAAGAAGTTAAGTATACTGTCATGGAGAATTGGATCAGCTTAAATGTTTTTGGGGATATTCATTGGTAAAAGATTAATTTATAAAACTAGCATTTGTGATGAAAAAAATTAATAAATGTTTCATATGAAGGAATGACTGCAGAATTCAAAACAATTTAAAGAAATTCAAATTTTTCTGAACTGGAAAATTCAATGACTTTCAGTAATTCAATATGATTACATTACAGAGCCCTTGAATGACACCTTTTGAGAATACAGAAATGAGTAAAAAGTTAAGGAAATTAAATAATACTTGTTAAGATATTATATTTATTTAACTAAATGTTAACCATACTTCTTAAACTTTAATTATAAAAAAGGCATAAGATAATGTGTCATATTTTAAATATAATTTTAGTGTGTAAAAAGTTTTCATTTAAGAAGACATAATTTTGAGTAATGCAATAAATCTGTATTATAATAAAAGTATAATGGAGACTACTGTGATGAGATCATTGAAATTAACTTTCAAACAACTGACAATATTCAAAAGCATTCATGTGTGCTAATTTTGATAACAGTACTTTGGCATCCATGATATGTGTGTACATTCAGGATGAGCTGCCTGTTCAAATTAGTAGGTTAGTAGTTCATGTGTGTGTGTGTGTGTGTGTGTGTGTGTGTGTGTGTGTGTATACACTCTGAAAGTGAACTAACTTCCAACGATATGAAGTAGCAGGTATGTTATGTTTAACTTTGTTTTGGAAAAAAAATACCTATATGGAAACAAAATGTATTTCCTCTGAAATACAGTTTTTCAGAGGCAAAGAACAAGTTAAAACATTACTTTTGGGAAACAGAGAGTCTGATATTAAATTGAGGAAAAGAGAAAGAGAAGTCTAAGGTTCAGTACATTGAGAAGAGTTCATATGCATTTATAAGAAAAGTTTACCCCCCACCCCCAAAAAATTACTTTGATCATACCTCTTTGAAGTCTAAAGTCTACTGTCTAGAACAGAAGTGATAGGATCTGGGGAAAATATTTTGAAGCAGATAAAAGTTAAGTAAAATAGGCTAACTCTTAAGCTAAGCATCACCAAATTTGTACAAGCTCACTATTTTTTAACATTACATATGATTCTTTAAAAATGCAGATGAACTATTTTTACAGCATGAAGAATGACAGAACATTCCCTTCTCACCTTGGAACAAATGTGACTGTGCTATATAATCCCTTCAGGACTTTTGGAGTACATAGTCTCCACTCGCTGACTTTTCATGCACCTGGAGATACCACCAGATGTCCAGAGCTGATTCAGCATCGTTTGTGGATTTGGATGGCATTACTAGTCTAATCTCCCTGGCATTGCTGTAGTTTTCAGTCATCTAGCCATTCAACAAATATATACTACCTTAGATGCTCAGGATGCATATAGTGAACAAAAAAAGTAAGATCCTGGACTTCACAAAATTGTTTTTGGGAGACTGAATGATTTAAAAACAATGAGACATATAAACATACACTTGCAAATTCTGTTATGAGAAATATTTGTTGTTATGATTAGCACCTACAAGAACACTTTGGTGATACTAGGAAGTCCTCACTGAGTAAAAGTGCTTTGAGAAATAAGGATAAGACAGTGCTAATAAGAAAGAAGTAAGATAGGAAGTTGATTATGTCCAGAAAAAAAAAATATATATATATATATGGAAAGTCCTTAAATTGAGAGAGAAATGAGGTCAATGTGGCCAGCACACTAGGAAATAGAAAAGAGAAAAGTAAGAGGTGAAAATGGAAAACTAAGCAGGCATCAGTGGGAACATAAAGCTTTCTTAGGATGGGGATTGCTGTTTAAATCATTACAGCAATAGGAAGTCATTTAAAGGGTTTAAGTGCACTGATAAATTCTGTCCTATCTATCTGAATCTTAAGGAAAAAATCAGGCAAAGGTATTCTACAAACTAAATTGAGAATATTTTATACAGATGACTGCATATGTTCTCAATGGATGAGAAAAGTTTTAACAAGTTAGATGATAAAGAGTAATCTACTATTAGTATACTAGAGTATACTAAATATTATATACTGCTGGATGCAAATAAAATAAATATCATCAAAAAGTAAACTCTAAGACTCTAGTACAACTGATTTTAATAATTGATTTTTAATGAAACATATATTTAAAGTTAAACTTGATTTTCCTAAGAATTAACATGATGATAATTTTTCAAAAGAAATTTTGTTCCTCTCTCTCTCTCTTTATACTGTTATTAGCCTAGCCTGTGGCCACTATTACCAAAAGCCTCAATTACTTCAGTATGCACCCAGTTGCTCCTTGCCCCATTAAAATTCTAAATGCTCTCCCAGTCATTTTTGTATGATATATTTCAAACTTGTACATAATAATAATGGAAAATCCAAAAAGCAAATATTTAGTCATTACCAGCTATCATGAGTCAAAAGGAATATACATTTAACTCCTTGTAAAGGTAAAACTTCAAGCAATTCAGGGAATAGGAACTTAAAGAATGTACAGCAATTTTGTATTGTACAGCGAGTTTTAAAATAGCTGTTAGCAAGACAGATGAAGACTAAATATAGTTTAACACTCATTTTGATGTTTTAGAAAATCATGAGCTAGAATAAGGTGTTTTTATTTAAAATGGAAACAATTCATTTAAAAATGCCTTGGTGTAGTTCAAATTAATGTTCATTAGGTACTACATTAATTGTTCCAGTACTATTTTAAAGGTTTTAATATTTCTCTTATTAGCTTAGAAAACAGCTCCCAGACTAAGCCATAAGACATTTCCTTATCCTTGCTAAATTTTACCTCTTTGTTCCACTGTTTCTAAATTATACAAAACATTTAAAGAAGCTCTACTACCAATCCTTCTCATGCTCTTCCAAAAAATAGAAGAGGAGGGAACAGGTGTACAGCAAACTAAAAACTCCTGCACAGCAAAGGAAATCAATCAACAAATGAAAATGCAGTTGATATAATAGGTGTACAGCAAACTAAAAACTCCTGCACAGCAAAGGAAATCAATAAACAAATGAAAATGCAGTTTATATAATAGGAGAACACACTTGGGAGTCATTATCTGATCAGGAGTTAATACCGTTACCAAATAAAGGTATAAATAAAAACAAGTCACAAGATTGAAATAGGCCTAAATAACTATTTTTCTAAAGAACACTTAGTAATGACCTATATTAGTGTTCAACTTCATTAAAAAGAAAAATTCATATCAAACTACAATGAGATACGTTTTGGGGGAAGGATGTCCTGAACAAAGTCCACAAACAGGTTTCATGGACCCCACCTCCACTCCAGACCAAAGATACCCAGGACACCAAGAA
This sequence comes from Condylura cristata, assembly GCF_000260355.1. Classification (NCBI taxonomy): domain Eukaryota; kingdom Metazoa; phylum Chordata; class Mammalia; order Eulipotyphla; family Talpidae; genus Condylura; species Condylura cristata. Next base: position 11,686,579 of record NW_004567104.1, on the reverse strand, counting down.
CTACAAATCCCATATGCCATTACCACCAGAGAGGATTGCTGGGAACTGAAGCAGCTAGGCTTAGTATATAACCAGACATGTGGGTCTTGTTGCCAGTTTCACCATGATATTGGGGTCCAAGTTCAACATAACTGTAGGACACATTCACCAATTTATCTCTCTCTCTTTTTATCCTCCCTTAATATTATTTTATTCATTCCCCCCATTTTTTAAAATACATACTTTGTGTGTGTATACAGTTAAGTCTTATTATCAGTCCCTTTTTTGCATGCCAATAAAGACCCAAGTCAGGGAATGCATTTCACATTAGGGTTGCTCTGTAACGGCATCACCTCCTGTCACTAGGTCAATATCAAAAAGTCAAGAGATAACTGCAGGTGAGGATGTGGAGAAAAGGGAACACTATTCCTCCCTGGTGGGAATGTGAATTGGTAAGACATGAAGATTTCTCAAGAACTTAAAAATTTAAATAGGTGTTCCAGCAATCCTACTTCTGGATATATATCCAAAGGAAATAAAATAATTTTCTTAAAAAGTTGTGTGTACTCCTGTGTTCAGTGCAGCATTTTTCATATTAGCTAAGACACTGAAAGCAACAAGTGTCTGTTACAAGTTAATGAGTATATATATATATATATATATATATGTGTTATAAACACACATCTCAAAGGCAAGTAGGTGAATGATCATAAGAAATCTCCTTTAGAATAATGTGTAAAATGTGTTCACACTGTAAGAAAAAAGTACAGCTGTGTTTTGGCCTCAAATGCTATCTTCAGGGTATGAACTAGAGGTTGTCTTATACTATTCAGCCAAACCTGACTGAAAATACCTTAATTTTCAGATAATAAATGTTTGAAGCTGTAATTATTAAGATCTACTCTTTGATGAGTGGATCTCAGAAATAAGCTAGTCAAGGCCAGCACTTACTGCTAAAAGTCCCAGAGATGCTAGACTCTTCACAGTTTGTGTGACACTTGCCCCTCCTTAGTAAACACCTCCGGTGTCAGTGAAGCACAATTTTACTTCTCTTTCTGCTCCTATACTACTCCACCTGGGCTTGTCTCCTTACCATGGCCCCCTCTTGCCTGATACCTTGATAAGCTTATACTGGATGCTACAAACCACTTGAGTCCAGTGATTACATTTCCAGAGAGGTCACCAAAGCAGAAAGGGACTCTCCTGAGTGATTGTCAAACCTCTTTCACCATTCCTCAAACCAGAAAAAGTGGAGGTTGGCACGGAGAGAGCGACATTCTGAAATTGTTGTAGTTGCGAACAGTGCAAGCAGGTCGCTGCTATCCTCACCTTTAGAAAATGTGACAGTGATTATAAAGGAGTGGTGTTGAGAACTGCACACTGTTTCCTCACAGAAGGGATACAATGGTCACTGGGGTGTTGAAAACACACTGCACTTTTACAATGCTGGAACCTCTAGAAATAGCCTCAGCTGCCCAGTGACTTGTTCCTCTCAGTAGTTCAGTCTGAGTAGGAGGCATCCAGTGAAAAACATCAGGTCAAAGTCACTATCATTAGATTATAGTTGATACCCAGGTACCTGGTGACTTTCTTGCAAGATAGTTAGATGCCACTGACAGGTTTTTCTTGTATAAGAACATGTTCCCCAAAGTCTATCAGATCTCTGTTGCTTTAAAAGAATTATGATAATGGTTTATTGCCTTTATTATTGTAATGAGTAAAGTGACTGAATCTTATGTAGACTTTTGGGCATACATGTATGTAGTTCTTATCAAACTGTAGTTGGAATGAAATACCTTATAATATAGATAAATATATAATATGTAAAAGGAGATTTAACATTCTAACTATATAGTTTTTTTTTAAAGTGGAATGTTAATTGACTTCCCTGATGTCCCAAAACTAGTTCAAAGCACAGCTAATTCTAGATCTCCAGCTTTTTATGCCAGATACTGTTAGCTCCCTTACAGTAAGTTAGTGGCAATTAAGGAAAAGAGGGGAGAAGGAAAAATTTGATGTGGGGTATTGAATGAAACCTATATGTCTTTGAAATAAATCACCGAAAAATAGTTTGTCAGAACTATTCTAATGCCTAAGATGGTTTGGTCCTTTCCCAAAGTGCCCTTACTATAGCAGGATTAAAAAACTAAAACCTAATGCATAGGAGAAAAGGAAACTCCCAGAATCCAGCCACTGTGTTATAGGATGATGCATGTTCTAAATACATAATTTATATGTTTAATATAACATCTGGATTAATTGGAAATATATCTTCAAACCTAAAATTTATGACTGTAACATGATTTCTTAAAAGGCACATTGATCTTACTTGACTGCAATGACCATGTTGGACTTGGAAACATAAACATACATGTATGTTTGAATACTGGCTATTTCATGTGCTTATTATGTGACCTTTGATATATACTTTTGAAACTCCATAGAGTCTTAAAAAGCACAGTGCTAATCCCCTAAAAATATTTATTAATTTAAAATGCCTAACAAAGTATTTACCTATTGAGAAGTTCAATTAAACTCTTGTCTTCCCCTTCTATTCTTTGTCTGCATATCTTTCATATATTCACTCACACAATCACACATCTCCTAATATGAGATGCTCTAAAGAAAAAGGAATTTAAATGATTTGGGGACTGTTTTCATTGATTCTATATATATTTGACCCAGTTACCCAGAATATTTTGACATTACTCCCAAATAAATTATCACCAAAATATACTGACAAAAAGACAACTATGGTATCTCACAATCACCTTGAAAAGTGTGGAGACGAACTTTCTATGTATAAGAAAAGTATTCCTCAGAAGCAAATATTATGCAAATTTCATTAATTCTATCAAGCATTCTAGAAGATATGTAGCACTAGTGACTATATAAATATAAATTTCCAACAATGGTCTCCAGAAAGATTATGTTATAGTACCTCTGTATCCAAGAGCAATTCTTTTGTTAAAAGTTGCATATAGTTCCGGCCTTCCCTGGTGGCACAATGGACTAAAGCACTACACTGCAAGTGAGCCTCAGCCACTTCAGTGTGAGTTCCATCCCCAGCCCTGACCTGATTCACAGGGCAGCAGACCTCCCTTGTCTCACTTGCTGCTCCCCTCAGCTGTGTATTTTGTCGATCTGATTGCTCTGCTCCCCACTCTGTCTCTGGACAGAGACACTGCCCCTGGAACTCTGGCCTAAACCTCAGTTCTGTATGCATAAATAAATAAGTCTTTAAAAAAAGTCACATATGGTTCCATATTTTGACTATGACAATCTATCAGAAAAAGCTTTATAAAATGAGCTGTCAAGTGAACATTTATTTTGTGTCTAATGCATACATATTTTCATATAGACATATATACATGTATATATATGTGTGTGTATACATGTATATATGTATGTATGTATGTATACCATATTTAATGATCAGCTAAGCTTAGTAATATAGCATAGTGATTAATGTGTAGTTTCTAAAGTTATGCTACCTGATTTTAGATCCTGCCTCTGCCACTTACAAGCTGTTAGTTTTTATTTCTCTATGTCTCCAATTCCCTGTTTATAAAATAAGGATATTAATGATCATAACCACCTATGAAATCCTTATAAAAACTAAAACAGTTTACATACTAAACTGCTTAACTGATACAATGTAAATGGTCAAGCAAGTGCTCAGAAATTATTATCAGGTAGAGAGGAGTATATTTAATAGTTTGGAAATCAATTATTTTTTAAAACAACTCACAGTTTCTGAGTGCTCTATTACACTGATGCCTAAAGAATATTCCACATCTCAGGATTATTATTAATCCATTATGAGTATATTGGGAGAAAATCTGGAATTTTGAAAAATGACAAATTGATCAACTATGATCTCTAATAAGTAAGATCCAGTTTGTGAACCTAAATATGTATTATTCTGGAATTCACATCTGTTTCTGTATATGTATTTAATTGTATGTGAATATGTATGAATTCCTCTGTGTGCATAAGTGTATGTTTCATGCTTTGGGGGTTGCATGCAATCACTTTGTTTTGTGTGTAAAAGGTCTGGATGTATGTAGTTATCCTAGTCAGGACTCTCCTGTGCTTCCAGGAGAGATCACAAAATATCATAAAGTTGCCTTCCAGAAAGTCATTAGAATAACAAAGAATCAGTATCTCAATTGGGTGTGTATTTATATCTTTGAGATTCTGTAAGTACTCAAATAAATTAAGTGCACTGAATCAATAAAAAAAAGAAATGGAGGAGTGGAAGCAAGATGTTCTGGTTAAAATTTCTACAGTATAAAAAAAAGAGAAGAAAGTTTATGTATACTGCATTAAAAAAAAAAAAAAGGCTTTGTGTGATGAATATGCTGTGCAGAAAAAGGAGTGGTATAGAGCTCTGGTCCTGAATAGAGACCTTGAATAACAGGATGGGATTAGCGCATCTGGCAGAAGGCAGAACATTGTATCCATTCAAACAGAGAATATCAAATTCCAACCTCAGTCTATCTTTTACAGAGGTATGGACTCAGCAGGCACATGAGAAACCAGAGAGCAGGAGACACCCTGAAGACCCAGAGAGCAGGAGGCAATCGCTCCCAAACTACTCACAAGCCTCTGGAACATAAGATAACTCATTTCAACCTGACAACCACCAACTTCTGTGGTGAAAGAAACCAAATTAGTAAAAGAAGGACTCGATTCTAAAGTGAGCTCCCTTCACTTCCGTAAGTGATAGGCTCTCCCTGGCGATGGAAGGATTAAACTTTCAGTGCTATCAAGCTATTCTAGCAACCGCGGCATGAGTTCAATCCCTGGTCAGGAAGCTGACATACATGGTGCAGTAGACCTTTCCTGTCTTGCCTGCTGCTCCCCTCAGCAGGGTATTTCAGTCAGTCTGTCTGTTCTGTGCCTCACTTTGTCTCTGGTGAATTCTCTCAACCTCTGTACCTTGGCCTATAACCCACTTCTTGCATGCCTAAGTAAATATTAAAAAAAAATAAATTGTTGATAATCTATATAGCATTGATGAAGTCATTTTACCCTTCGAAGCCTTGTTTCATTAGCTATGAAAAGGATGAGAAAAGTTTTCAAGCCATCTTGGAAGATTGTTGTAGGATCAAATAAGCTGTATTTCTGAACATATTACAAAAGGCTTTTTACATGTAATGTGGAAATTGTATATTCTTTGCATTAAGTGAGGTGGAAATAGTGGGGATTAAATACAAAGGTCAAACTGTGGCATAAGGAGCTGCAACCATAGTCATGAAAAGAATTATTTGTATTATATTATGAAAGAAGTCCATCTGTACTTTTTTTTTTTAAATCATTCCCTCTTTTTTTTTAAGGATTTATTTCTTTATGCATACAGAAATGGGGTAAAGGCCAGAGGTGCAGGGATGGTGAGAGGATTCACCAGAGACAGAGTGAGGAGCAGAACAGGCAGATCGACTAAGTACACTGCTGAGGGGAGCAGCGGGCGGGTCAGGAGAGGTCTGCCACACCATGTGGTCACCTCTGGGGCAGGCGGGAATTGAACTCATGTGGAAGTTGCTTTAGCTTTTTAGTGCTGTGCTTTAACCTGCTGCGCAACCAGGGAGGGCCTAACTCTCTTAATTTTTAGTCATTTTAGATTTGAAATCAATTACCACCACATGAGGATCAAAAAAATAATAAAAGACACTTTTACTTTTGTAGGCAAAATGTCAGGTCTGTGTATGTAATATAAGAAAAAAAAGGGGGCAGATGATTTAAAAGCAAAATGCCATGGAAATTTTTTATTTCCATTGTAACAGTATCACTAAGGTGAAAATTGACAGTTTTGGGACAAGCTTGCATTCCTACCATTTCATCCAGTTGAAATGCCAAAAATTTTGGCTAAAAGATAAGAATGATATTCTGGATATAATAATAATTTCAAATTATTTGAAAATTAAATTGTATTTGCTAATTTTTTTAAATTCCAACTTTGACGTGTTACCTCAATTTTTCTACTGTGTGACAGCTGTTTAAAAGATGTATTTATTCCATCCACAGTCTTTCAAGAAATGATTATTTGAGAATGACCCCATTCATAATATCTACAATAGGAAAGGATATCTTTAATAGAAAACAAGCCACTAAAAGCTTACATACTAAATTCTGCATGAATTCTATTCTGGGGAACCCAGGAGCAAAATTAAGGAATTTGATCTTCAAAATATAAACACACCATCTTAAAGAGGCTTATCTCTCAAGTACTTAATGGTTGCTGGATTACAAGAATCAATATGGGATAAGACTCCCCATGCTTTATTGATTTCTCCCTCCCTGCATTTTTATTCTTCCTTTTAAGCTATTAAAATGCCCCGAATCAGTCCAGAATCAGAATATTTATCAAAGATAACGTATTTAATACTAATATTTTGCTATTGGCAATCAAAACTGCCTTTGAAGAAAAAAGATCTTTACCACTATAAATATAAATGCTTTTAATATTTAGTCTCCAGTATCTTTACAATGAAAGCATGGGTTTTCCAAATACTTGAAAACAAGTATTTTGTGAAATATTTCACACTTAGCTAGACTACCATATCCTAAGTATCTCTGAATTTTTATTTTAGTAGAGAAAACTAGACACAGCTGTATTAAAATTTAAAGGAATAAAAAATATGTAATTCACTTTAGGCAAGAGGTTTTTTTTTTTTTTTTTTGCACTGAATCAATATTTGTAAATTTTAAATACACTTGAGAGTTTGCTAGACTACCATATCCTAAGTATCTCTGAATTTTTATTTTAGTAGAGAAAACTAGACACAGCTGTATTAAAATTTAAAGGAATAAAAAATATGT
>NW_004567104.1:11632629-11679675 GCF_000260355.1 Condylura cristata | reverse complement strand
TTTTTTTTTTTTTTTTTGCACTGAATCAATATTTGTAAATTTTAAATACACTTGAGAGTTTGAAATGTTAACATCTGATGAATTATTTGCATAAATAAATCCCCCTTATAAAGGGGTGATCATCCCAATATGTGTTACCTAAATTAACATTCCTATGTGTTTTTCTTTTGTATATAGAAGTGGATTTGCTTATATAGTATAAAAGTTCATCATTTGATACATGTAAGCATCTTATATTTAATTGCAAGTAAATATGGCTTATATATCTTTGTGCTTCACCTAAAGATTACTCTTCATTGAAAATGAATTTCTGTCAACATTCTTTTGTTGAAGTGAAATAGAAATTTGTTTCTGTAGGTGACTTAATTATTCTGGACACCTTGTTAAATGGAAGGACAGTGAGAAAACTTGTAAAAGAACAATATTATAGAAAAAAACTAAAATGATCAAGCATTAGAGAAAGAAGAAAGAGAACTGAATAAATGAGGATTCTGGACAATTTCAAAGTGCAAAATTCACAGCTAAAATATGTTCTCTGCATTGTGCCTCTCTCTGCATTTTAACATGTCTTTCGTAATTAATCCCTGGAAGAAAATCAATAAAATTCAGTTCTCTAGGCAGTGCTTCTTCAAAATGATCATACAAATATACTTTGGGAAGTTATAAAAATGAAAATTTCTACCTTCCATTCTCTCTATGCTCAGTTAGTGTTCAAAAACTTAGTGGAATTCAACAACTTAATGATGAATGAATTTTGGACCAGACTAAGGAAAATGTGGGAATTAGAGCTTGTTCCTTTTGGGGGGTATTTTTATTTTTATTTCCCATTTTAACTCTCAATGGAGAATAAAATTAATATATATATATATGTATATATATTATATATATATTTGCATATATATATACACATACTTATATATATATAGATAGATATTTGCATATATATACACGTATATATAAATCCATGTGAATTTGAATATACTGTGTACAGACTTAATTATGCCACATATCAGTTAGACAAGTATGTATGATCACAGGCTAATCCCAATCTCAAATTGTCTTTACATATAAAGGCCCATGTATACAAGTATATGTATAATATATGCATATTTACAGTACATACATATGCCACTGAAAGTTGTAAGTTGGTCTATTCATTTTCATATTTAAAAATATAACAGAAAAATATATATCAAATATTTCACACCATATTCTTTTAAAATTCATTTATTACTGATTATTAATTTCAAATCTTTGGATTTCAACCATTACCAAGATTCTCCATCTTGCTATCCTATATAATGTCATACACACTTTAGTAAAATTAAGACTGGCCTGAAGAAATCACTTTGAGATAAAGCAATGAAATCAACCTGAAGCAATTTATATATATATAGATAGATAGAGAGAGAGAGAGAGTGTAAAATTAGGGAATGTAATATAAGTAAGATCTGAAAATTATCAAGAAATATCCAAGGGGTATACATGTCAAGAGTGAGAAAATTTGCTCTCTAGAACATAATGAAATAAACAGAAATATAAAAATACAATAAGAATGTAGCACAAAGATACAAGAGTGTTGGCACCATCTGTAGCCTAGGAAAGTAGGAATTTCTGACTCCTTGTCTGGTGTAGGAACCAAGGAAACAGGGAAGATTTTGTACTAATATTATAGTAAGACTTAAAGTCCCATTCTTTTTCTCTTCAGACTGTGGGTATCTATGTCTTTCTCCTTGTTTATGTGTGTCTTACTTGTGCATGTGGAAGTCACACCTGCCTCTATCCATGTAGCTGATTATGTGTGGTTATGCATGAATGTTTCTGGATAGCTAAGTGTATGTGTTATATTTGGGGAGTCACATGTTACTCTTTTTCTTTTGTTTGTAAACAGCTCTTAATGCATGAGACCCTACCCAGTTATGACAGGCTAGTTATTTGCCTGTTTCACTTGCCTTGTTTACCTCTCTCTGAGCAGGACTATGCTGTTAGTTATTTTCATTTGTTATATACATTTCTTTGTGTCTCCATCCTTGAGTTTCTGTTTTCTTCCTTCTGAATATATTTCACCACTCTTTTTTCTACTCTATCCATATATTTTATATATTTACCTCTTTTCATCTTACTCTCAGTTTTTCCAGCAGTCTGGTTTTGTGTTTTCAGTTTCTGATGGCAGGTGTTTCTCTGTCTCTGTTTCGCTCTCACATTCTCGTCTCTATTTATGCCACTAGGTATGGTGTACTTACGTGTCTTTCTTCCTCATTCCTTACCATTTAGTTAGGTATTCCTAAGTGGTTATCCCAGGTCTCAGTGTATCTTATTTTCCATACATCTCTGGTTCCACACATACTAGAGGAGGGGAGGCACACAAGCTGATACAGACTCCCTATCACCCACTCTCAGTGTAAACACTCAAGGAAATTAGCTGGCCTTAATTGTCTCCAGACAGAGCTACAGCTAATGTATCCCACAGAGTGATATTAATATTTATCTTCCTTATCTTCCCTAATATATCCTGTTGACACTCAAATTTTACACTTGAATACATATTCTAACATCTAAACATCTCTAAATTTAGCCCTTTAGGCAAAAATGAGGATTAAAAAACAAAACAAAAATGCTCAATGTAGGATTGGTGTAAAAACTATAAATGCAAAGTTCCTAGTGCATTACTTAGCACATAGTTAGTTCCTCATCAATTCTATTACTCTTACCAAGTCATTATTTAAACAAATTTTTTTTAAAACTTAAATATATCTACTAAATCCTGCTAGGATTTCAGAAAGTTAAAATAAATTATTTCACTTGATGGTCCTATTTTTAAAAGGTAAATCTAGAAGAACATTATAAAATAGAATTCTTCAAAGAAATATTATGAGAAGTTTTAGATGAAAAATATATTAGGCATATGTTTTCAAACTTTCAGTGGCCTACCACTAATACAGTAAATCTATATTATGCACAATCTTAAGCCAATTGGAATATAACTTAAAATGACATCCAGGACTTGAGGAAATCTACTGCAACCTCTTCACTTCAAAAAGGTGAAAAACCAGAAACCAGGGAGACTGAGTATGTCAGTGACTCCATCTAAGGTATAGAGAACAGTTGCAAGTGTACTACAAAAACACATGCCCTGAATTTAGACTAGGTGACCCCCTACAGGAAACAGTATGGAAGTTTCTCAAAAGATTGAAAATAGATCTGCTAGCATTTCAACTTCTAAGTATGTACCAGAAGCATATTAAAGCAATAATTCCAAAGGAAACTTGCACTCTTATGTTTATTGCAATATTATTTACAATAGTCAAGCTATGGAAATAAGCTATGTGCCACAAAACAGATGAGTGAATCAAGAAGTGGTATTGAGTATATATATGACAAAATGCTACTCAGTGATAAAAAAAGACAAACTCATGCCACTTTTAGCAATGGAACTGGAAAGGATTATGGTAAGCACAATAAGCCAGAAGAAAAAAAGATATATATCTAATGTTGCCATTTCTATGTGGAATAAAATGAAATCAAAGTGTCAGACAAAGACAAAATTAAAAACCAACACATGAAATTTGACCAAAGAACTGTCAGCCAGTGGGGGAGTGGGGGTGAGAACAGGTTGGAGAGAGAGTTTTACATACTCTGTTGTGTGACTATGGCGCTTGGGTGGTGACTACATCTGGAGCAGAAAATCCTACATTCTAAAACACTAACAATGTAAAACAGTGGTACAATAAAAAATAAAACAAACGCCCAGGCTCCTGGGCAGAAGAGCTAAAAAGACACTTCTCCAAAGAGGAAATGCAGATGGCCAACAAACATATGAAAAAATATTCATCATCACTCGTAATAAGGGAGGTGCAAATTAAAACCACAATGAGATACCACCTCACCCCAGTGAGAATGGCACATCTTCAAACAACTGGCAACAACAAATGCTGGCAAGGATGTGGTGAAAAAGGAGCTCTCCTGCACTACTGGTGGGAATGCAAGTTAGTACAACCACTATGGAAAACTGTTTGGAAGTTCCTCAAACTGCTAAACATGGAGCTTCCCTACGACTCAGCAATCCCACTCCTAGGTATCTATCCAAAAGACACAAAAACACTGATACCCACACCCCAATGTTTATTGCTGCTTTTTTTACAATTGGAAAAACATGGAAGCAGCCCAAATGCCCAAAAGTAGATGACTCGATTAAAAAGATATGGTAAATATATACAATGGAATACTACTCTGCAACCAAAAACCCATGCTCCTCAATATGCAAACATTTTGGATTTAAAAGGTCTTTCATCTTATAAGAGATTAATACAATACTTGAATAGATGATTCACTCATATAGTTGAAAAAAATGAATCCAACTCTTTGGTTTTGCGTGTGTCCTTTCCATATCCCTATGCAAATTTAAGGGTTTGTTTTTGTTTTGTTTTGTTTTGTTTTTGTCATACACACAAGCAAGTATAGAATTAATGCTCCTTCCCCCTCCTCCTCCCCCCTCCCTCCCCCTCTCAAAAGATAACAATCTAGGCCCTCCCTGGTGGCACAGTAGGTTAAAGCATAGGTTTAAGAAGCTAATGACACTTCAGTATGAATTCGATCCCCAGTTCTGGATGTGATCCACATGGCACCCCCCCCACACACACACTCTCCTCTGCTGCTGCTCCCCTCAGCAGTATACTTCATTCATCTGCCTGTTCTGCTTCCCACTCTGTCTCTGGTGAATCCTTTTACCACCCCTACACCTCTGGCCTGTGCCCCAGTTCTGTATGCATGAATAAATCAATCTTAAAAAAAAAAAGCAGTTTAGAAAAACGCACACCCAGACACAAACACACATACACATTCATTATCTTTCTCATAACACTCTTTTTATAATTTTATAATAAAACAAAGTAACTTGCCTAGAATTTTTTAATTCTAATTCCATTTCTTTTACCTTTCTATGATCCAGTTAATGTGATGATCTATATTATTTCAGGGAATTAAAGTTTTAGTACCTATGAGTCTGGTACTAAAAGGAAGTTGCTAGTTGTAAAATGTATTTCATCTTTTTGACAGCTTTTGACACCCTGTTATTCCCAATTGCCAGTGGCAAAAAATTCATTTCTGTGTCTGATTTGCCTTACTCATTCACATCCACAATGTAAAGTAGATGAAGATAAGTAAAATCAATAATAGCTAATAGTAATATTTATTTTGTGGTGCTTACACAGGATTCATCTGTCCTGTCTTGCCTGCTGCCCAGTGGGGTCTCAAACTCCCCTCAAATTTCAGATTAACTAAAGTGTAATAAAAATAGAATGACCAAAATTATTTTCTTCCATTATTGAGACAAGTAACATTGTTCATATTTGAGCCAACATTTTATAACTCTACCAAGAATATTGATGCTAATCTACTTTACATTTTATAAAGATTTCATCTTTTTCAATGTACTTTAGCAGTTATTGCTCTGCTGGATCTTAACTACCTTGTTGGTGAATGATGACTTTCCTTTTTATAAATATATCCATTTCATAAATGTAATCATAGAAACATTAAAAGTTATCATTCCTTTTCCAAAGTCACATCACTAACTAGTGTTGGCTACCCTTTTGGCCATGTTTGATGCAGTATTTTTCATGGAAAGCAATCTAATCTATCCTTGAAAACAGAAATGAGCAGCAGGATTTGATTTAATAATAATAATAATGATATTGTCAAGAATTAATTAGTCAAAAATGGGTACAATAAGAAACCAAACTGGAAAGTGAAATATTCATAAACTACATCCACAACAATGAACCAATTCAGTTCATAATTTGGCTGCATAGATAGACAGAATCATATATTCTGAATTAACATTTTTTGACATGTGTGTGATTAATAGGTAAAGGTAAGTTTCAGTACAACATGAGAAATGTCATCTTATTTGTATAGACAAAATGAAAAATTATGTTTATGTACACATAGTCATCTCCTGAAAAAAAGGCAATAAACTGTTATAAATTCCTTTTTCTCAGGAATAAATATACTATGTTATATGAAAGATTGCATATACTTTATACTTTTTCATTTACAATTTTATCAATGTTTGCATTTTTTAAAAAATCATGAGCATATGTTATTTTAATCACTCATGGTCATAAGTTTTTATGGTCTTTCAGTTTTGTTTTTCTTTTTAATTGAAGAAATGTTGATTTACATCATTTTTAATTGGAAGTTAGTATCCTCCCCTTCTGCTGTTGTCACCATCCTGCTCCCATCACCAAAGTACCCATATTCTACCACCATGGTCCAAGTGGGCTAGTCCTTCCCTTGCTTCCTCCTCTTCTGTCTCAGTTCTAAAGTCAGCTTTCAGGGGCTAGTTTTGAGTTTGGCTTTATGTGACCCTCCATGTAGACTCTCTTCTACATGTAAGTGACACCATCTGGTATTTGTTTTTCTCCTTCAGGGTTATTTTGGTTAGCATAATACTTCCAGTTCCATCAATGTTGCTACAAATGGCATACTTTTATCGACTTTGATCTCTGAGAAGTATTCTGCTGTATATATAACAATACTGAATGGAACAGGGGAATGCAAGTTTCCTTCAGTTTAGTGTATCTGTGCTCTTCGGGTAGATAATATGATCAGAATTTTTAACTTTCCATTAAGCCTGAGACAAACCAAGTAAATATTCTATGTATACACTTAAATATATGCTTCTCTTAAATTACTTTTTATTCTATAGGCTTTATTTGAGCCAAAATCTCTTTTGAATATATGAATAAATATTTAATTTCTTCTTTAAGTTCTGTTACCTAGTACATGGGATCTATACTGTCAGATATGTAGTTAATAACTCTTCTGAAGATCTACTTAACTGGAGTGCAGGCTGCTTAATTTTATAATTTTTGTGTTATACACATTTATTTGATGCGTCATAAAAGTTAGTGAAATCAAAACTTATCATTCTTTTCAGTTGATTTGATGATTGTTTTTTCCATAGATTTTTGAGTAGCAGAATAATGGAGACCCTCCCAAAATCTTCATAGCAAGTCATTGCTCAGTGTTTGACACATTTTATAGCTTAGTTGAAGTCTGTGAAGTACATAAGTGGAAGCAACAAATATTAATAGAACTGACTTATATCAAAAAGTAACACTTAACAAGCTAGATTGTCTCTAAATAGTCAATCAAAATTTTTCCACTCCTATAGTTACAAATACATGGTTGTAAATGTAACCGATATTCAGAATGCTGACCTTGAGATTTTTCAGACACCTAATATCGGGGGAAATAAAAATAAGAAATTCTGCCGGTGTTCAATATATTATCCTCAATAAGACAAAAAAAATCAAGTATGTTTTCTAAAAATATAACAAAAAGTATTAAAGTAAAATAAGTTTTAGACTAATATGTGTTAAATTAAAAAATCAAACTATAATTTCCCAGCTTTATGTTTCTATTATCCAACTATTTATTTCTTTAGAATACTGCTGTAGAAAACATCAAATATGACTAATTATTATTTAGGAATAATCCAATTATTTAAAAGATGTGTTATTTCAATAAAAAATTAGATATGCTGGCTCACTCATATCAATGTTTACTGTATCATGGCTGTAATAGATATGCAAATCAAACTGCATTAATTTTGGATTTACTTTTTAACTCATAAATATAATTTTGTTATTAAACAATAATTACTTACACCCATTCATAATATTACATAATTACCCATATTATTTGTTGTGATGTCTAATCCTAATTTGTGTTTCTGCTTATATATTTAAAAACATGATGCTATTTAAGTTGCTTATTGACAAAACATCAACTGCTAGTTAAAATTGACTTTTGCCTTCCATTTTTGGAGCATTAATTTCCTTGTTAAAAAGGAAAGATTGAGAGATAAAATCCACTCAGTAGCTATTAATTTTTTTCCTACAAGAAATATGGAGGTTAAGTACTTTCTGTGTATAGCAACTATGTAAGTCAGATAAACAAAATGAAATATATGAATAAAGAATAGTGGCAAAAATGCACTTTTAAGAGCAACTTGTTATGCTGTTCATGTGTTTTAAGAAAAAAATTGTAAATTTATTGGTTGCCTCTGTCCTTATATTCTGCCAGAAAGAGCCATCTGTAATAAAGTGATAACATTGGCACATACAAAAAATTCACTTCTGTTTTCTAAAATCATTGCCTAATAAAATGCATTCATATTTTCTAATGCTTTAGTCTTCCCATTCTTTTTTCTTTTAATTTTTCAAACAATGATAAAGATATTAAGGTACTTAACATCAATGATAGAAATATAGGTCAGTTTCAAACTAAAATAAATATTCCTAAAACTAAGAAAGAGAATGTGGAACAAAATGAACAAGACATTCTTATTAGTGTAGAGAAATAACAGTTTAAAAACTACTGTATACTATATTTACATCAAAAATGACTTCTAGGTACCAAGGATAAATTTTAATGCTTCAATTAAAAAGTGGATTTGATTAATGTTTCTTAAGTATGTACAAAAACAAAAATAAATTGTAGCTAATAGTTGTTTTTTGATAAAATTGTCCTTCTAATCAATTACAAATATAGTAGATTTTTCCCCATGGGAAACAGATACTTGGGAAAGTATCATGAGTGTTATCAAACCAGCATGTAGTTTGAAATAAATATTAATATTTTCATACCTAGCCATTAATTGCATCATGATTGCCCTCCTTTAGTCTCACAGCTGTGCAATTCTACTTCATGACTGCTATCTATTCTTCCTCTTTCCCTTTATCCTATAACTATATAATTGTGGTGTTTTTTTTTTCTTATATTCTGAGTAACAAAAGGTGTCAATCTAGTTCTATTACCCCATAAAGTTAGCATGATCTCAACTTTATAAAGTGAAAAATAAATACCAGGGATATTAATAGGTTACCTACAGCCATAGAGCAGAAGGGCTAGGAATCAAATCCTTTTCTGTTTAACTCCAAAGACTGAATTCTTTTTTTTTTTTTTTTAAGATTTATTTATTTGTACATACAGAACTGGGGTACAGGCCAGAGGCTCAGGGGTGGTGAGAGGCTTCACCAGAGACAGAGTGAGGAACAGAACAGGCAGATCAACGAAGTACACTGCTGAGGGGCGCAGCGGGCGGGTCAGGAGAGGTCTGCCACACCATGTGGTCACCTCCGGGGCAGGCGGGAATTGAACTCATGCGGAAGCTTTAGATTCTCAGTGCAGTGCTTTAACCCGCTGTGCCACCAGGGAGGGCCCAAAGACTGAATTCTTAAGGGAGCACAACACATTGACATTAAAAGATTAATGCTAGGTCTAACTCCCTACCACCCTGAATGTGCCCATCTATTCTAAAAGATTACTGCTCACACAAGAATATACATATGTATCATAAAGCTGACAATATAGAATAATGAAGATTGTAAAGTCAAGAAATAATATAAATTATATATTCTAAATATAATGAATTTTATTTTAAATATAAGTTTTACAATTTTATTTTTAATTTTTTAAAATTCAATACATGTTTAGTAAAGCCAATGTTTTATATAAATACTCAAAAATACAGTCATACTACGTTCTTAATTTGAATTTTGATTTAAAAGTATGGAAATTGCTATGTAAAATATTTTATTCAGATTGCATTATGCTGATATGCTGATAAAAATAAACAATATTTTCAATAGCCAAGGATAGCTCAACTCTAATATATCAAATCTGAAATGTTTTAAAAATAGTAGCTAATTCATTAAAAATGTAGGTAAAAGTTTTGAATCCATTTAAAACTTACTGTAATGATTAAAAACACTCCATCTTAACTATATAAGATAAATCATATCGTGTGTGTGTGTGTTTTATAGGGTTGCATTCAGTTTTTTTAATTGAAATAGTTGATGGTATAAAAGCTAGAGTTTATGTTACTTCCCAAATATCTGAAAATTGCAAGAAAAAATGAATAAGATGTCAAGATTACAGTATAACTCAGGCACAGCAAGGGATTTTAAAAAGAGAAATGAGGTTGAAGTGCACTAAGAAAACACTTCCAAAGGCCCATGAAGAACTCTGCAGAGGTGGTCAGCACCTAGGAGGACCAGAAGTAAAGGGAGTTCAAATAACTCACACAACTGTAGGGGAATGGCAGCTGTGGCCCCCTGTGGATGAATTCCTACCCTCTTCTTGGGTCAGTTCAGAAACAAAAGTTACTATATCTAGGAAAGAATTTTTATATAAGTGTTTTTATGAAACGATACGATGACTAGATAGTTGAAAGTTCAGAGAAAGATTGGGAGTACCGAAAGGCTGGCAGTTGGCTAAAGAAGCCCCTTATGTAGAAGAATGACTTTCTCTTTTTCCAGGCGCATTTCTGTAAGTTTTCTGTGTCCCTATTGTTAAAGTTTAGTCAGACACACTGATATTTCTTGCTTTGGCTCTCTCACAAGCCATATAGATTTATCAAATATCATGGTTGCTGTGTGACAACAGCAGTTTTCACCTTTAAGTCATTCTCCTGTTTACAATGCTCCAAATTTTTCTAATTAAATGTTCACTCTTTACTATGACCCATATATTCTGCTATTTAAATCTAGCACCCTCTGCCTGCCTTGCTCTTCTCTAGCTTTACTGTCTTTTATATTTAAACATGCAATTACATTACAGCTACATGACTATGTGATACTTTCTCTGTCTGGAATGTTCTCTGTCCAGAATATTCTCTGCCCCTCACTTGGCAGAATCTATACTCCATCTTAAATGACATCTCTATAGTGAAGTCTTCTTATTTCCAACTCATCTAATTTTAAAACACAATTACTCTGCTACATTTACAATTTTTGTTTAATTCATCAACTTCTGAAATTATATATACTTAGATATCAAATTACTTGTGTTTATATTTAAAATTTATGATCCATCTTCCAACTTTAATGTGAGAGTTTTCTTTTTGCCATTCTGTCCCCAGTATTAAAAAGAGTATATAATACAAATAGGCGTTTAATTTTTCGATTAAACATATTTTAATTAAATAAGTAAGGGTCTCTACACAAACTTAAAGCAAATGCCATGATCAATAGTAAAATATTGCAAACTGACAAGCTAAAATACAGAATGACACAGGATTTTTAAAATCAAGATATTACTATGAACATTTTCTTTCTTAGAGAAGGTCAAGAACAAAACAATTCTAAAGTGATCTTTTATGAAAATGGTGCAAAGTTGTCAAAAAGCCAGCTTGTGATCCTGAGCTCAGTACTGACTGCAGAAATAAAAGCTTTGTAGAAGAATGTGTTTTGGGGAAAATTTCTTTGGAGAAACCTGCATGTTGAAGCATATTCCTTTTTTTTTTTTTAATTCATGGAACAAGATGAATGTTGTTTTGCCTTATTTCTAAATGAGGATGAGAAGCTTCAAAGATTTGAAATAAAGAATCCAGTGTGAGTGCCTTGGAACTCCTCAAGCTCCATGGGAAATGGTTCAGGTAAATAAATATTGACTGTATTAGGTTATGACAGTGGGTAGATTGTATATTGGGATAGTAACTGCAGTTCCACAAATACAGAATCAGAGGTGAATATTATCAGGAAGGATATGGAATTCATCCTATAGATTTTGACCTGGTTTGACCTGGGATCATTCAAAAAGACATTTATTCAAGCAACCTTATGCTAAAATAAGTCAGTTCTTCCAAAAGGCAAATGTAATGCCCTTGTATGCAAATACGAATGGAAATGTAACATATTGACTAAGTGAGATGAATTTGGCTCCCACAAAAAGTGCAAAACGAATTATGTTTAGGTAAACAACATTTTCAAAATCTGTAAAAAAATAAAAGTATCTACATAGACATCACTGAATTCCATATTGTGAAGTACTTTGTTTTCTTCTATTTATTAAATAGTTTCAACACAATGAAGCTACCCACAGCCATTGCAGCATGAGCTCAATCGCCAGCCAGGAAGCTGGCCCACATGGTGCGGCAGACCTCTCTGTCTCACCTGCTGCTTCCCTCAACAGTAAATTTCAGTCCATCTATCTGTTCTGTTCCCCATTCTGGTTCTGGTAAATCTTCTCACTCTCCAGACCTCTAATCTGCACCCCAGCTCTTGATGGTTAAATAAATAAAAATAAATATATATTTAAATAAAAATAAATATTTTTTTTTTAAGATTTATTTATTTATGCATACAGAGCTGGGGTACAGGCCAGAGGCCCGGGGCGGTGAGAGGCTTCACTAGAGACAGAGTGGGGAGCAGAACAGGCAGATCGATGAAGTACACTGCTGAGGGGAGCAGCAGGCGGGTCAGGAGAGGTCTGCCACGCCATGTGGTCTCCTCCAGGGCAGGCGGGAATCGAACTCATGCGGAAGTGGCTTTAGCTTCTCAGTGCAGTGCTTTAACCCGCTGCGCCACCAGGGAGGGCCAAAAATAAATATTTTTAAATTAAAAAAAATATTATTGAACGGGAGTAAATATTTTCAGAGCATCCAACATACATCCAACAAGATCTGCAAAGAACTAATACAGTTTTATAAAAAGAAAACAATGAAATCAATAAAATATGGGCAGAGGAATAAAATAAACACTTCTCCAAAGATGAAATACAGATGGGTAGGAGGCATATAAAAAAAATGTACATTACATCTTTAGGGAGATGCAAATCAAAGCCACAATGAAATGCTACCTCATACTAGTGAGAATGGCCATATTAAAAAGACCAGAAGTGTTGGTAAGAATGTAGTGAAAAAACAATGCCCACATACTGGTGTTGTGAATGTAGCCTGGTAAAAGCCCTGTGGAAAACAGTGCAGATGCTTCTCAAAATTTAAAAACAGTTCAACCCTATGATTGAGTAATTCCACTCAGAGGTGCTACCAAAATAAAGCAAAAACACTAATTCAAAGGGATCGATGTCCTCCTGTTTTCACTGCAGCAGTATTTACAATAGCCAACTTATGGAAAGAACCTAAATGTCCAAAGATAAAGGAATGGATTAAGAAAATGACATATGTATATACACAACAGAAAACTACTTGCCAAGAATAAGAAAGGTAAATCCTTGCCATTTGTGACAATATGGATAGAATTGGAAGGAACTGAATTAGGCTAAGAAAATAAGTCAAGAGGAGAAAGACAAATACTAGAGTCACGTATACATAGAATATAGAAACCAAATAAAGGGTCTGATAAAACCAACATAATAATAAACACTGGCTATCTGAATGTAGATGGGGAGGAAGCACAACAAAGTGGGGAGAGGATCCAAAGTTCCCATTAGGCCCCACCCCTGTCAGCCCAGCCTCTCCCTTCCTGCTTTGCTTGTGGATAGCACAGCTCTAGGCTCCTGGTGGGTGCCTTTCCCAGAATCCTAGGCAGCTAGACCCCCTCTGAGGTCTGTGGGCCCTTGGCAGGGGGAGTGAGGCTGCCCCTGATTGGGCGGGGTTGCCAGGAGACCCCTGACTCAGTGTGGTATGTTCAGAGGGCCCCTAAGGCCTCTTTCCTTGCTGGGCCCTCTGCAGGCAGTGCCTGTGGGAACATAAGGATTCATGAATAAAGGCAATGTCACTGCAAAAAAAAAAAGTGGTGGAGGACTATGGGTGTCCCCTCACTCGGTGGTGGGTGTGATATGGTAACATACATGTGAAGGGTGTCACCCTTTACCTGTAAATTATGCACAGTGTTGTAAACCAGTGTTGTCAACCCAATTAAAAAAATAAATAACTGACTTGAGACTGCAAAAGACCTCTAAAGAAGTCAAAGAAACCAAAAAGATGTCTTTTACAACACATGCAAAATGTTACTGCAATGACTATGTGTATGACATAAATATAGAGGAAATGATGGCAACTATACAATGCAAAGAAGTTGTGTCCAGGACTAATAAAGAGATTGGGTACAGGTGAAGTGTGATCATGACTTTTATCTTCAGAGTTTGAATGTTATAACCACAGTATAATCATTTTTGTTGTTGTTGTTGTTATTGTTCTTGTAACTTTGTAAAACTAACATAAAATGAAAGAAGGAAGTTATGTGGTTCAAACTGCAATTAATTGTTAAGAAATAAATTTCAATATATAAGAAAATTTGACAATTTTGTAGTTTTGAGAAGTGCAATTATTATAATTTTGTTATTTTTCATTATATTCAGTTTTTAAACTGAAAAGCTTCTAAAATTTCATTATTCAATATGAGAAAAATGTGAACAAATTTGATTTTTGCTTCACTATAGTACAAATTGTTTTCCAAATAAACTATCATATACTAGGTAAAGTCAGGAAAATTAGTAAAATCTTTTACACAAACACAGAAAAATGGAAATCAGTCAAAAATCAATTAAATCATTTTACTTTCCCTTTCAATAATTTCAAAATATACTCAACTACTAAAACAATACTATGAATTTATTCCTATCAATAGTAATTACCACAGCATTTATCAAAGAGAATTATGGAATTTTAAAATGTTACATTTGTCTGTTTATGGTTAAATTCAAGACTGAGTAGAAACTAACAGTTAACTGATCAGCAACTATGATGATGCATATATAAACATATATGCATTGTGTATAAGAATTATAATATTTTCTCTCCCTTGCTTCTTTGCTAAAGGATTCCACTTATTATATAAAATGGACAAAATACTATTTAATAAGCATAAAATTTTACTGTGTTAATTAAATTCAGATTTAAATATACTAACCAATAAGTCTAATGTAGTTCCATATTGTAACACTTGAATTATTGGAGGGGAAGATCTCAATTTGGGATTCCTGTTACAGGCTCAATAAGTGATTGAACAACTGAGAGGATAACTGAATGAAACTCCAATTTTTTTTTTTTTGCTAGCTAATTGTAATACCTATTCACAGAAAATTCAATTCTCAGTTCTTCCTTTGAAAACATATTCATTCAAGCAATATTTCTTTAACTCTTGTGAATTAAAAATATGGGATTTTATCACTGTTCTATAGTCAAGAAAATTATTTCCTCTATAGTTTTCAAGAATTACACTATTCCTCGATGTGCTCAAATAACCTAATCATCACATCTATATTTCAGTTTATTCGTTTATTTTTTAAATGATGACATATCACTGCAAATTTAGGATGAATCACACGGATAATGTAGATTTTCTACCTAGTTTAGTTTAACAAATATTTCTTTAAGCACCAAATATACAAAAGAATTGTGCTAACCTTCCTTCATATGCTCACAGATATTACAGTGTTCTGGGAAGACAGAAACTTTTAAAATTTATATGACTGAAATAAGTAATCTAAAACTAATCAGTGCAAATTCTCTAGAAAGGGAGAGACAGGGGAGATTAAATTTTTCTGTGAAGTCTCCATGTAAGTTTTTTGTGGAAATTCATTGAAAATTACAAATTTGAGAGATGAAAGGCAGGAAAAAGAATACTGCAATTTGTGGAAAAACCTGGAGCAAAGGATGGGCCGACGATTTTTACTGTTAAACTGAATGAACTCTGAGTTCAGTTTAAAGCGCTATGTTATTAGCAATTTGCTTTTTGATACACAAGCTGTACAATGGTAGCAGAGCTCTTCTTAGCAAAATGATTAAAAAAAGAAAAGAAAAGAAAAGAAAAGCAGATACTTTTTTCATATTTTTTGAATGCTTATTCATTGCATTATATGAAGTATCTTATTTAAACACATTAAAAACCTAATATAGATTGAACAATGCCATTCCTATGTCACAGAAAAAAAAGGACTAAGAAAGATAAACTAATGTCTCTAAAGGTATTTTTCTCCTATGTGATGAAACAGAGTTGTGATTCAAGTGTTTCTCAATTCAAAACCTGTCCCTCTTATCATTACAATATACTTTCTTTTAAAGGATTGAGTCAATGAGAAACAACACCAAGATAGAATTTTAGATAACTGCAGTCGATATTAGCTGAATATGTTGACAAAGAAAAGCAAAATGTCAAGGTGAGTGTAACAAGTTAGTTAAAATATTCATATATATCACTCTGTCACCTAAAAATATTTTAAAAGCTTAATTTTTACAAGATCAAAGAACAGAATTCAGGAAATGTAGCTGATAGTTTAATACTTTACATAAATCACCAATTATGAATGTATGCAACTTTGGGCAAATCAAATCACCACTTGGTCCCAAAGTCTGTAAACACCTTCCTTTTGAGACTTCCTAACTATATGTCATTATTTGTAACTAGACTATGAGTGTCTGAAGATGAGCATGTTAACTCATTTTTTGTCTCAGCACCAAGCATTTTCCTGGCATGTTCAACCATGTTATGCTTGATGGATAAAAGAGCAAATATTTCTTCATTTTTAAAACAAAGAGTTGCTCTAGGATTCTTAATGCTCTTACCAGCTTGAGAATCTTGTTAGGGTATGCCACTTTCTGGAACTCCAGGAGAGAAAATAAGTATGCTGTATCTCTGGAACAAAATAGAAACTAGAGGATTCTATTGTTTTTGACTTTGAAAAAAATATATCAATTTCTGTATGCGAAAATAAACAGCAAGTCTGCTGAATATTTTCCCAGTGTACTGTGGGGAAAATGTCACTGATAGATAGTATTTCCAATGTAGGTAAGGTGAATGAAGAGGGCAGTGGAAGCCAGCTAACTTTCTGAATTTTTCTTTTAGGTAGCTCAAATCACTGCCAATAGAATTACCCCCCCCCCATTACTTTACTCACTGACATGAACAGTTGATATAGAACTCAAACTTACTTTCTAATCTGTGTTTCAGCACTCAAGCACTCAAGCACATGTCCAATACTTGCTATACTTCCCCACCAGTCAGACACTGGTGAATAAATATACTGGACATTAATACAAGATTCTTAAGAAATACACCACCTCCCAAAGAGGTAAGCACGTACAAAGGAAGTGATCTGTAATACATAGCATGTCTAATACACACACACACACACACACACACACAAATTGCCAAGGGAGCACATTGAAAAGTTTAAAAGAGTTTTCTATCCATCTGTGGAGTGCATGAAAAAGTCATAGTCATTATTATTCTTCTGTGTTAATTTGAGATTTTTGGTATATTTTGGGTACAGTATTGGGGTATACTCTAATATGAAGCAACTTCACTTCTGTATTAATTTATTATTAGACATCAACCATAGTCATCTTTTCCTCATCCACATTTCTTTACTGGTAGAATAAACATTATGAAGGCATATACTTTGTGTGTGTATATATAATAACAATACATATGAATATAGATATTTACATAGTATGTATATAAATATAATACAATACATATATATAAAATAAATCTACAAATCTGCTTGGTAGTTTTTAATACAGCTTATAATACACTCTGAACTAGAAATGTGAAATTAGTTCTTAAAAGAATATTGTAACTCAAAAATTTTATTGATGCATTAAAAATATATTCTTATTAGACAACTGTTAATAAGTTAGGAGTGCTAAGTTAGGAGTGACAAGCAGGAAATTAATAGCACTACTATTGAGGAGATGTAAAAGTGTGGATGAATTGGCCAAATAGTTTAGTCACATGAACATATACTGTCTCAAACAATGGTGAAAGATGAGAGGTTAAGCTATGAAATCATATAAGCCATGTTAATTAGCTTTGTTTATCTCCTAGAAAAGTTTATACCATTTTTGGGCAATGGATTTTATAGTATGACATTCTGGCAGTTGTGGCAAAGATAGATCAAAGGGGGAAAATATTCATGCCTCTAAAACTATTGAAAGGTATAAGCTTGAGGAGAAAATCTTAAAAGCCTAAAAAACAAATCTGCACACGATTAACTAATATCTCCAACTTGGGAGAAGGAGCTATTCATTCACTAATAAAAGATAGTGCAAGGATGGTCTGAAAAACTTTTCCTTCATCTTATGTGGACTGATAACTGAGTTTTGAATGATGAGTACTGATGACCATACTCATCCTTAATCAGAGAAGAAGACCTTCACTGGGTGACTCTGTGCTTATATAGTTAAGAATTACACATTCTCTAACATCCCAGTGTAGAATTGTTCTCTGAACTTATTTTCTTTTTTAAAATAAAAATAAAATAAAATATTTATTTATGTTTAGATAAACTATGGTACTGGAAAATCAAATCATTTTGGTATTTTTTATATATATATATATATATATATAATACAGATAGCATTTTATTAATGTAAACCATTTTATTATATATGTATGTAAGTAAATGTGTGTTGTGTTAGAAAGTACATTCAAGTTTCTAATTTGGATATACTTTCTAATAATTTCATGAATGCATATGAATTTGAGAGAGAATTTTAGCAAGGAAAAATCATAAAAGTCAATGCCAAAAACTTGTTTCTGATTAATTACTGTTCTTAGGTAGTGTTGAATAAACTGAGAAATTTAAATGAAATTAAATGTTAAATGTTCTAAATTATAATCCAATTTACACAAATTTTATTATTCAAAGTGTAATTATAGTGGAAGCAGTTATTTCAAAAGGAAGGTTAAGCTGACAAATGATATGTCTAGATCAGTTTTCAATCTTGAGGGTATGTTTTAAAAATTATAAATTTTAAAACATATAGAATTAAAATGTCAGTTAATATGTGCTTTATTACTACTCCTCCAAATTGAATGAACCGCCATTTCTTACTCTGGGATCCCTCTTCTTATTTTGTAAATTATTTATATATTTATATATGTAAGAAAACTCACATAATTTAGTGAATTAGAAAAGTTAAGCTGAATAATGATTTTTATGGAAAAAAAATTAAATGGATGACATCTGAAATTGAATAATTCTCTACTATCATTATTTTTCATTTCTTTTGAGTAATAATTCCTGTGCCCCTTTGAAATACCTTTGCATTTGAAACCCTGTATTTAATTAGAATAACTGGGATGTAGGCCAGAGATGTGGCAGTTGAGAGGATTCACAAGATACTAATGGGTAATAGAACAGGTAGATAAACTGAAATTCAACACTAAGGGGAACAGTGGGTAAGACAGGCAAGGTCTGCTGCACCATATGGGTGACAGCTCCCTGGCCTGGGATCTAACTTAGTAGCGGTGGTAGCACTGAGAATTGACCCCTATGCCACCAGGGAGTCCCTATATTAATGTTCTATTTAACAATGAATTACTTAATATAATGATGATAAGTAATAAAGTAAGCTGCATGTTTTATAACTATTCTAAAGTTACACAAGTGAAAATATTTATTATTATTTGCAAACTAAAAATTAGTTTCCTGTATTTCCTTTCAATATCAATTGAAACCATTTTCCTAATTTAGCAAATTGTAAATGTTTAGATTTAACACTACTCTGATTCCTAGAATAATAATTTATTTCAGGGTACTTATGGTACTCTGCAGCTATTCTCTTTTTCCTCTGTTTTCACCCCAGTAAAATGGAGAAATAATAACTATATAATGCTATTTTTAGGTTTATACATAATGTATGTTAAATGACAAGCACATAGCTGACATATAGTTTTTATTTTATTTTATAATGCAGCACTGCATTATTTTATAAGTAGGTGTTTCTACTGTTGCTACTGCTATTAGCAAAATTGTAATATTGCCACTTCTAATAAAAGCAAGAGGATGAAAGGAAACTCAGGAGAATGAGACTAATATTATAAGGAAAGAGAAAGAAAAACAAAACATAATGAAGAAACTTTTGGTATCTGTATATATGCTTGCATGTGCTGTTTATGCATATAATGTAAGTAGCATCGTGATATGTACATAGTGATTTAAAATAAATAAGATGTTGTCCTCCACCAAGTGTTACTACACCACTTAACTCCTGAGCATGATCTAAGACTATGGAAGAGGTTCTCTAACCAATTAAGAATATACTGGGGGCCTTCCCTGGTGGCACAACTGCAAACTAGATGCAACTGATTCAGTGTGAGTTGGATCCCCGGCCAGGGAGATGACCTACATGGCATGGCAGACCTCTCCTGTCCACCCACTGCTCCTCTTAGCATTGTATTTCCTCATCTACCTGTTTTGCTCCCACTCAGTCTCTGGTTTCTGGTGAATCCTTTCGCTGTCCCTGCCTCTCTGTCCTGTACTCAGTTCTGTATGCATAAATAAACAAATCTTTTTTTAAAATAATAAAGTGTATATGTGTGTATGTATATATATATATATATATACATATATATATACATATATATGTATGTATGTGTATATATATATTGGAATAAAACGTGGTGAGAGGAAATGGAAATCATTTTTCTTTTCTCGTAGCAGGTATTAAAGTGTGCAAAACAATATTTCTTGGAGTTTTTACTAAATGATATGAGCTTAACTATCATTAGTCATTACAAATCCCCAGGAATTGAAAGCAATTAGACAATATTACAGATATAGATAGGACTGATGGAATATATGGTTTGAAAACAGCACACAAATCTTTCTAGGAAGAACACTATTCCTATAAAGAAGCTTGTTGGTTCTTGTTTCCTAGAGAACACAAAAGGTTATAGAGGGAAACATTCCTAGTTTAAAACAGGAAAAACAAAGAATTCCAGGCCCTTTCTCTCCTCCTGGTCATACTGGTAAATTTTCTCTTTCCTTTCTGGTATGTCATTTTGCCTTTTATCCAGAAAGGGTATAACTTGCTTCTCTCA
Organism: Condylura cristata; assembly: GCF_000260355.1. Lineage (NCBI taxonomy): Eukaryota > Metazoa > Chordata > Mammalia > Eulipotyphla > Talpidae > Condylura > Condylura cristata. The sequence continues at coordinate 11,659,093 of NW_004567104.1, read as the reverse complement.
GTCCGCTTAGCTGATATCCAGAAACATGTCTTGCCTACCTGGACAACTGCAATTTTTGTCAAAACAATGGAACTTTCCCTTCACATTGTTTGACATCTGACATCTGTCAACAATACATACTCCAGATTTTAATTATTTTCTTCTTTTCAAATATTCCCAAACCAGAAGGAAGTCTACTTCTGAATAAACATCCTCTCCTATAAATGTATGTGGGTACACAGAGCCACATGTTCAATTTCTGGCACATGTCCTCACTTACCCATCTTGAAGGTGGCATTATGTAGTGTTCTAGAAACAATTATATCAATAATAATTGACATAAAGTAATAAAAAAGATCTATGCCTGCAAATTTGTATCAAGGTACTTACTGATGGGCCAGAGAAATCTATATATTTGGTTTTTATTTCTAATCAATTAAATGTGCTTTTGAATAGAACAAAACACAAACATTTTCATTCAACTACTTCCCCAATGACTAAATCTTTCCATTCTTACTAAGTGGTTATTCAGATTATTTTCATGTGACTAATATTAATTTAGTACAGATGAATGTATTAGTCACAATTATGACAGCATTTTCTGAAAGTGATCTACAATAGAGTTCTTACTGTCTTCTTATTAAACCACGAGACCAAGGAATCAAACATAGCTTTTTCACAAGACAACCCTTTAGAAAACTGAAGTGAAACCCTTCTGCCCCCTCTGCTTAATCAACACCCAGATACCACAGGAGGCAGCTAGTCAGCTGCTTCTTAACTTTCTTAATGATTAGGCTATCCCACTTTTAACCCATTTTGAAGACTTCCTTCCACTGAACTATGCTGTGGAGGGTCTATTGCTGTATGTTGCTACTTATTTGTGTTATCTCTCTCTCTCTTTTTAAGATTTATTTATTTATGCATACAGAACTGGGGAACAGGCCAGAGGTGCAGGGGTGGTGAGAGGATTCATCAGAGACAGAGTGGGGAGCAGAACAGGCAGACTGTCAAAGTACACTGCTGAGGGGAGCAGTGGGCAGGTCAGGAGAAGTCTGCCGCGCCATGTGGGATCACCTCTGAGGCAGGTGGGGCTTGAACTCATGCTGAAGTGGCTTTAGCTTCTTAGTGCTGAGCTTTAACCCACTGTGCCACCAGGGAGGGCCCTGCGTTATCTTTTTTTATACTCAAATGTAAAGTTATACAAGACTTTTATAGGCAATATCAAAGAATGTTCATATCTCAAATATGATTTAAAAACAATAGGTGATTAGGTACTCTTTATAATTCCTTAAATGGAATCTCTCAGACATTTTTTTTAAGATTTTTTGGACATTGCAAATACCTGAATACGGTAAAAAACAGTGATAGTGTTTTTGCCTCTCTCTTTAATATATTTGATTGCATTTCCCCACTAAATATCTGCCTTCCTATTACATGACCTTCTTTTCTCCTTTCCATCTCTCTTCCTTTCAATTATTGTATACCCTCCTCAGCTTTTCTCTTACTCATGTATAGCTTTGCTGTTATATGTCTAAGGTACAAGGCACTAGATGCCATCAAGTAAAGGACTAAAAACAAAATAGTTGAAGGCATAGGATAGTTCTGATGCCTGCTAGATAAACTCAAACTCTGTTATACAGTGTGTTCAATTTAAATGAGGAAGTATTAAAAAAATTATTCACAGGTCTATGAATACTTAAAGCAGGTTCACAATAAATGAGAAATAGAATAAAGTATGCTAAATATATCATAAGCATTCTGTCAATATAAAATCATATTTGTGATATAAGAAATAAAGACTAATTTTTTTCATTTTCAATGTTTTCTAAAGAACATAGTCCTATGTTTCATATTATCCAGCATGTAGTAAATAATTATATTTTGAATGATGACAAATATTAAGCAAGAAAATGCTTATATATGAATATCAAGGACAGAACAAAAGGGAGAGGCTTAGCTTACTTTATGTATTGTGTCTACATTTGTTAAATAACCTACTTTTAACTAGTTCTGTCCTTATTTGAGATATAGACATATTTCTAACCAAGTAAGTTTAACAGATCCATAAAATAAAAGGAAGTAATTTTATCTGTTTCTCTGGCATTTAGTTATTAGCAGCGGTAGCAGGGAAAAAAAGACAGCAGATGGGAGGAAACCATGTACATTTTGCCTATCAAAGTGTCAAATGTAGGTGTGTGTGTGTGTTATGCCAGACATATCTTCTCTTATATTGATGAATTCTGAAATATTATTGAATGTATACCCTAGAGTAGTATAAAATGAGCATTTTTATTTTTGTTGACTTTAACCCTTTCCCCTCTTCTAAAATGTTTGTTGATATGTGCCAACCTTACCCCAAACTTTATCCAAATCTTGGCAAAATCAGAGTCAATAAATAACAAGCCAGTGTTCAATAAGTTACTCTCTGTATTGAGTTAAGTACTTAAAGAGATACATTAACTTTCAGGCCACTTGGGTACCATTCAGAGTAATGGTTTATAACAGTTAATAATGTATAACATAACTACAGAAAGCCTCAGGCAGACTCATTGTGTAGTAAACATAATAAAACAGTTTCTTTTTAGTATCAATTGGAAGTACATTATTTCCCCTACCATTAAGACATAGTAAGTTGTAGAAAAAGATCACCCTATTTGCATATTTTATATAGATCCATTATATTTTATCTCATCTGGATTTTAATCACTCAAATTCGTTTTTCTTCACTTTTTATGTACTCTTACTTTTGAATGATACAAATATTGGTTTATACCACTATTTTTATATTTGACCCCATGTTAGCAACCTACTGTTATAGTAAAATGCTTTTTCTTTTATTTATAGTAAAATGCTTTTCCTTTTATTAAAAAAAAGAAACTGTGCTTTATTATCAGGGAAGGCAGTTAGACCCAGCGTGTTTGCTTAATCAGAAAATGTGATTTTTTGAGCCTATTTCAATATTATCCTTCTGCTGTTTCCCCTCTAGTCAAGGGAGTCACTTCTCTGTCTCTTTCCTCTATGCTCAAGACAAGCCAAACTACCACTGACTATCTCTTGTCCCATCTCTTATTCTGAAAAAAAAAAAAAATCAGAGTAATGCTCAATATTATTCATCACTAAACAGCACTAAAATACTAGCAGTCCATACAATTATTGCTATGTAATCTCCTCTGACTCTCCAACTACTTCTTGGAGTAAGTCTTTGCTTTTAACTCTGAGGGCCAGATGTCTCTGTTAGTCTATTCCTAGAATTTAATCAAAGACTTTGATATTAGCCTAATGATTTTTGGTTCATTTTTATTGCCTTGACCTTTTTTTATTGATGTGTTACCAGGAAAAAAAATCACCTTTATCAATTTGTTGAAAACTTTATGTCAGAGAAGCGATAACTGGGATAAAAAGTGCAACCAGCATGTTTAATGGTGACTTTATTTGCTCACTTAACTAATTTGGGGTTATTAGGATTGAAGAACTATTGCAGCAGGAAATGAAGGTAATTGAATAATAAGTCTATTCAATATAATGGAAGGTTCCCTGATCCTAAAAATATTTTTTTTAAATCTACTTACTAAGAAATCTCAAAACTAGTTGCTCAAAATGAACAAACCGATCACATTCAATAAGGAGTAATATTCTATAAACACTGCCAATTAACCTGCCTTGTCAGAATCCCTCGACTTTTTCCCAGTGCAACAGTACTTTTTTGCAAACTTGATTAATGACACAGCTCTCACACATCTTACTTACTTATTCCCTGTTTATTTGTCAGGAGTACTAAATTCACCTCAGTTGGTTTGAAACCCGTGTTAATCTCTAGGGAGACAATTTCTCTCTTTTGTCAAAAGAAAAGAAAAAAAAAATGGGTCACACAACTGGGCTTTGAGAAAAAAAAATCTGATTGTTTTTAACACAAGTATAGCACCTCAGTTTTCTTATTACATATTAAATTAAGTATTAAAAATGATGTACACTGGTTTCATATCTAGTTAATATTCTGAATATAAACAGAGAAAGCATTCTGGCAGAAAGGACAAGACTGAGTCAGCTTTCAATATTTCTCAGTGTACTGCACAAATGGCTGGAAGTGAAGCAGAATTTCCTATTTTATTTTACCCAGAGGCTACCACAAACAATTCTACTACAAACAGGTCTAGAGTTAAAGCTGTATGATTTTAGTTAGCTCCAGGTAAACATCTGTTAATTGCTCTACTTTGCTGACTTAAAATGTTATGATTCGTGTATTGCCAACACATTAATGAGTTAGAAAGTTTAGTTATTGTGATTATGAGTCATTATTGTATTAGTGCAAAGCTGACATCTCAAAAGCCATGATTAAGTAAAAAAAAAATGCCTACCTTTTATATGCTTTTGTCTGGTTTGGTTTAATATTATCAAAGTGCCCAACCTCTTACAGATATATGAAGTCATCTACATCATTTGTGACTTTTATAAGCAGAATGATACTAAATAAAACTAAATTAAACTGAACTGCCTACTAAACACTCATATAGTTCAGTGAAATATACATGAAGGTTTAGTCTGGATTTATGTACTAAAGAATAAAACACAAGAGATTGCATAAATAAAGTTTCTTGCTTTAGTACTATTCATTGTTGCAAGAATTACTAAAGTAAAACAAGAAAAATATACCTGCCACATCTTGATTAGATCACTATCACTTTAGGTTTCTAAATTTATATGAAACTAGTTTATTACAATATTAGAATATTCACTTAATAATTATGTCAGAAGTTTCTAATTTTTTCAGAAAATTGTGGAGGGCATATAAATAAATTAAAAATTGATTTTCTTTTCAAAGATCATACAATGAAAAAAAAAAACTAATGTATACAAGCAACTGTAATGTGTGGTGGGAAGTAACTGCTGAAAGAGAAGTAAAAATAAAATGTAACAGGATCCCAGAGCAAGAATTCAGAACTTCTAATTAATGGGAGAAAAAAATTATATGAATGTAAAATTTTAAAGCCACTTGAAGACATGCACACATGGTTCAGAAATAGACCACACTATATTGTGAAGCATAATGGATCACTAAGGAGGTATTTCAATTCATTTGAAAAGGATGGTCTAATTTAGTAAATGGATATTACAACTGACAATCCATTAGGAGAAAATACATTGGATCCCTGTCTCACCCAATTTCTGTTGATTAAAGATGCAATTATAAAACAATAAAAATCTTAGAAGACAATTTAGGAGATTATATATATACAACCTAGATACTTGGGAGTTCATTAAAAATAAGACAGAAAAAAGCCTAGAAGCAACAAAGAAGAATAACACATTTACTATAAAACATTTCAATTTTTTGTATAGGAAAACATTTTAAACAACAATAGGTTGGGAAACAAATATTTGTGATGCAAACACTACAATGGGTATTTACATATGGTATACTGAAAGCTTTAAAACCTGTTAGCAAAAAGACTCATATTTCAGTTAAAAAAAAAAGGTTAAGAATAGAGAGTTTACAAAGCAAATCAAAATGACCAAGAGATATATGGTGATGAACCTCCCAGGCACTAGAGAAATACAAATGAAAGTAATCTTGAGATAAGTTCCCTAGTGGATGCCATATGGTCAAAAGTGTGTAGCCTAATTCCTAAGTATCCCCACCATACACACCATGTAATTAGGTACTTTGCTTAAAGCAATGTTAACTCCCACAATCTTTTCAGAAAGTTGATGTTAAAATGAATTTTCAAATTAAAGCTGGAATGGGTCATACACCAGATTTTCCAGTTTCAGAGAAATAATATTACTACTAAATATATAAGAATGTCTATGGATGTACCATGTTGATGGCAAAGCTAAGAAATAAAATATAAATGGTTACCAGTAAGGAAATATCTGAATAAATTGCAAATTATCTGTGCTGAGAAACACTATATCATTTTTAAAAATTATTTAAATAACCAGATGATGATATAAATGGAATTTCTAGAATAATTTGCTGGTTAAAAATTAAAGAAAGAAAGATGGAGGGAGATATAGATCAAATATTCCTATTTGGTAAAGCGATGAGCTGCATGTGTTTGAAATTATATTATTAAAAGAATATGGAAGAATGCATAGCAGCAAGTTAAAGTCAAGTTCTAGCCATATATATATGAAAGGTGAGAATTATGGAAGGTAAAAGAAAAATCACACAATATTTATGGGCTGAACATCTCAGTGAAGGTATTAAGCTAGAACACATTGCTGCACAATGGAGATCCTGGACTGAAGGCACAGAAAGAGGATCTACAATTCTATCAGAGCAAATCCCTTAACTGTGCTGATTAAAGGTTACTATCAGTTATTTAGAAAGAAAATTGATAGCTACTATCAGAAACTACACATTCTTATAACAACCTGTAGTAATTGGCCATACTCGTATATTACTGTAAAAATTGATTTAAACTTGGCCCTCCCTGGTGGCGCAACGCGTTAAAACACAGCACTAAGAAGCTTAAGCCACTTCCACATGAGTTCGATTCCTGCCTTCCCTGGCGCAGCAGACCTCTCCTGCCCCGCCCGCTGCTCCCCTCAGCAGTGTACTTAGACGATCTGCCTGTTCTGCTCCCCACTCTGTCCCTGGTGAATCCTCTCACCACCCCTGCATCTCTGGCCTGTACCCCAGTTCTGTATGAACAAATAAATAAATCTTTAAAAAAAAATTGATTTAAACTTAAGAAGAATCATTATATATATATGTCAAACAATTTTTATGATAGAAAGCTAACTTCTTTGGTTATTGCATAAAATATGTGATAGAGAGCAGGGGAAAATATTTCTTAAAAGATTCATTTAGAACTTCTTTATGGGAAACAATGACTATCTTGTGACTAACTGGACAGGACCTCAAGTGCACCTGTCCGCCCTGGCTAATGTTGTCTTGGGTGAGCACACTCCCCGGTAAGGCCAACAAACAAGTCAGCAGAGCACAGTGCACTCTGTCCTGCAAACAGCTGCAGCCCACTACCTTGTCTTTAGCAGAAACTGCTTGAAGCCCCAGGCCCTGTACAAACATGCATCCCACTCCCTGCATTGGGCACATTTCCTGTTCTTCCCTGCAGGTACAAATCCTATATATACCCATGAGTGATCCTAGTAAACAGACTCTGTGGACTCCAGACCCCAGGCTCCTGCTTCATGCTTTCATGGCTCCCAGTCTCCTACATTCCGGCAAACATAACAGTCAGCGCGCCCCTCGGTGGGTTAGCAACACTGCCTAAGCAGTTAGGACTTTCTCATATAGGCTGCTAAGTTCTGTGTGTGGTGTATTATCAGTAGAAAGATATCTTTGAGAGCAGATGGATTAGATGTTAAGAGCTGAGTAACAAAATGAATTTAAATTTCAAATGACATTTTGCTTTATTGACATAGGTCATATACATTCAACTGTATATGTAGAGTGTTGGGCCACCTAATGTGTGTTTTCTCTTGCAGCATGAGTGGAGAAACAGACAATTAAGGTCAAAGAAGAGAGAACTGTAGTTAAGAGATCAATGAAGGAACATAGTCATTTAAACAGAAGATTAAAGTTATTAATGGGTTAAGAAACAAGAAGAGTCAGTAGTATTAACAACTGCATTACTGAGAAGGATTGAAGAATATGCAAAATTTGTATCTTTTGGGGTAAGCTGAGAAGGAAGTTAGTTTGAGAGCAGAATGCTTAAAAGCAATATTGTGAAGAAGGTTTTGCTTATGACAACATTCAGGGTATCCCTGTGGAAGTATATCTGATTTTAATCATTTATTTTTATATTTAATACTTCTAAGTTCAAGTAGTCAGTGGCCTGCATATTAGAAATCATGCTAAAATAAATTAAATCAAGAATATATATTTGTATTTTAAGACACTAGAAAATATTTATTTGCCTCTCAGAAGTCTGGCAGGAGAAATATTTGGTATCATCTTAGCCCAGAAAATAACCTACATTAATTAGTGAGATTCTGAGGATCAGAAAATATAAATTCTATACACACACACTATATATGTATATATATATATATATATATATGATTTTTTATCAAGCTCATAATAAAGTAAAAATTTGTGATTTTTTCAAGAACTATGATGATAGATCCTGGAAACTATGGTGATAGAAGAACTATAGGGACTATACCGAGGCAAGAAATCAAATACTGTATAAAAATTAATAATGATGTGAGAACTAAATAAATTTAATTAAAAAAAAAAGTGACTCTGCCTCTTTTTCTAGAAGCCTCTTCTCTAACAGTGCCAAACCATTCACATAGAGATCAACATGATGCTTTTGGAGTCAGAAGCAGATATAGTAATTACTCCCTGATTTACTACATATGTGAATTTAGTCAAGTTACTTAGCTTCTTAATTCTCAATTTACAATCTTTAAAATAGGGGAAGTAAACTTAATTTGAAGGATGGTCATGGAACTCACAGTAGATAAGTACTCAGTTGCTACTATTATATTTGGTTCCCAAATGTTTTTCAAAACCACACTTCAACTATCGCCTCTGTTTTTTCTGTTAAGGATATGCTTTCTTTTCTTGTATTGATATATGACAAATTTGCTAACTAGCTTATTTAGAGTGTTGATAACTTTGCAGTGGACTTCCTTGTATGAGTGTCCATTGTTAGCACATCAAACCTTCACTGAGAGAGGCAACTTAGTGAAATTATGTCTGAATTAGTTGAACAAGTATATGTAACATATCTACATATAGAAACACATGAAAACTATTTCCGCAAGCTTCTACTTTAACAAAAATAGCAAATAAAGAATTATTGAACTAAAGTTAATTTTAAGAACTAGAAAATTAATAAATGCTAGTATAAATCAATAAATTATGACCATGATGTTTCTACTATAACGAGATAAGCAGTCAATAAATATACTGCATATTTTAATGATCCTACTTGGCAAGCAACAAGTGGAAATGCAAAATATTTAACCATTTAAAATTAGATCATGTCAGTTATTTCCTCATTAGAAAAACAAATGATTTGTCCTTGCACCAAATTATTATAGCTAGTATAGTCCAAGATCAGGTATACCTCTACTTTCTTTATCCAAGAATTGAAATGTGAAGCTATTCCTCGGTAGCTTATAACCAAAATTTCAAGGGACACATTGTCACATTTTTGAGCAACTTCTAATTGTTTTCTAAAACATGTTCTTCTGGAATTTTTATGCTTACTGTGATTTTCCCCCCAACTGTCATAGTTAAAAAGCAGCTCTTCTAAAGCTCTGTTCTTACTTTAGGCAGTTGAGTTATACTTAAATATTCTAATGATCTCAGGGTCAAGTATATTACAAAGAACTTTTTTGGCTTTGAATTTTGTACCACACATCAAAATTCTGTTGGAGCTTAGACCTCAATATAAACTGGAGGAAGACCAACATTTGCATAAAAGGATTATGCACCATCTAAAGAATTAACTACAGGGAACTTGATTTATCTGTCTTATCAAAGAGACATCTACTAACTACTACTTCTGTAATACACAACAATAATTAGTGAGGCAAGAAATACATTTTGAATGTTCAATAGATACAAAACAACTTCGGTATATATCCATTACTACTTATACCATACTGTGATCTAGTTCTTAGAAAATCAACAAATTCCATTCAACCTGTAAACTAATGCCTAGTTTTGTTAAGTACAAAGTGTAATAACACTAAGCAGATCAAGGAATTGAGTCTTCCATCTTAGTTCAGTCTCCCCCAATCTGCAGAAGGAAAGCAGTCCAGCAATACCCTGTTAACAGAAATATTACCTAAACTGAAGGCAAACAGGGGAAGATTAGGGACGATGGCATGAGAAACATAATGTTGTGGCAATGAAATTTCATTAAATATGGCACAAAATAATGGTATAAAGTCTGCACAAGATGAAATAGGCTTTGGACAAAGTCCAAAATAATGAACAAGGGCACAAAAGGTGAAAGGAGAGAATAGATACACTTATGTGGAGGCCAAGGGACAAGGAAATTTGCTTCAGCACAGAGCGAATCAGGGCAGATTAGTGTCCACCTTCTGGAAGGAGCCTGTGATGATGACAGCCTTAAATTAGTCTAGGTCTCCAGAGTTCCAGATATACAAATTTTTTACTAGAGTAAAGGAAAACCATAAGGTAAGAAATTGAATAAACTTTAAATTTCTCTGAGTTTGAGCATTGATATGAATGAATAAAATGTATATAGTATTTACAGGAATACTTCTACTGTCCAGACAACTTAACATAATTTATGAAGATGTTTTAAAAATGCAATTACAGTTTTATAAAGGTAGTCATTACAAAAAAATCAGGTATAGTAGAAATACTTCATTCTGCTTTTAATTACTATGTACAAATCATCATGACATAGTGACAAATGTTTATAGGTTATAATAATATTTTATTGAAAGAGAAATGTTTTAAATGTATATATTAGTGTCACTTAATTTTTAGACTATAGGTAGTGCTTAAAATTACAATATTAAAATTAGAAGCATTTCTTATAGATCACTCAGCTTGAAAATCTTCTCATGTTAGAGATGAGGAAACTGAGAACTAAAGACATGTTAGTCTACCCAAGGCTGTCAGAGCACTTAAAATTTGTTCATTAGTATTTGAACTAAGCTATGTGAAAATAAAGGAAAAAAATGACATCGCAAATCTTGCAGGTTATAAATCATCTTAGTTTGCATTGTGAATTCATGTCAAGTATGCTTTCCAAATGATAGAAAATCATTTAGAGTTTTTTGAAAAATGCAAGTAAATGGACATTTTTCAAAGACAAGCTATATATTTAACTCAATTATAGGCTTCTCTGGCTTTAGTCTTTAATTAGCTAGAGCAAATTAGGCATTAAATAAAACATATTTTCCCAAAGTGTATTTTTTTTCCTTTTGAAACCTTTTTTTTTTTTTTTGGGAAAAAAAAATCAAACAGAAAGAATATAGATGAGAAAAAAGAAAAGTGAAAAGAAGTAAAGACAGCATGCCCAAGAGTAGGCATGACTAGGAAAAGATGACCACAGATCCAAGGAGGTGTCAACACAGAGAATACAGACAGAAAGATTCAATCCGTGCACCAGTGCCTTAGGGAGAGCTAAAGAGATTCAGGCATTCTATTGATATTCACCCATATATGATACATGAAGCACAAAGAGGATGCTGCACTTATACAAACAAGCAAAAGCATGCATTTAACCAGACTTGCTTTTTTTCTTTTTTTCATTCACAACTCAATCATGCTGTATGCATAAAATGACTTCTTATGTTTTGTAGACAAAGGATCACATTAACTTGGATTCTCAATTCCCAAAACCTAACAGCAGCACCAAGGAATAGTCACTATGTCCTCTCTCAGTATCTTTTCTGTCATCCAGCTTTTTTCAAATAAATAAGTGATTTGACTTAAACAAGGTGTGATCTCCAAATGTTGCTTCCAGAAATTACTTAGACACAAATCTCCCATTCTTCCACCTGCATTGTTACCTGCTCTTCTATATAGAAACTTTGGAGCTTTTAGGTTTTTTTTCTCTTTCATTGTCACAATGCTAGGGTTGGAACATATTCATAAAGAATAACATTTACTAAAGAAGATCTAGGCCTCCAGGTGAATTTATAATAGACTCATTCGAAATCCACTTACGAATTCAGAACCAGTAAATCACTGAGCAATACATTTATCATAAGGAGATGCAAACTGCTTTAAAGAATAAAATTAATGCATATTTATTGTAAGGAGCATGGTCTCACCTAAAGGAAGTTATGGTCTCTGGTGCCTATAAAGCCATGGAATTTTATGAGCAATAATAATGTTTTATTTATTAAAATGTTATTTTTTATTGAAGTTAGGGATATTGGTTCACCCTTCTTCAGATGCATATTAACACATCATAACCAACACCAAAGCACTCATATTCCTCTACCAAATTTTCATGGGCCCCTTCCTCAATCTCTATTCCTTTCACAGCTCACCAGGACTTTGTGATGGGGGTTCATTCTGCTGTCAAATTTCTAAGGCTTGTTTTTATTTAGTATTTTCTATTCATTTACATTGCTTCCTTATATACCACATATGAACGAAAAAACATGATATGTATCTGTCTCCTTCTGACTGCATTCACTCAGAATAACACCTTTTGGTTCCATCCATTCAACAACTGGCAAAATTTCATTTTTTTTTCTTTTTATAGTAGTTTTCCATTGTGTGTGCTTGTGTATGTGTGTGTGCACATCACATCTTCCTTAAATTTTCTCATCTGATGTTGGACTCTTAGATTGGTTCCATAACTTGGCTATTGTAAATAGCACTGTAATCAATGTAGAAAAGCATATATCCTTTTGAATTGTTTTAGCATTCTTGGGAAGATAACGTGGTAGAATTACTAGATTGTATAGTAAATCATTTTTTTTTTTAATTTTGAGAAATCTCCAAACTATTTTCCAAAAGGACCAGTCTATCCTACATAAAAAACAAGAATGCGGGAAAGTTCCTTTTTCTTCACACACTCACCAGCACATCCATATCTTTTGGATAGGGAACATTCACAGTCTTGAGTTGATTTCTTTCTTTTTATTTTTTTTTAAAGATTTATTTATTCTATAGGCCAGAGGTGCGAGGAATGAAATGATTCACCAGACACAGAGTGGGGAGCAGAATAGGCAGATGAGTGAAATACACTGCTGAGGGGAGCAGTGGGCAGGACAGGAGGTGTCTTCTGTGCAGTGTAGATCACCGTAATGGCCAGGGATCGAATTTGTGTTGCAGTGGCTTTGGATAGCTTCATAGTGTTGCACTTTAATCCACTGTACCACCAGGGAGGGCCCTGAGTTGATTTCTTAATGCAGGTTTGATTGATGCTAAGTGATGATGAACATTTTCACATGCATGTTGGCCATCTGTATCTTGGAGAAACACTATTTGCTTCTTCTGCCAATTTCTTAACTGGATTATTTGTTTTTGTATTTATTACAAACCTCATCCTATCCTCATTATTTTTATCTTATATAGATAACTCATGGAAAACCCTATGGCCCACACCTGACATTTAAAGCAAAAATGCAACTTAAGGTAAGCAGCTGGCCATAACAGAATAACCATCATATCATTTTGAGACACATACCTCCACATATCTTCAGGGAGAAGACGGGGACTAGAGACTAAAGTTGAGTTCTGTTGGAAATAAACCAGCAATGTCCAGATTAGTAAGCTTCAATAAAACCTGGTGATCAAAGGCTCAGGTGAGCTCAGTGGGTGCAGAGTTCTTTCCATATTGTCATATATAAATGCCAGCAGGCAAGTCATCTGTGAGGATAATGGGCATTACTCTTTTGGAACTCTCCCAGACTTTACCCCATATGTCTATTTCTTTGGCTGGACTATTTGATACAAATTTAATATAATGAGATACTGCTGTGACATTGTTCTGACTTTGTCCACATCCCCTTCATTAGGCAAGTGAACTCTTCTCAGTTGATGTTACTCTTGGCTGCTAATAGCCACACTTCTCCTTTCTTTGAAAAAAAAAGGTCACCTTGCCCAGGAAATTACATTGCACCTTTGGTATGTCCCTCTCCCCATGACTGATAAACATGGTGGGTAAATGGGAATAACCTAAGCTCAAGTTGAAATGTGTCTTATATGCAGCAATACTACTAAACATGTGTATTAGCCTTACCTCCAAACTTATCTACTACTATCAGGATGTACCCTACATGAGTACATTCTTTTATTTTTTTAAGATTTATTTATTTATTCATACAGAACTGGGGTACAGGCCAGAGATGTGGAGGGTGAGAGGATTCACCAGAGACAGAGTGGGGAGCAGAACAGGAAGATCAACGAAGTACACTGCTGAGGGGAGCAGCGGGCGGGCCAGGAGAGGGTCTGCCAGCCATGTGGTCACCTCCGGGGCAGGGGATCGAACTCATGTGGAAGCAGCTTTAGATTCTCAATGCTGTGCTTCAACCCACTGCGCCACCAGGGAGGGCCATGAGTACATTCTTAATAATCACTCAGACAAACATTTTCTACTTTCTGTTTTACATCTAGATAAAATGTGCATATTCACCAATCTTTCAGGAGTTGTTATAACCTTTGTATTTTCAAGTCCTATCAATATTTTATATTGTAAAGAGATTCTCCTATTTGTTATTTCAAACAAATGTTTATTTCTTCCTTGCTTTTAAACAGAAGACAAATGAGTATTTTCAGATGATTTAAGGACTAGGTACAGTTCACACAAATTGGGCATCATGATACTGTGGCTTGCATATATACCAATGCACTTAATATTTCACCTCCTCCATTATTCTATAAGATTAATCATCCTTATTGTATAAAAAGAGAAAAAACTTCCCAAAGTCATTCAGATAATGAGTTAGAAGGCAAAGAAAAGGTTTGAGTGTAAAGCTCATCATTTTTCAGAAACTATGTTACTCTGTCAGACAACAATGTATATGTCCTATGAGTTATAGCACTCTAGAGAATATTAAAGTATGTAAAAAACTGAAATTTTGACACTTTTCCAATGCCACTTCTACTTTGCATGTATTTGTATTTATCTTTCTACATCTCTATTTACTTACTTATATTCTAACCTGTTACTCAAAGTATTTTCAGTTAGTGATAGCTCTATCACATTTCTCTTCATCTTGGTGGAAGAACTAAGTCCCCATCTCTAACTAAACAAAATATATTAGCTAGAAATGTGTTACAAGTATGTATGTGTATATACCTAAATAAAAATTCAGTTTAAGACTATTTTTAATTTGAAATTATGTCATTGAAATGTGAGAATTAAATTTTAACAAAATTATTTAAAATTAAATATTGGAGACAAGCCAAATATTATCAGCAAGGTAGAAAATTTCAGAGTATCACAATTTAAAGTGAATGTAAATTTTAAAGTATTTCCAAAAACTGGTAGATACATACATGAATAATGTGAATTTAATAGCACATATATAACTTATATTGTATATTTTATGACATAAATAGCATATATAACAAATATCCATATATACATATCAATAGTTGAATAATAAATGCATAATGATATTAATAAAACTTATGCTTTTAATAGGTAGATGGAAAGATAGATAAATAGATAGATAGACAGACAGAGATATGTAGGTTTGATTGATTCCTATGTCCTATCTATAATCTTTATTCTAGTGTAGTACTTCCAAAACAGACAGGTCAGAGACTGGTGTTATCAGGGAAAAATATTACGAACAGCAGAACCTTAAGAGTTTGCATATAAACAATGTTCTGTTTATATGTTTAATGGACATGGTTTTAATTTACTATGTGCATATAAGAATATCTGAAAGCATAGATTTGAGTCCCTATTTTACTTTTATTAACTTTCTTCAATCAAAACAAAATTATGATATTATTTAATTTTATTATCACTCAAAAACTATTGTGAAAGTTCAATGAGAAAATAAACAGAAACACTTGGCAAACAATCAAAGTTAATTCAAACATTGGACCATTTTATTAGTAATGAATGATAACAGTTTACCTATATATTAATAAGTCTTTAACAACTGTTTTAGAAGAATTTGTGGAGTCATCATTAGAATTACTTATTCGATATATCAGCATTCCAATGCTGTGTTACAAATCATATTAAATATGTTTTCAAAGGATATTATGGTCATATTTTTAGATATGCAAATATCTACATAACTGAATATGCTAGATAATAAGTAAAAAGTTTAAGACCATCACCAAGCTGTTTTCAAAAGTGATGTTTTTATATTACATATGAATGTTTTAAAACTAAGTAGACACAGTCTACTATAAAGCTAATTCTTCACAGTCATCTTCATTTTCATTCTCCCTCATTTAAAAATGAAAAGCAAACAGTGTTTATTCAGAAAAGAAAAATTCAATCATTATTTTCTCTCTCATATACTGGAGGATAACTATGAGAGAGATCTTTTCTACTATTGGACTTTCTTCGCAGAAGCACTCACCAGGAGTCAATGATTGTTTTGAATAGTACATACTACTATCTCCTCCATTATAACTTATGTTTTCTCCATGATACCAAATATAAAGGTTGTGAAAACAGGAAAGTTGTATGCAAAAGTAAATCTAAAGGATTAAAACATTTTCTCTCTTCTGCATTTATCTTCTACTACTTGATCCCTTCTAAGTGGAATGTTTCTTGATGCTTAAACAAATATAAAACAATGCAGTGGTTTTCAGATTAGTAGTATATTAACTATCAGTATGTGTTTAGGCTCTTAAATACATGTTTTGTTTTTGATTCCTCCAATATCTGTGTATATCCTAAGACTATTTTCTAAATAAACAATGAATTGCTTTGCTATAAAAGTACATCATTTGTTTTAAAATATCCAGTGTTATTTAACAAATAGCAAATAAATGTGTGTCAACAAATGAATGAGTGCTTGAAGAAATAGCTCCTAAAATATTTAGAAGGAGTTATGAGAAATAAAACTTTTAAGATTAGGTTGGGATGGAGTCTTGTCAATCATTCTATGAGACTCAGTCTTTTATCGAGACATATAATAATAGTGTCAGGCTCTGTTCTATGTGCTATGGATGAAATATTAAACAAACAAACATTATCCCTCTTTCATAGGGATTATTTATTGTGGTGAGATATAGACTTTTTAGTAAATAATTACATATTATATGTATGACTATAAAAGACCTATTTAAATTTGATATATAGTAGATATATAGTCAAAAACAATTTTCCTGAGGGACATTTACACTCAGCCTTGAAAATGAGTCAGAACTGTCTACAATAGAGCTAAGAACTCATAGTAGTTCTAATAGAAGTTAAAGAGTGGGGTAAAGTTGTGAGGCAAGAGCTCAATGAGTGGAAGTCAGTATATTAAGATGAATCAGAATTGCTAGGAAAGAAAGTAATACAGGGCAACAGGGGGCACTAAACTAGCCAAGGGCACTTTCCAAATAGTTTACTGGTTACTGCCAGGGTTCTTCACCCGTGTGCACAACTGCAAGACTATGCAGGCTCAGAGAATAACACAGAGGGATTTATTAAATAAACCAGGGAAAAGCAAGAGTTACTGAGGCCAATAATGTCTGTTTACTTTACCCAAGCTGTGTCCAGTATTTTCCAGTCCTGCACAAATGTCATTAAAATGGCATCTTCCCTCTACTGAGGACTCAGAGCTACTGTCCCAAACAACAGTCCACATGACTAACATGGGGTCTTCCCACCACTATGGACACATGGCAGCCAAACAACAGGGGGTTCTGACTTGCAAACACAGCAGAAGAGATAACAGGAGACTCTCCTCAAGCTGTCAAAATGTTGTAGCACAACACCAGACAGGTGACACTCAAGGCAACAACTGTAGTAGTCTAACATGCTAACAAACGGTCACACTCACACATTTTAGCTAGATGCCTGGCTCCCAAATCCCCTATTTTCTTTTGCCAGACCTACCAAAACTTTTCAAAACAACTGTTTTAAAGCAATTATTTGGGGCCCTCCCTAGTGGTATAGTGGGTTAAAGTACAGCACAAAGAAGCTAAAGCCACTTCAACATGAGATTGATCCCCGCCCCAGAGTTGACCCACATGGCACGGCAGACCTCTCCTGACCTTCCTGCTGCTCCCCTCTGCAGTGTGTTTCATCAGTCAGCCTGTTCTGCTCCCGCCTCTATCTCTGGTGAATCCTATCACCACCCCTACACCTCTGACCTGTACCCCAGTTCTGTAATGGATTCCACCATAAGGTACACACCCACAAAGCCCAGCTCCAAGTCCATGTGGCACTGCCCATGCCCTGTTTGTCGCTATCACATCACTTCCCGCATGGCCACAGCCCCCACTGGCCCTTTTACAGTTTCTTGCATTACTTATCAGTTGCTCCACCCCACTTTTAGCATTTTCTTGGAACAATTTTTACCAGCAACCACCTGGAACAGTTATGGCTTCATCCACCAGGTTACAGAAAGACCAGGTTTAGAATTGAAGGAAGATTTTAAAGCTGTCACCTTAACCAGATAAAATTTTAATGGATACATATAACCCAGCAATTCCTTCCCCTGACTGGGATTCAGGAAAGTATGATCTCACTCTTCAGGGGCCCATTTCTTATAACTATCTTCATAACTGACTGGCTAGAGCAATGACTCCCTTAGAGAAGGCATTTGGCACAGATAGGGTTAATTTAGCTTCACTCCAGTGTCCTGCTTGTCCATCAGTTACACATCCTTGGATAAGGACTACAAGATTCTAGGTATGTTTCCTCATCTAGGAAAAAAATATGTGATTTATAGTTGCTCTGAATTCACTTGAAACTAGTAGTCCATGATTCAAATAAGTCTTTGTCAAATGTAAATAAAGAGTCTGAAATCTGACTGCTTTTTTTTTTTTTTTTCCTGATACAACTGTTTTCTCACAGTAGATAGCTGGGCCACCAGTAGTCACATCACACTGTAAACAGGTATATAACCTGATGCATGGAGATTCCCCTAAATATCTGCCGTGTGAGCTACAGCACACAGTTTCAATATAAATAGGTAGGGACTTGATGATACTTAAATTTAATTTCAGTCATCAAATAATACATGTTATTTTTTCCCCTACTCTTATCACTGATGTAACTCAGGCATTTTTATTTGAATTTATGTCTGTCAAATTAAACAACTATTCCCATTGGGGGGGAAAAAACAAACAAAAAACTTTAGATATACTTATGGGGAAAAGAAAATAATCAATTTAGTTACTTAAATAAGACCACTACTAAGGATTAATCTAATTAGTATGAACTAGGTAGAATCTCTGAGGATCTACTACTTTAAAGAGTAACAATGGGGGCCCTCCCTGGTGGCGCAGCGGGTTAAAGCACAGCACTGAGAATCTAAAGCCGCTTCTGCATGAGTTCGACCCCCGCCCGCCCCGGAGATGACCACATGGCGTGGCAGACCTCTCCTGACCCGCCCGCTGCTCCCCTCAGCAGTGTACTTCGTAGATCTGCCAGTTCTGTTTCCCACTCTGTCTCTGGTGAAGCCTCTCACCACCCCTGAGCCTCTGGCCTGTACCCCAGTTCTGTATGAATAAATAAATAAATCTTAAAAAAAAAAAAGAGTAACAATGGGTCACATATTTGGATGAGTACATGGTACTCATCCAAAAGAATATTCTCCCAGTGCATAGAAAGCTGTCATCTGTTCCTTTTTCCTCCCTTCTTCAAGCTATAGTAAGGATATCAGTCACAAACAAGGCATCTCTGAGCACAGAAAACATGGGAAGAATTAAATAATCAAATGTGTAAGTAGATAAAGAGCTTAACTGCCACTGTGCTTCTTTGCCATAGTCTTCACAAAGTCAGGACTCAGTTGCCCTGGCTTGGGAAGAGCTATTAGACAGCACACCACTGATCCAAACCTCACAGTTTCAGCTCAGTGAAAGGAAAGACAGGTGGTCTGTTAACGATGCTGGGAACATCTGGAGTTGGTGACATGGACAAAGAGTGATTGATGTGACTCTGCTGAAGTATAGAGAGATTTTTAATTGTCTGGATGGCATGTGTGATAGTGGATGGAGCTATATCAGACTCCTCCCAACAGAGCAATGAAGAAGCCAATAACAGTCTCTTTAGTGCCACTGCTCATCAGTGGCCTCCACAAGAGACCAAAGACAAGCATCTGTATAGGGAAAATTAGAAGAAAGGATGTGATGTATAGCAAAATTTAGAAATTATGTAAATTGGGGTACATATTATTTCCCTTAACTCATGTTCTATAATTGTAATGGTGATGATGGTGATGGTGATGTCTTTTCACGATCCACTGTGCTTAGTTAACTGTTACTTATCTTTCAGATCACAGATCATGTGTTACTCTCTCCCAAAAGTCTGCCCAGATTTCAATGACAGGTTCAAATTCTTCTAAAATATGTCCTAACCTTATCTGTGTCTCTCTTCTGCATTCCCTGCTCTAGTGAGAGCATCTCTATTTGTGATTGTTTCCTTACTGTATTTTCCTCCCCACTCAATTATATGCTCTTTGTGAGCAAAGGTACATCTACTTTTCCTTATCATTGTTTCCTTTGAACCAAGATAATGTCTGAGGACTGAATAAATGTTCTGTCTAAAAGAAAGGGAAAAAGTAGAAGTAAATAAAACCTTTTTTGTATAGTTAATGTGAAGCATCCGTTTTCTTATTGTGTTACATATTTCTCCTGACAATCCTTCAAGGTGAGTCCTATTATTTTCATTCCACTGAGACTCTGAAAATGAAGCCAATGGTCATAGTTTCCATAACTAAAATGTATGGAGCACAGATATAAACATTGTTCCATTTGGCCTCAAACCATGCACCAACTCTTGCAATCTTAACGCTTCTGTATGGTACAGAATTGATCTGCATTCCTAGTGAGCCTATTTTAAATTAAAAAAAAATGCAACTGATGTTTCAGTATTCAGAAATCTGATGTTATTGACAACTGCTTTCTCTGGTGAGTTTTGCTATATTAAACATTAAACTTCAATATATGGAATCTGAGAGTTTATCTCTGAAAATTGGGTCCTACAGACAGTCAAAGAAATTGCATAGGAGCTAATCCTAAAAGAGTGACAGAAAACCTGCCTAGAAAGCCAGTCAATTCTTGAACAACTCCTTCCTCCCTACTGAACTGACCAATGAGACACATAAACTTGTAGCTTGCTATTTCCCAGCAAGCCTTAAAAACCCTTTCCTGTATTCCCAGGCAGGTTTAAAAGTGTTCTAATATACAAAACAACAGAATGCTGGCGATATTGTTTAAATGCTGAAAAAAAATGCAGAGGGTATTCTAAAATAAAAAAGTTCATTTTTGTCTTCTCAAGTATTATGTGAAGGCAGCAAAAATGTAAATACTTGTTATGATATATTTGATAGGTCAAAACACCAGCATGAAGTAATATGAATAGTAATTAGCTGCTATTCAAAGAAGGAAATATAACATGATGAAGTAAAGCTGTGTATTTGTCCCTTGAGCTGGTAAGTACTTAGTCACTATGAAATCATTCTCACAGAGAACATAATTTACATTGCACTCGAGGACAAAATACTCAAGATTCTATACATGTTAGCATTCCTCATTAGGTATTTGTGTGAATTTAAATATTAAAGCTGTTATCTAATATTAATGATCAAGATAAATTAAAGTTAGACTGCAGAATGCAAGTGTTACCATCTATTGCAGTAATAGGAGTTTATTAAGAGTCATTACAGGATCAACAGTAGAAATTTCCATCTAGAGAAATGATTCAATAACCATTCTATACAAATTTTAGTAGACACAAAGTATTGTAGGAACCCAAGGATCCCAACTGATTAGTAGTAGCAAAACTAGTACTAATAAAACATAGTTTTGTCAAGCAATCTTTAAATTTACATTATTAGGGAAGGTATATTTAAATACAAATATATGAAAATTTTATAGGTGTAATACAAGCAATCCACAAAATTAGAGAAATACTTTATTCAAAAAAATTCAATAAATTTTCTACTTTTATTACATAAGGAAATGCCAGTGGAAACGGTTTCCTAAAGCTTCAGATGAGGAAACCAACAGGCACTAATAATATTTGGTGATTATCTTATTATGAAAGCATTCTTTTGATGATATTAATTAAACAATTAGGACAAATAAGAAAATTATAAACTTAACCTAGTACAGTCACATTAGTCCTAATAATAAAAGAATATCAATTCACTAACCCCCTCCCATTCTTCCCTATTGTCCTTGTTAAGGGTAACTTGAGTTTTAATTTCTAAAAGTCAACATACTTTAAAGGAAAAACAAACATAATGCATATTCTAAGAAGAGGTGATACAGTTATCCCTGGAGAAAAAGAAGTAGAATGGGTTTCTAAAAAAAAGGGAGAAGAGAAAGTAAATTATGGAAATAGTTTTTTAAACTTGTCTTTATCTAACCCTCAGCTGTTTTTATAAAGCCATATATAAGTGACACCATCTTATTATTTCTCTTTCTGACTTACTTCATGTAGCATTCCTACTTCCAGCTTCATTCATGTTGCTGCAAATGGTAAAAACTCATCTTAAAATGGAGTAATATTCCATTGAATATATACCACATCTTTTTAGCCTACTCATTTCTTTTTGGATACTTAGATTGTTTACATAGTTTTGGTGATTGTAGATAGCACTGCAATAGTCATAAGAGTGCATTTTTTTCCTTTCAAATTATTATTTTTAAAGCTTTCAGCTTGATACCTAGGAATACTGATAATAGGATTGAAATATCCAGATGGGGAGAGGTGAAGGAAGTATAACAAAGAAGGAAAAGATTACAGTGAACTATAGTGGTGGATTGTAGAGGGGATCCTATACTTCAACAATAACATTAGAACTGTTACCTCAATAAAAAAATTTTGACTTTGAATTTAAATTAATTTCATTGAGAAAGTTAAGACATCTCTGACTTGGCTGATGTAAAAACTAAAGTAAGACTTGTGTTGCTTGCTTGGCAAATGACTCAGAGAGAGAGAGAGAATGCTGGGCTCCATAATAAAATATGAATAGAAGGTATCATTGAAACATATGCAACTTTCCAGATATAGAAGCTCTCTTATTTTTCTGTTTGTATCTTGCATTGTTTAGCTAGCTTGGGGTTACTGTTGGGATAATCATGAGTTGGAAAGCCTTTCTAAAACAACATTGCAAATAAACTATTCAATAGATGCCAGTGAACCCATTTCTACCACATCAAAGATATCAACCTATTGGAACATCAGTATTCAAATATTAACTCAAGAAATAGCTGTTAAATGTTAGACACTGTGTTAAACACATGAATATGGTTAGAACAATTTAATGACAGACAGTAAGTATATGGATTATTGCTGCATTGATTCTTCTAATATCTAACATGTAAGAAACTTGTATTAATTACTAATTTAATTAAGTTCTATTAGATATAAAATATTGACCAGTTTAAACATCTGTGTATTTAGTTATTCTCATAACTACAGACCTTTATACTAATTTTTCACATATCTCTTCACTTATTTTTGACACTAATATTTTGTATCCTGTAAGGATGAAACTTCTTTACCCCAAGGCCTTGAAAGTGTCATAAAATACACTTGAACTCCTTTTTGACTTCACATATCATTTGCTTCCATTTGACTCTTTTTTGTTAGTGCCGGCCCTTAGTTTTTACCTTTTCGACAACTTTTCTAGTTTGTACTTTCCTTTTCTCATTCAATTCCAAAATCTGTCATTGTCCAAGAATATATACATCTATGTATATATGTGTATATATGTGCTTACTCAATTACCAACTAAGAAGAACAAGTACATTTTATCTTAAAAGTCATTACCTGACATCATAACCGTTATTTTCCACAACCTTAACTTTTTAAAATAACTAAATAACCAGTGTTTTCTGGTGTTTTTTTTTTACTTCTATCCTTCTGATTTTTCCATCTTTGCATCTCTAACTCCTTTTTTAAACTTTTTTCCAATCAGTATTTTTCTTTCTTTCTTTTTTTTTCTGTTCTTTTTCTTTTTTGAAAACAGTTTGAAAAAAAAAGATGTGACCAGGACATCAGTTTTATGTTGGCAGATTCTGATTTTTTCAGCATTTCATTTACTATACAGCTCTATCCTCAAAGTATCTTTATTGTGTCAATAATGCAGTAGTACATTATTCAACAGCTAACCTCATCCAAGGGGATGAAGAAAGTGGGAACCCTAATTAAAGACCAGAGAAGTCATAATTTTTCAGTTACCTCTACTATCTGATTAAATCACTATAGTAGAAATGCACTGAATTTGTGCAAGTACCTAGCTCAGTTGACAACCCATAATTTCAATTGTTTGGCTCCTGCATTAGTATCCAGGGGAAGTACTGTGTACTAATTTACCTACTGCATGTTTTATGAGTTCCTCACAGTGAACTGGACCCATCTGGAAGAATGAACTGTTTTTGAATCACAAGATTCTTATCAGTCTATACCACTAAAAGCCAAAGCAGGTTTTTCTCTCTATTTCTTTCGTAAACAAACTAAATCAAGGAACAGAAAAGCAGCTACATATTTCATTCCCAATATATTTTAAACTGCCAATTTGGAAGCAAGTCACCATTCCATCACTCTGTTCAATTTTTTCCTGACCATCAATCCAGAATAAAAGAATTCCATCCAATATTCAGGGATTTCTACCAGCATTATCCTGTAAAACAATGCTGAAGTGCATCTACTAACTTTCTATTGTTAATAAATTATAAATTTACTAAAGTTGGTTGTTTGGAAATTCAGAGTTTAGGAAGAGAGTCAGTCTTTTTTAATGAGGTCTGAAAATATTTTGACCAGACATTCATTCTTTACCACTTTCCAAGTACAGTCATTTTTTCTACTCTGCCCTTGCCATGATGTGACATTTAATTATGGATTCTCCAAAAACCTCTCCCTGAGGTCTTTTACATCAAAGTACCTTTTCCGGGAGGACTCCAGTGGTGTTTTTCATCATGACAGCAGTTCCCTATGGTTTAGCTTGCCATTAAATCTTGAATTAATATAAGCAAACCCCTTCCATTGACAAGATAAACAATCTTCCCTTTTGTTTCCCAGACGATCTACTGGCTTGTGGCCAGAGACTAAACCTTTCTTAGGTAGCCTTTCATGAGGGTTAAAATCTTTACAGGTACACATGCTCCTTACCTAACCAAATTTCATAGGATGTGCTAGAGCACAACTTTCACCAGAAAATTTCAGTGGTTATGGGTTGCCTACAAAGTAATGGCTGTATAAGAAAAAATGCTTTTCTCAATATGTCTTAATTTTGTGGGAAAATAGAGAGGTAGCAAAACAGATAAGGGAGAACACATCGATAGATGATTAAAATTAGAAAGAGATAGGTGAAAGATTGTGAATTGATCTAGAATGACTAAGTCTAAATATTTTTTTGTATGTGCTTCACAATGATGCCAGAGAAACCTCTCTGTAAAGTCTAGATTCATATACAAAACTTCTGATAGATAGACATGATTTTGATATCTTAAGTATTTCTTTGGCTATGCTACTTAATACACAAGTATAACAAAAACATCAAATACTTTTAATTTGCATCTTCTCTTTTTTGTTGCTGATTTCAAACATGTTGAAAACAGTCAAAAGTGGATGACTCTATTTGCATCTGTTTTTCGATCTGGTGGTTATAAATGTTTTGTATTTTTAAAGTTGATACTTCTAAACAAAGTGTTAGTAAAAAGATACAAGGGGGGTCCTCCACTCCCTGGTGTGCAGAGGGTTAAAGCGCAGCACTGAGAAGCTTAAGCCACTACCACATGAGTTTGATACCTGCCTGCCCCAGAAGGGATCCACATGGCCTGGAAGACCTCTCCCGACTCGCCTGCTGCTCCCTCAACAGTGTACTTTGTCAATCTGCATGTTCTGCTCCCCACTCTGTCTCTGGTGAATCCTCTCACCGCCCCTGCATCTCTGGCCTATACCCCAGTTCTGTAATGCATAAATAAATAAATCTTAAAAAAAAAAAAGATACAGGGTGACATATTAATAGGATTCTCCACACTGACCAAATGGAATTTATCTCAAGAACTTGAAACTGATATAAAACTTAGTTAATGTACAATATAGCACATCAATAAAGTATGGAAATGATAAATTTTTTTAAATATGCAAAAGAAGTATTGAAAAATGCTCTATACCTCTTAATAATAAAGCAATCAACAACTTAGAAGATAGAAATGCAAGTCTTTTTTTCTAATATAGTATGTTTGAAAACACTGAAATAGTATCACTAAATTAATGATGAAATATTCAATATTTCTCAGTTACATCAGGAATGAGACAAGGATGCCTGCTATGATTTTTCTAGTTAATGCTGAATAGGAGGTCTCTGCTATGGAGAATAATCAAGATGCTACAAATGAAAGATACAGTATAGAAAAAAAGTAAAACTACATTTATTTGCAGGTGATATATATTGTTACTGACAATCCTAAAGAATAATTCAAAAACAAATGCAACTAATAAATGAGTTCAGTATTTTTGCAGTCCAAAGATCAATATAAAGTAAACTGTGGGCCCTCCCTGGTGGCACAACAAGTTAAAGTGCAGCACTAAGAAGCTAGCCACGGCCACACAACCACATCCACTTCAGCAGAAGTTTGATCCCTGGCCAGGGAGGTGACCCACATGGTATGGCAGACCTCTCCTGTCCACCTGCTGCACCACTCAGCAGTGTACTTCATCAATATGCCTGTTCTGCTCCCCACTCTGTTTCTGGTGAATCCTCTCACACCCCTGCACCTCTGGCCTGTACCCCAGTTCTGTATGCATAAATAAATCTTAAAAAAATAAAATGAAATAAATGAAAATAAATTTTATTTGTATACACTAATAGTGAGTAATTTGAAAATCATCAGTTATAAGCATACACAATTTCTTAAGAAACATTTAGAGGTAAGTTGAGCAAAAGAACTGTAAAACTATGTCTCTGAAAATTA
>NW_004567104.1:11586478-11632324 GCF_000260355.1 Condylura cristata | reverse complement strand
TAAAGGTTTATTTATTTGTGCATACAGAACTGGGGCATAGGCCAGAGGTGTAGGGGTGTTGATTCACCAGAGACAGAGTAGGGAGTAGAACAGGCAGATAGACAAGTAAACTGCTGAGGGGAGCAGAGGGTGGGTCAGGAGAGGTCTGCCACACCATGTGGATCACCTCTGGGGCAGACGGGGATCAACTCACGCAGAAGTGGCTTTAGCTTCCTAGTGCTGTGCTTTAACTCACTGCACCAGCAGGGAGGGCTGATTTTGCTTATTTTTAAATGAGAGTATTATACAGAAGCTTACATTGTTTATCAATAATGATCATTGCTAATAAATACTAAGATAACTATACATGGAACACATGCTGGTATATTTTCATGAACACATAATTATGTTGGGAAATTAAGTTATGATTATACAGTTATTCTGTACTTGATAAATGGTTAACAAATGTCTTTAAACATTTCATAGGTACAATTTCCAAATACAAGCACATGTTTTTTAACTCTGATAACTCCTTTCTTGCCTTTGATCCTCCCCAATCCCCAATGCCTCTCTTCTAAAACGGAAAAGATTCTAATGAGAAGTGACAATTTTTTTTTTTTTTTCAGAAATAGAATCAAGTGGGAGAAGTGATAATTCCCATCTTGTAACTGTGTTCTTATCTTTTTATGTGTTTTCATTTTATCTTCCATTCCTTTGAATGGAATAGGTATGGATCCAAATACCTATCTATACATATGAGCCTCTGGACATTGCACTACCCAGCATATTATAAACAAAATGCACAGAATGAGTCTAAGGCTTGTCCAAAGTTAGTAATGCTATCTGAATAGTTTTCCATGAGCAATTTCACCTCCATGAATGAGAAGCAGCAGAGAGAAAAAAGGACAAGAATCGAATGGTAGGTAGAAGGCATTTTCATTTTCATATCCAGTAAGTTGCCAATGTAAAGCTTAACACTGAATCAGGCTGAGTTAATTTTTACTCTATCCCAACATTACTGTATTCGTATATCTATCCTCAAACTGCTACTTCCTTTAGTATATGCCTTCCTTCAGTCTCTCAAAAAACTCTTCCAACTTTTCTGAGCTTCCATCTACTTGTCCTCTGCCTGCAAATGAAGTTACTAACAGCTAATCCAAAGACCAAAATCACCCCAAGGGAGAGTATGGATATACAAAGATAAAATATGTTTTTTTATAAAGTGTGTGAATGACACATAACACAGGAAGGAATTTTGAAATGCCAGCTGTAATTGGAAAAATAATATTTATATGTAAAAGGTATTTTAAAAAAGCATGTGGACGTCACCAATCCCTTGTGCAATATGAGTCAACTTTGGCCCTCAGAGTGACAAGCTTAACTGAATTGTCAATCTTTAATGTTATTTCAAGACCCTAGAGCAGAAAATTATTATACAGCCTCCTGTCAGAAAGGAATAACAAAAATAGCAAAAGCAAATTTCATCCCCAAAGGGAATCTGCTCTTCTCAAAACTTATCTCTATGCAGATTTGAAACAGAAGAGTTGGCCCA
Source organism: Condylura cristata (assembly GCF_000260355.1). Lineage (NCBI taxonomy): Eukaryota > Metazoa > Chordata > Mammalia > Eulipotyphla > Talpidae > Condylura > Condylura cristata. The sequence goes on along the minus strand of NW_004567104.1, from coordinate 11,630,793 downwards.
GTATGCAAGGAATCAGCCAGCTGCAAACAAGTTTTCCAAGCTGCAGAAGAATGAAACGTTAATTCATGAACTAGTAAGAAATTTTAGTCTTTCTTATAGACTACTAAGAGGGATCTTTTTCTTAACCCTTTGATTTTCTGCACTCTGGGGCATGATACAGAATTGCTTTGAAAGTATTTTATATTCCTTGTCTCTAGTTCTGTAATAAATTCAAGAGGGTAAGATGGACCCAGCACGAAAAACTTATGTTGCTAGTTCTGGTGTGTAAGATTTATAGGAAGAAGGATATGAAAATAAGTTCCCATGTTATAAAATAACAACAAAATATTCTCCCTAGGCCCAAGATTAAAACTTTAGATTTCAATTATTATTTTTAAATAGCAGTAAGACTTTTGAATGTATTACATTTTGAGTCTATGTCCATACATAACCATAAGAACCTGGAAACTGGAACACTAATATTATTTTCAAATCAATGGTGTTCGCATGGGCAAACTAAAGTTTATTCCCTTCATCAGAGAGCTAGCAGAATCCTATTTGCATAGTCTGTTTTATAACTGACAATTACTGTTGCAAATTTAATTTGTAGAGGAAAAAGGAAAATATCTGTAGGAAAACTTATGATGCTATGTTACTCATAGAGAAGAAAGTATGTACATAGTCTAAAGAAAGACTTGTTTTATTCACTTCCCTCGGCCATTGCCGATCCCAATTGATCTGACTGAATCAGAGTTTATAAAAATTGGTGGAAGATATTGATGCTGGCAGAAAGGAAGAGGATACTTTTTTTTTAGGTAAAAAGATGATTTATTCAGACTTTATTAAAGTAAGTTAGTTATCTACATAATTTAATTACTATCTAATTTACAAAGGACAGAAAGCACAGGCACACCTATTTCTTTTCAGGAATGTAATATAATTATCAACCTAAACTAAATCACCAGAAAGCTGATGGTTCAAATAAGTTTGATTCTAAGACATTAAAATAATGAATACAACAAGCAAAATACTCTTTGATAAGGGCAACCAATACAGAGAACTTCTAAAGTAAAATATATATAATCAGAAACTTTTCTCTGACTACTTCTTTAGGAATAATGGTATTCAGAAGTTTTTCACATTTAGTATTTCATAAGTAAAATATAACAATAAGATATACTTTAAATGTTTATGGTAATAAATGATGTCAGGTTTTAATCATTTTAGTGTCCTTGGTATTTAGGCTCTATACAGACTTGCTAGGTATTACAACTGAAAACTATCTTTTGGAAAAAAAAAATGATTTCTTGTTGAGAATCACAAATGGGAAGCTCTTTTCCAGGGCATTTAACACATAAACATTAGTCCTACTACTATGATAAATGATAAAAACATAACTTTATTATTTTTCAGGCCATGTTCATTTTGAGGACTTAAAGAAAGAAGTCATAATGAAGAACTTTGCATGTTGATACCTGCAGGCAAAATGAGAGAGCAGGCACAGAAAAATGAGCTTAAAAACTGGAGCCCCAAAAGCACAATAATATTTGAAGTGCAGTCAGGAACCTCTTTGATTCTGCAATTAGAATGTGGCACCAGTGTGGTAGCCACATGTCTGACTCTCTCCCTGTACACCTGACTGCATTACCACTCCCACTACTCAGGTGCTCTGCTTTAGAGAAGAGATCTCTCCCGAAGGAAAATCTACTGAAAGCCAAAGTACAAAAGAAAACAATGATAAAAGAAAAGAGGAAGGGAGAGAATAGGAGTTAAATATCAATTGTAGTGGTGATTCAAAGCCCTAAACATTTCCCCTCTCAAATGCAATGATCCTTAAAGAATACATGAAATCAAAAGCTACCATTCTTGAATGTTTTGCAAGTTTTTTGTTTGTTTGTTTGTTTGTTTGTTTTAAATCTCTGTTCTACAAGCACTTATAACTCAAGCACCACCTGCTGGTACAGCGCTGGACCTACAACTCAACAACAATTCCCATTTGATTTTCATTCAAATCAGCCAAGAAGACAATTTAATTTTTCATCAGAATAATGCAAGACAAATACCAGCTTTTAAAATCTAAAATTTTGCTAAAATTTAAAACCAGTACCTTAGTTTCATCTCATATTTAGACCTAAACCAACTTTTGATAAGACATTCAAAATGCACTATTATATGATTTGAAGGAGAACTTGCTAAGATTGAAAATATAATCTATACTCAGAATACTGAAATTCATATCTATTCATACTTCCATATGCCCATCAATTACTAAGTTACAGATATTATCTTGTTAATTCTTATATTAGGATTATTAGCACTCATATAATCTTTCAAAATCTTAATAAAATTAAATGTGGTATGGTTTACCACATCAAATAAATAAAAATATAATAGTAAAAGACACAAAAATTAAAAAGCTAAAAACACTATCTAATGAAGAAGTTTATGGCTATGATTCTCTGTGATTTAGCTACTTAAATATTCCAGCACTTCAATCTAGATCTATATAGATCTAGATATTTTGGGTATATATAGATATAGATCTACCAACCTATATCTATACATTCTTATAGAATGTGACTTAGAATTAGGTCACTGAATCAATGTGAGGTTTTTCTTTTTTTTTTTTTTAAATACAGTCACTTTTAGTCACTCTTGCAGAAAAACAAGTTAAATTAAAAATAACTATTATAATTACTCAAAAATACAAGTGGCTATTTCATTAATCAAAATGTATCCCCTTCTACAATGTTTATGCTAAATCTTCCTAATTTATTAGAAAATAGCTATGTGCAGCGCTTCCAGGCATGGTCTCAAAGCCTAACTGGTAGCAGCATCTTAGGGCTACATTAACTGTGTATCCTAGGCAACCAAGTAATGGCTAAAGCACCAGTGTTTGTTTAAAACGTGATGTGGAAAGCAATCAGAGGAGCTTCAATTCTGGGGAAATTCCTTTTCAATGTGAGTCTCACACTGTATTAGAGTGGTGCTATTTGCACCATTATAATTAAGATTGTGTCACCATATTCATTATTTTCAAGGGGTTGTAGCTGAGCTGTAAAAAAAATAAAATTAGTCATAGTAATTAAAAGATGGAAAACATCTAGTTATGTTAAGATGTCCTACTGGGGCATTTAAGGTCCTAGTGAAAAGGGTTCAGGCAATTTAAATGACATGATATTTTATCTTAACTAGTTTAAAATAGTATCCTAACAACTGATAAATTGAACTTGTACATAAGAATAACTGTAAACAATAATCTGGCCTGTACTGGCCTTGTATTACCCATTACCTGTAATGGTAATTCTTTTATGTTTTTTTATCAATCCCTTTGTGATTTTTATCTTTTCAATAATCTGTTGAAAGAACAGTATGTTCATTTAAACATTTTTCTATTTTTGATTTTTGACTACAAGTAATCAGTCATGATTGAAGAACCTAAATACATGTTATTTTGTACTTTTCACTTAAACATTTATACGCCTACATAAATTATAGGAGAGGATTTTGTTCCTGAAGTATTATTTTTTTTAAAACCAAGTTTATTTTTTTCTCTCTCATCAGCTCCCTTCAGAACAACAAAAAAAAGTTTCATTTTTTGTTTTTCAGACTGAAGAAAAAATTTGATTTTTTTTAACAGACAAGTCATAATTGGACAATGGAAAAAGGATAACTAACCTTTACTAAGATCCTACTGTAACATTCACAGTGTTATAGATCATATATATATTTTTTTCCTTTAATGCTATAGGAGTTCTGCAGTGGAGATAGCATAGCTTCCACTTCACAATGAAGAAACTCACAATTTACTTGGGCCTACTATGCAGTTCATACATTTTTCAAAACATTTGTGATTCTGCAAAGCAAAAAATAAAATAAAAAACAATAATTGAACATAGTTGTCTATATTTAAACAATTTTATAGAATGATAGAAGTGACATTATAAGGTACTTCCATTTCTCTTCATTCCCCAGATTCCACCACTAAGTTTTGAGTCATACCTAATTAACAAATGCACAAATCTCATCAGAACCTATGAATAAAATGAAACTAAGAATTGCATAAAAACTTATTTCCTCTTAAAGCTGTCTAGTAATAACACATTCTGAATCATGCATAAAATAGTACTAAATTCTGACAGAGAAGAAGAGAAGTCATCATCTGAGATTTAATGTGGTAGACATTGGAATGAAAACAATCACTGTGGCACAATCACTATGGCACAATCACTGTGTAGAGCTGCTCCAGAGAAAGAACAACCCCTCGATGCTAGGCAAGGAGCTCACAAGGCACATACCACGGCTCCTTTGTAGTTTTCACAAATTTATAACTTTGCTTATTCTTTCAATTCTTTTTTATTTATATATACAAAAGCGAGATGCAGGCTAGAGGTGCAGGGGGGGTGAGAGGATTCACCAGAGACAGAGTGGAGAGCAGAACATGCAGCTGTACTGAAATACACTGCTGAGGGGAGTGGTGGGTGGGTCAGGAGAGGTCTGTCAAGTCATATGGGTCAGCTCCCTGGCAGGGGATCGAACAAGTGCTGCAGTGGCTGCAGATAGTTTCATTGTGCTATACTGCAACCTGCTGCACCACCAGGGAGGACCCTTATTCTTTAAAATTCTAAGCTGAGGAAATGCCATTTCCACAATTCTTTTCAATGCAATTATATTAGAGATTTCTAGCATCTATTCCAAATTTGATATTCTTAAGCATAAGCTATGAACATGTTGAGCTTATATAATTTGAAATTTATTTTAGTAAATTCTTCTTTTGTTTTTACCTTGGAACACTTGAGATACAATTGAATGTAATTAAAATTAAACATACTTGCCCCTCCCGTTTTCTCCAATTGCAAACTATTGAAGAAAAAAAATATATGAACTAACTAATGCTCCCATTTTCAATGGAGTTGGCAAAGGAAAACTCAAGGAGTTAGATAAACATTGTCTAGTGAATGACCCTTGACATATGAAGGTATTGTACACACATCTGAAATGTGGGTAGTCTAAATGAGATGTATTGCTAATAACCATGGAATTTTCATTTTTAGTGCAAAAAGAAATGAAGGCAAACTCTCATTAATGTTTTATAGTGACTACTTGTTGAGGTGATAATATTTGGAGATAATGGGTTAAATAAAATACATGAAACAAATTATTTCATTTACTTTTCTATACTGTCTTTCCCATGGTTACTGGAACATTTAAAATTACATAAGAGTCTAGATTTAATGGCTCATATTCTATTGCTTTAGAACACCGTCAAAACAGAAGGCTTGGCATATTTAGATATGGAGTTCAATGATATTATCTACATGATATTTCTTAAAATAGTAAGCTCTTATTTTTGTTTTACATTAGAAAACTTAAGACATAATTGAGATTCAACTGAATAAGTAAAATTCAATATATTTGTCTTGTTTTTTACATTGTTTCCCTTATTTCCTAGTATTGTCTTATTATTGATAAACTTGTCTTTCATACATAAGTATATACACAATTTTTACTATTTTAAATATTTTCAATATATAGAAATAGCACATGGCCAGTATTAATTTAATAATTAAGTTTTTACTAGATTTTGAATCAATGTATTTTTCCAACAAAAAACACAATTCAGCATAAAGGGACAAAATGAGAAGAATCTTCCTTTCAGTTCTAATCATAAATGCTGACTCTATAAATGAAATAATTAAAGAGATATGCAAATGGAAAACTTTACACATTTATAATAATATTGAAATAGGCAGGAAGTAATTTTTATATGATCAGATTATATAGAACAACACATTTATGAGTCTATTAAACTATAAATGCATGATGCGGGAAATCTGAATATTAGAAATGCATTCATCTTTAATCTATACAGCAATGACTATAAAAGATATATTTTAAAGCTGCCTAGTCAATGTTGGTGATATTTCTACTTCATAATAAAAAAGTTCACTTTTCAATGTACATCTTCTATAAACAGCAGAAACTCCAAAGTGGAGATCATTATACTCTCAAAGGCAATATGATAAAAGTAAGAAGAATCATTACAAAAGTTTAAATATTTTGCATATTGCTGCACTGTGACATCAAGTTTATGTGAGAGTGTGTATTTTAAACCACCCACACAACTTATGTTTCTGGTTAAAAAAAAAATTAAGATTATAATAGTATAAAGTCTTTAGATACAAGAGTCTGGAGATTCGTGAGAAGGAGAAAAAATAAAATTGATAGTTCTCCAAGGTTTAGAAACCCACAAAAAGCCCAGAGAAGAAACACAGGACCAGAAAATAAATCTTCTTTTGAGCTTTTGAGGGTTGTTTTGAGTAAAGGTCTCTTCTATCATTGTAGCATTTAGATTATGTTTATATATATATGTGTGTGTGTGTGTGTGTGTGTATTTATATATATATATATAAACATATATATTAACAAGCATACACAGTATATGCACAATAAATATATCTTGTTATTTTCCAAATGTTTTTTTTTTATTTTACATAAGTTTTAATGAGCTGCTTTTATTTTACATATTTGTAAACTTTTTACAGTATACAATTTCTCCCTTCAGGTGTGGTCACCTTAGTTCTCCCACCACCAAAGCATCCAAAGTCTTCTACCATAGTTCACTGTGTTCTCCCCTCCACTACACACTCTATATTCTCTGTATTCCTTCTCCCTGCTCCTCAGGCTCCCCTTCTAGATATTTAAGTCTAAGTATTTTTACACAAACCTTATTTTCAAGTAAGTTTGAGATTTGGGGTGAGCATGAATTTTGGAGGGACAACATTCTACTTGCTACACGTACTTCATTCATTCTAAGGCTCATGTGACCGACTTTAAGCAAAACACGAGAAACATGAAAAAACAAAGCAAAATAGTCAATTGCTGTAAGCTATTTTATTCTCATACATTCATATATTTACTGACACCCCCAGTGTGGAAGTATTAGCTTTCCATTTCTTAAACTTGACTTTAAGAATTTCTATCTTTTTTTTTTGGCGTTTATGATTTCATTGGGATTTACAATAATCTAGCCAGAATTTATCCACTTGTCACTTGCATCCTGTCCTCTATATCTCTCTCACAACCATTTTTCTTTCTCACTTCATTTCTACCCAAAATAGCACCTACACAGGAATGAATATAATCACTTTCAAAGCAACAGTGGCTTTGACTTTAATCCATAGAACAAACCACTAGACATTAATTCCTTAATTTTTTCATGCTTTCAAATTATTGTGAAAATAAAAGAATGACTCCCCACTACTTCTGGGTAAAATCTAAGGTCCTTAAGTTGTAAAGACATTTTATGATCTTCCTTAACTCATCTATCCAAAAGTGCTTTATTTTACAACAATATGGGGAATGTCATGTCTGTGTGCTTGAGCTCATGGCATCTGTTACCCATCCTTACTTCTTGCTTGTAAGAAGAATTACAGAAATTTCTTCTCAATAACATAGAAAAAGTACGTAATAATTCTATTCTCATTTCAGAAGACAATTTAAGTCCATGTCTAATGTAAAATGAACTTGTAAATGTACAAGAATGTCTCTCTTGAATAAAGGACAAAGAAGATGGTCACATATTTGTTTTGGACTGAGAACCCAGAGTGTACTACAGGTGTCAGTGCTTTTATGGAGATAATGAAATGGGCTGGAAAACAGCGAGGCAGAATTGTTAGAAATGAGTTTGCCGAAGTGAATTTCACGTGGAAAAAAAAATCATTTGAAAATATACAACAAGGGCCCTCCCTGGTGGCACAGAGAGAGTCGTTAAACACAGCACTGAGAAGCTAAAGCCACTTCAGCATGAGTTCGATCCCTGGCCCTGGAGGTGACCACATGGAGTGGCAGACCTCTCCTGACCCACCCGCTGCTCCCCTCAGCAGCGTACTTCCTGAATCTGCCTGTTCTGCTCCCCATTCTGTCTCTAGTGAATCCTCTCACTACCCCTGCACCTCTGGCCTGTACCCCAGCTCTGTATGCATAAATAAATAAACCTTTAAAAATATATATACAACAAATGTTAAAAGCAATCCTGTCAATATTTCTATATCAGTGAAGCTGCTAAAAGGGCATAATACTCTAGCACTAGATTGGCAGCAGCCATAAAAGAAAGATATTGGTAAAGCTGTATTATTTTAAATGAATAACATTTGAAGCTATGCTTGATGGAAGCTTTTTCTATATATGTATATATTTAGGTATATATCTATATATTTTATCTATATATTTAATTGCAAAATAAGTAGATAATGGTCTGAAAACAAGTATGTGTTACCTTCCTGAGAAGTCATCTGTGTATATTATAGAATATTTCTGGGAAGCATCATTTACATTTGTCACTTTGTCCAGCTGTCTTGGTCCCATGAAATACTTAAGGTTCCTGGATTCACTGTGTGTTCTTATAAATCTGCTTTATACTAATGGATCATGGTTGCTTTTGCTACCCAAGAATAGAATATAGATATTATAGACATGGGCATACTAAGAGTTAAGAAAATCCAAATCAAGTAAATCCCTGATTCTGTTCTCTCAGCTGAAAGTTTATTTATTTTTGTCTCTTTCTTTTCAAATTTTAAAAACATTTATTTTTTATGCATACAGAACTGGGGTACAGGCCAGAGGTGCAGGGGCAGTGAGAGTATTCACCAGAGACAGAGTGGGGAGCAGAACATGCAGATGGACGAAGTACACTGCTGAAGGGAGTAGAGGACAGGTCAGAAGAGGTCTGCTGCGCCATGTGGGTCACCTCTGGGGCAGGTGGAAACTGAACTTATGTCCAAGTGGCTTTAGCTTCATGGTGTTGTGCTTTAACATGCTGCACTACCAGGGAGGGCCCTATTTTTGTCTTTATCTTTTATTTTATTTTTTTGTTCCCCTGATAAACCAACAGAAAAGAAAGTTCTCTCTCCCTCCCTCTCTCTCTCTCCCCCTCCCCTCTCTCTATATATAGATGTATGTGTGTATATATGTGTGTATACACACTCATAGGATTTACAGAAATGTATGTGTGTGCGTGTGTGTGTGGAAAAGAAGTCTGCTTCTGAGGCAAGAACATAGCTTTTAGTATCTCTATTCCTGTTACTATTATTAATTTTAAATTTTTGTTGCGTTTTCAGGTAATAAAAAAAGCAATACTGAAGTAGTCCTTTAGTGAAAACTGTGCTATACTTGTGACTTGTTGTAAAAATCAAGCTTACATTATAAGGTAAATCTATCTTTGACTCCCAAGATAAGCAAAAGTAGTTATAATCCAACTGGAGAAAAACACACCTTATTCATTCAATAAATATTTTGAGTCTGCTATGGACAAGGCCTAGGGCAATGTAATAGGCAAAAAGTCATTCATTACACTGATGTATCCTCTCAGAGAGTCAGTGGAAGCTCAGAGAATCACAGAATAATCATCGTAATAATGAATATTATCACCTTACAGCTTTACATATTGTCACTACTTTATAGTTCAAAATTCAATTTACATAAATTATTTGTCATATTTATGACTGTCCTGTGAGAATACATGTTGAAAAGACACCTATCACTATTTTAAGGACAGGAAAACTGAGATTTGGACATTTAAATTGCCTTGCCAAATTCACATGATAAAATGAAAATGCTAAAAATAGAGCCTGTGTTCATGTAGATGAAGAAATTCACTTTCCTCTTTCCCATGTTTACAAGCAGTGGGGAGTACTTGGATAGGAAGGAGAAAGATAGGAGGATATAGCCTAAAGTTACCCTCCAATAAGTCAAACCCCCCCAATAGTTATCAGTCATTATTAATAGGCATTTAACCTTCCATTGAGTTTGGGTAAATGACTTGCTTCTGACCAACACAGGATGACCAAAGGGGTTTTACTCCCTTAATTGAGTTATCCCATAGAATAAAGGTGATAGAGCTGCCATTCTCATGCTCATACTCTCTCCACTACTTCATCCTAGCATGTAGGAGTTTAAGAAAAGTTCTGGCTGTCCTTGAAGAAGTACATGTTCTGATCATCTATGAAAAAGGTTACATGGAAGGTTACAGTAGGTGCCATCTAGGTAATGGCACTTGGCATTCAGCAGTCATCAAGTGGGGAGCCAAGTGTCAGGAGATGCAAGCTGCAGACAGCCCCAGCAGCTCTGAACTGAATCTTCCCCAGTTGAGCATCAGATGCTAGCAGCTGGATTATAACCTAATTGAGAATAAGACAACTCAATTAAAATGGACCCACACTCTGAGTCACCAAGTCTGACAAAATAAATCCATGTTGTTTTATGGTACTAAGCTTGTGGTGATTAGTTATGCAGCATAGAAAAGTAATACAGCACCTACTTCCTTTTCTATCTATGAGAGCTTGAGCCCTCTTACTCTGAAACTGATACAAAAAATCAAGGAACACTTCAGGGAAGGAGACTCTAAATGATAAAGCTTAAGATTTTTCGAGCACATAATATTTTAAGATTTATTAATTTATGCATACTAGAATTGGGGTATAGGCCAGATGTGTGGGGGTTGAGAGGATTCACCAGAGATAGAGTGGGGAGCAGAACAGGCAGATGTAATGAAATACACTGTTGAGGGGAGCAGCTGGTACGACAGAAGAGGTCTGCCACTTTGCCACACCATGTAGGTCAGTTCCCTGGCCAGGGTTCGAACTCATGCTGCAGTGGCTGCAAATAGTTCCATAGTGCTGCTCTATAACCCTTTGCATCCTCAAAGAGGACCCTAGTACATCATTTTTGAGGTAAGCATTGCTGAATGTCTTTGTGTTGTTATACAATTAGACTTCCAATATTGAAGGAACAATAAGGCACTGTTCTTGAAATTTGTCTCTATACTCATTCTCACTGTAGGACTGGGCATTTCAAGCTGAAAGCAACACAATAACTTTTGGATTTTGAACAAAACCAGAAAAGCAGAAAAGAAAACAGAATGTATCAGGTATTGTAAGATAAAGTTAGATCAAATAATCCATTCCTCCAGTGTGTAAATTATGAGTGTTTGTGATGAAAAATATTATTATGTATGTGGCTAGTGGCTGAAAATACTCCCCTAGGTGATGCCATCCTGTGTTGTAGCTTTAAACAGCATCTATGTTAAGATGGAGTCATTTTCTGTCAATTTTGTAACTCTAAGTCGTATCTCCTCTGTGGACTCCCATTCATTTTCTAACTGCCTACACTTTTCCACTTGAATGCTTAATAAGCAATTCCAACATGTGATACCCGAAATCAGACTCCTGCCCCTCACTCTGGACACCAACCCACACATCGTCTTTCCCATAGCAAGCCAGAGTTTAGAAGCTATTCTCATTTTTCTCATATTCCTCAGCAATTTTGTCAGTTCTACTTTCAAATACATATCAGAATCAGACCATAGGATACCACAACTAAATTATCACCTTGAGTCAAACCAGCAGCATCTATCTGAATCTGTGCTATTAAAATAAACTTGCTGGTAACTCTATGCATCACTTTTGCTCATCTCAGTCTAATGTCTTCATAGAAGTAAGAGTGAGTCTTGGAGAAAATCATTGCATTTTCTCCTAACACCTTTCTCTGGCTTACACTGAATATTTAGCTGATTGCAATGTATATTTATGTGTTATACACAAAGTCAAAAGCTGTTGATATTTATGGTCAACAGGTGACTGTTGTGATACAACAGGTGACTGTTGTGCATGATGTGTCACTTCAACTGAATTACAGGCCATGCATTTTGACCATATTGTCTTCAATGAGTGTCCAATATAATTCAACACTGAAATGAGACGTTATGCAAAAAGACTCAGTGACAGACTGGTATGTCCTATAAAGAATCTTTGCCTAAACAGAATAAAAATTAGTTCTTTTGATTTTCAATTAGAAAGAATTGTGTCACTGTTTGAATATGGAAGATTTTTTTTTTCCCTTAGTCATATATGGTATAATAGTGAAACTTTTTTTTTAATTAAAAAGTTCTTTAATTTTAGGATATAGGGTAACAGTCAATATTTATAAATATTCTACAAGACTATTACATGTTCTTCCCTTACTGGTCTTTCTAAATTAACCTATGAAAATTCTCCTTTTTAGCTCAACCCAGTAGCCATTTTCCTTTCTCTGAATGTGCTATAAATACTTATGATAAGACTTTTGTGTCTGCTGTTCCTATCCTATTAAAAATATCCCAGTCGTGTTCAAATTAATTTTTGCACATACCTTCTATTCTATTATTTTTTTATTTATTCTCTTTTACCTATTTATCATTCTTGTTGATAGCAGTAATATGGTCATTTTTACTGAATGATGGGAAAGTAAGACCAGAAAGGTTAAATAATTTAACAAGATAACATAGCTAGTATGTATGGCAGGTACTGGGCTGATGTGGCTACAGTGCCTGCACAAAGAACTTCCCCTTTTTACTGTCTATCATGGTTCAATATGTGAATGCAAGTTTGAGGTCCTTTATAAAGTTAAAGAAAGAAAAGTTTATCCAGGGTAAAATTTTCACAGCATTTATTACAAAGATAAGCAGGACCACCAACCTAGTCTGTAGACAACCACTTGAGAGCAATTTTACAATTCTATTAGTTTACTAATTCCTAAAAGGTATTATTGTGTAAGAGGTTTCTCCATTCTTAGATAGTAACAACAATTTTATAGCCCTTTGCCCAGCATATATTCATGATGTCCATTAAGTTATAGTATTATCCCACTTAGGACCAATGCAAGGATGACAATTTATTCTTGCGAAAGTGGAGCCACTTTTCCAATACATTAAAATGATTAAATGACAATGGAGAGCAGAAGCAAGCACTACTTAATTGACTATCGTATTATATAAATAATAACAGATTATTTTACAATTTTCCTAACATCAATAAGTTATTTTCTTACTCTCAAAATTCTCTTCTATGTTTTGGCTTTCTGCAATAATATTGACAAATGATAATAGAAAATTTATAAAATGCTTTGCCTTAAAATGCCCATTGAATTTTTATATGGATGAAATAAACAATTCATAAATATATTAAGAGAAGTGCTGGTCACAGAGTAAGTGGCCTGAGAACATTATTATTGTCATCATTTTTATAGATATTATTGTATGTATTTGTATGTTTTGTTTTAGAATGTGGTGACCAGAACAAAGAAACCAGAAGTAAAAAATGAGAAGAAATGATTATGCACAACTATAACTATACAGTTTACTTAGGAAATATATGTTATGTTCTGTATATTAAATGTTCAAAATGAATCACATAAGCACAAAAGGATAGACCTCTCACTCATGCTGTTTCTGTATAAAACACTCTACTTGACTATTGTCTGGTCAACTCTCTCCTGTTAATTTGTCAAGATTGATATTCAGTATCATTTCTCAAGACAGGCTTCTGAACCCTCAAAAGCTAGGCAAGGTGTCCTGGTCTTCATTTCACATATTTCTCTTAGTTACTATACTTAAATATTAAAAATTAACTTCACAATAACCTCATCAGAATTTTGAAATGTTCCATGAGAACAGCCATAGATCTATGCCTATTATCTTGTAGGCACTCAATCATATGTGTTTACAAAATGTATAGAGATGCAAATAAAACATTAAGGTTTACTGTATTTTCTCTTTAGTGGAATTTACTGCTTGATAATGTGAGGCTTAGTGAAAAAAAATATAAAATATATTTAGCCAAGATATGATATAATAAAAGGTCTTCTAGTCATAGTCTATTATTTAACATCTTTTTTTCTTTTAATCCAAAGCAAATCTGTGGTATTTTGGAAGTGGCCCTGAATGTTATGGAGGTGGACTTTGAATAAGCCTTGAGGAATATCTAGAATTTCCTCTATATCCCAATTACCCAAATTTTGGTATTATATTACATGCTCTAATTCCCCTTTATAATCCAAGAAGGAAAATAAATGACCTATTGACCAAATGGGTAAAGTAATATCTAAAGTTATATTCAAATTAGTAAGCACAGATATTTTCATTATGAAAAATATTTAAAGTTTGGCTGTTCAATTTAGCATGCATGTGGTCATGGAAGAGAGCTTAGTAAGAAAAAATATTCCCTATTACTACAGTCAAAAATTCTACAATAGGTCTTCAATAGGTCTACAATATGATGCAGAAATTTGATTTTTACCCTAGATGATAAAAAAGAAAAATCTATCTATCTATCTACCTACCTATCATCTATATAAATCTCTATTTATGTACACTTTGATATATCAGAATTCCTTATTAAACTCTGTTCTCAATACTGTCTCAGTAATTTGTAAGGAAAGTTCAAGCAGCAACTATCTAAAGATAATTATGGGAAACTGACAAAATGTCCTTATTTAGTTTTTCCATATCTTCTAATAGTGCTCATAATTCTACTATACAATATGATGCCTTCCCGGGAAACCTTTGGTTGAGGCATAAATCTCTGCAAGTACTTCCCCTAAAAACCATTAATGAGATTCCTTCATGCCTTAACATAAATTAGTTAGTTTTTAACTAAATGGTCTGAGGAACCAGATAATAGTCATTAGTTGAAACTAAATAGTATAAGGAATGAGATGTCAACCAGGTCATTTTTGTTAGGAAAATGTGAAAAGAAAGAGGTCAGGTAAAGGTTCTTACAGAAAGAAGTTTAGGCCAAATATTATATCAGAATATGTGTATTTACTAAGGGAACAAAGTCAAGAAGAAAAAAAGGAAAACAGAGATAAAAAAGAAAATTCACTATTTCCAAGCTACCTAAAGCAAGTCTTACTAAAATGAACTATTCATCCATCCACCCATTCATTTCTATTTCACAGAATCAACAAGTATGTAATGAGTGCCATAGAGATGGATCTGGAATAGAGCCTTGCTTGGGGAAAAATGTCAATGACTGAGAGACATGAATGATCCTTATCCTCAAAAGTTTTCCATGTCAGTCTGAGCTATTCTGGAGGCAGAGAAAGTGATGAAGTTATGACAAGTGGATTTATCGCATAAGATATCTTCACCTGTGGCTCAGCAAAATGAAAAATTATTTTGCTTGTGGCTTAGGAAAAGTTTTTCAGTCAGCCCAACAATCACATCATTGCACAATAACAAGAACGTTTCAGGTATTTTTACAGGCATTTTTGATGATTATCAAAAAACATTCTTTACAAAAACTCTAACTGCTTATCAACGGTTTTAGAAACAATTTGCATGAGCTCAAGCCACACACTGGGATCCCACAGGTGATGACACATCACCAGCCAGCCTATTCTGATATTCATTGACTTGAGTGTGACACATGAGGATCATATCTGCATATATTTTAGGGTGAGTCATAGATTTTTGCAATTGAGTGGAACTTTTAAAATTTCATTGTACCCCTCTTCTTCTCCCAACTTATGTGATTTGTGGTCCTACTGTGGTGTTATACAAACTGAGGAACTTTTATGGGTTGTGGAATTGATTCAGGTATTTATGACCTGTACATTTTTTTTAATAATATAGCAGATTAGGGAATAAAGGCCATTACGTGTCTGAAGGATACTATTTGACAAACATTGTTTGTCAGTTTTGAACATATGCTGTGCATCTTGTTTAGCCATACAAAATTTACCACTTACTACTAATTTCAGCCTAAACAACTAAGAAGCCACATGGCAAACTGGAACCAAGATCTCTAGTTCCCTCCCTCTGTACATTCCCCAGTATTACCTGGGCATTATATCATTCTTGTAAAAAAATAGAAGTGAACAACTATTCACTCAGTGTTGTTCTCTTTAGATGTCTAAATGGCTTAAAAATAAAGTGAAATAAAAGACACCACTATCTTCTTTGGTAAATTTTCCAATCACATTAAAGAATGACAGAAGATAAACATAACTATAACCACTTCAGAGAAGATTACATCAAATTCTTTTAAACCCAAAGTTCTCTGAAAAGCAACTAGCTAAGAGATTGCTATGGCATCATCATACCAAATTGTCTAGATAAAGTTTTTTTTTTTATTAGATGTTTCTTTAATGAACTTCTCTTGACAATGCAGTGCAAGAAAGAGCTTAGAGGCGGTTAAAACCCATCTGCTAAGCTGCAGTCACTTAATAAAAAGTACCTTGTAATGGTTGCTGGAGGTGAAATCAAATACTAGAAATGAATTCAGGTGCTGGGATCAAAGGCGCAGTTCCATTGATTAATGTGTTAGGGTAAACGATCTGAGGCAGCCTCTTCCTTTCAGTGTATTTTAGTTGCTATGATATCTTCATAAAGATACATGGTAATTATTCACCTTGGAACAGTAGGCAATAAATGAATATGGAAGTAGGGGAAAATCCTAATTAAAAGACCAACTTTATCAAATAATAATCTAAGCCACATTATACTTCACCCTGATTGCAGCATTCTCTCATGGACTTAAGGATACTTTTGGCTCCCAGCAATATTATAGCTCATTATAATCATCATTAAAATAATACTTTTCTCAAGCCAGCAGGAGTTGGGTGTCTTGCTGAAGCTGTGTACTTAGCCCCCAGGAAGGAGTAATAATAGGCAGGGCATCAAATGACCCCTCGGGATAAACCTGAATGGGCTCTGATGAGCTCCAAAGGGGTGCAATACCAAGGCTGTCTGGAGACGAAGACCCTGATGCTTTAGTTTTCTATATATTAATAGCACTTAGGCTGCTGTTAGAGAGATACTGGATTTGAAATGGAGTCACTTTCTTACAGATTATATATGGTGCTTTAAATTAAAATGCAAACATTATGTATGTATGATATATATTATACATATATTAAAAATTATTCTATTGTCAAGCACTTGTGTATTTATGTAAAATATTTGCAAAATATGTGACTCATCTTTCCAGAAAATGAGAATGTATTAAATTCAGAAATTAAAGTCTATAAAGATTAGTTCCTTAACTCTCTATTCTAATATTGTAAATACATTTTCTCTACCAGATTTTTTATATAGCCAGTTTTGACAGAAAACTGATAAAGCTATAGACTTCTTCAATTTTACTTTGGAAATTACTCAGTTTTTTTTTTAATATTAATTGTAGAATTGTTTTTACAAATATCTCTGGCTATTAAAAGCATGTTTATTTATCCTCCATATGCTTAAAATACAAATTTCTATTTAATTTATTTTTTGTTTGCTTAACAAGATGTAAAGCAAAACTAAATCTAAATAAAGAAATATATTTTAAAAATCAGTCTGAAAATCCATTTTCCTTATTATGCCTTGACACAAAAGACAGTGAACAAGTAATTTTTTTCTTTTTCATTTAAACTATCAATCACAGCAGAATGTGACTAACTTACTTATTTTTGACTAACAAACTTTCTATTGGAATGAATGGCATTTATTTTAGCAATTTAATCTTTGTTAGCAATGAATTATCAAGAAGCATAAGTAGAACTCCTATAAACTATTCAATCAACAGAAAATGGAAAGAAATCTGCAGTCACGTTTGTTTCCAGTAAAAAGGAAACAAAATCTTTCTCCTGATAGACACAAAAAATAGCTCATTTAGTAACTTCTGTTATCAATATTCTTTATATTAATAGTGTAAAGCAAGATCTTCAGATGCTAAAATGAACGAATGAGGGGAATTATTTATCACTTTATAGAAGTAAAAAAGTAAAAAATAGGCAGTATATTTATTTTGATTATTATTCTCTTGATATTGGAGCCATGAACTTAATAGTGTCAAAAAGAAATATTCTAAACGGTAGTTGGAGAACTGGGTATGATTGATGCTTATGACATTGATGTCAAACATCAATATCATAGACCTTATTTGGTAAAAGACAAAGTGTCCAGATATAGACTCAGGGAGTAAATTGAAAATGACTATAAAATAATCATTTAAGCAATGTCCTAATCCAATTTAAAGAGTAAGAAAAATATCAGAACCCATGACTCCACTTGAATAGAATCCATCTACTCTCTTTCTCTCCTCAACTGTCATAGCTTTTAGGAGGTTAGTACAACCTCTTTCAAAAAATGGCTCAAAAGCAGCTTCACTATCAGATATTTAGCATTTTTTTCCACTTGTTGTACAAAAGGAAGAAAAGAGTAATCTCTTATGCTTAAAATTCAAGTGATTATTCCCTGGCAGTCTCAACTCCCTACCAGTCAAGATCAAACCCTAATCATCTTACCCAGCTTGCTTCTTCTTTTACTAATTGTTCCAATTCCCTCAACCTCCTCCAACATTTCTCCCCTACTCAGCAACAATAGAGTACTTGAATTTTCTCCAAAGCATGCTAGAAGCATGCACTTCTTCAGTTTTTGGTACTTTTCTCAGGTTGAATCTTATTTTTTCTTTTAGCATCCAGTTCATACATCACTTTCTCCAGAAAGGCATCTCTCATTACCAAAAATTAATGGGTCCTTTTACTAGCGGCAAACTATACATCTGTATCTTTGAACTTTTTTTCTTCTAAATATTTTTCATAACACTTACTGACACCAAGTTGGTTTAAATCATTATATTGGTTTTAGAGATTATAAATTCAAACCCCTACAACTTTATGTTTTTACATCATGCCTACTACCAGCCCCAATAATCCTCAACCATGCTCCTTTGGGCCCCTCCCATCCTCACCCCACCCTGCCACTTTCCTGTCTGGTTGCTTCAGCTTTGTAGTCAAGGTCAAGGGTAGGTTCTTCATTTTGGCTTATGTCTGACCCTTTGCTTTGTTTCTCTGTATTCCACATGTAAGTGAAACCACACATTATTTCTTTATCTTCCTCCTTTTTGACTAATACCACTTAGCATCATCTCCTACAGTCCCACCCATGCTGTGGCAAGTGGAAGGAGTTCATATTTTTTTATACTTGAATAATATTAAACTCTGTGTGTGTGTGTGTGTGTGTGTGTGTGTTTTCCTTGGTCACTTAGGTTGCTTTTTTAATTTGGCTCTTGTAATTAAGGCTGAATCAACATAGAATTCAAGAAATGGAGAGATTAACCAAGACTGTATCTATCCATGATGGAAATGAATTTTGAATATGATTCTTCCAACCCAAGTCCATTTTTAAACAATGTTTTAAAATTACTTAACAAATATTTTATACATAAGTGAATCAAGTTTATATCCACAGAGTTGTCAACACTTGTATTTCTAATTCTAAGATATTCTAAGTTGGGCTGACACTAAAACATGAGAAATACAAGTGTTTTTAAAAGATACTGTAATAGGCAATAATTATTACAAGTTTAATGGTGTAATTTGAATCTTAACAAGTTGATATCCACAAAAAACTCTACTTTATAGTACAGGGATTCAAATCTATTTCCATTACTCTCAACACTCAAAAACATTCATTCCTCCCTTCCTTAGTTATTACTTCATTATTTATCTTTGTATCTTGATCAAAGTAATAGGAAAAGCCAAACCATAAGAAACATCTGTAGAAATAAAGCCATGTATAAATTAAAGTGTAACTTGGTGTTTTTATAATTTCCAATACATACATATGGACTTGTTTTATGCAAGGTAAGCTAAAGTATATAATTAGGTACATAAAAGCTACTGCTAATAATAAGTGTCTATTGAGTAGATATAAGATAGTATCTAAACACTGCATGTAATAGGCCAATTTATTCTGTAGTATCATTAATCCAATTTTAAAAAGGAAGGATACAGAAAGGACAAATAATTGTGCAAAGTCAGGCATAGAGTAAGTGGTAAAATTAGGAGTCAAAGTCAAGCAAACTGGCCACAAGCCACAGGTTTTTTTATTATTAAAGTGGACAAAATTTTTAATTTCTCACCAAAAAGGGGGGGGGTACTTATCAGCATCCTGAGAACCCAGCTTGGAAAGATGAAGCTGACATGTGTGACATTCTCCCCTCTCCCTTGCTGTTCTATCACCCATTATACTAACTTGGGGGGAAAAGATGAATTTAAAGACAATAGAAACTGTTATAAAGTCATGTTTCTGTAATCTTTAAATTAAAACAAGGAACATATTTTATTGACTAAAAATAAATTTGTTCTGTTATGTTCTTCCTTACTTTGATTCCACAGGAACCCAGAGTGCCAAGTGATACTGTGACAGCTATTTTTTGGAAAGTTCCACGTCAGTCTCATTCAGAATAAATGCAAAAAGCCTAAATTTTGATATCTGCCTTAAATTATGAAAATACAGACTTGTTTAATGTAATTATTCATTTGAAATCATAAGCTAGTAGTATTATTTCCTAAAGAGTTTCTTGGAATATGTTTAGCCTCTTTGCCTTTTATCAACTATAGCTAACTAGCTGCTGCTATACAAGTTATTTCTTTCTGTCTCCTAATCATTTCTTCTTGCTAATTTACAGTTTTCCTCGCCTTTATCAGCCTGCCTTGAAATTCTATTTAATATGCAGTATATTTTTCATTGTCAAAAAGGTAATTTTAATACCTTATATTTTTTAAAAATAATTCATCTGCTTATTTGGAAGGCTATCGTTTAGTTCTTATTGGAAGGATTTGTGGTATTTATAATTTATAATAACAGAGATAATGATAAAATAATGACTACTATTTATGGAGCATTCACTATGCACACCATTTGGACTAAGCACTTCCATGTATACCTCATTTAATATTAACAAGACACCTAGGAATTAAATTATATTATTACCCTTACAGTAAGAAATTTAAGCTTCAACAAGTAAAATAACATGCTTGAGGTCAGGCAATTACAAAGTGATAGGTGGTAGAAATAAGATTTGAGCCTAGGCAGCCTTGCCTAGAGCCCAAATTTTAACAATTGTGCTAAACAATTAAATAGTCTCAGTAGATAATAATTTTCAATTAAACCATAAGTAATAAAGAACTTAGACTTTGAAATTAACAGAAATTATCTGAATCCCTTTTCTGACTCTTACTAGCAATGTGCTCTTGGGAATCCATCTCACGGTCTCTCTCTGCAGTTTCCTTGTCTGGAATCCAGTGCATTGCATTTCTCATTATATGAACTAAGTGAAATAACAACAACAACAACAACAACAACAACAAAACACTCAACACAGGGCTAGCATATAATGCATGCCTAAGAATTTTTAAGCTAAGTCATAGAAGTATGAACTTTTTATCTGTACACAGATCACTTTGAAAGCTTCTGAAAGCAATAACCAAATAACACAGTTTTTTTAAAAAATTATATATAATAGTTTATTTTTACATCATTTTGTGAATTTTTCCATCTCATTTACAATCCTGTTAGGCTTTCCATCACCAAATCACCCATACGCCATCACCATAGTCCAGTGCATTTTGCTCCCCACACTGGTTTTGATCCCATTCCCACTCCACCCCCACAAAATGTCTCTGGTATATAGCTGTTCATCATTATCAATATTTTCGTCCATGTTCCATTATATTCCTGCTATGAGAGAAACCATCCGTTATTTTCCCTTTTCTTTCTGGCTTATTTCACTAAGCATGATCTTTTCCAGTTCCAGTTCCATCCATGTTGCTGCAAAAGACATGTTTCCTTTTTTTTTTTTTTTTGGTTGCTGAGTACTATTCCATTGTATATATGTACCCCCTTTTTTTTTTTAAAGATTTATTTATTTGTGCATACAGAACTGGGGTACAGGCCAGAGGCTCAGGGGCGGTGAGAGGCTTCACCAGAGACAGAGCAGGGAGCAGAACAGACAGATCGATGAAGTACACTGCTGAGGGGAGCAGTGGGCGGGTCAGGAGAGGTCTGCCACACCATGTGGTCACCTCCGGGGCAGGCGAGAATCGAACTCATGCAGAAGCAGCACTTAGATTCTCAGTGCTGTGCTTTAACCCGCTGTGCCACCAGGGAGGGCCCTGTACCCCATCTTTTTAATCCAGTTATCTACTTTTGGGGATATGGGCTGCTTCCATGTCTTTCCAAATGTGAATAAAGCAGCAATAAACATGGGGGTGCAGGTATCTTTTTGAGCCAGTGCTTTTGTGTCTTTTGGGTAGATACCTAGGAGTTGGATTGCTGGGTCATAGGGAAACGCCAGTTTGAAGAACCTCCAAACAGTTTTCCATAGTGGTTATACTAGTTTGCATTCCCACCAGCAGTAAAGGAGAGTTCCTTTTTCTCCACATCCTCACCAACATTTGTTGTTGCTAGGTGTATTAAGGTGTGCCATTCTCACTGGGGTGAGGTGGTATTTCATTGTGGTTTTAATTTGCATCTCCCCTATTACAAGTGATGTTGAACATTTTTTCATATACTTGTTGGTCATCTGCATTTCCATATTGCTTTTCTGCCCATTTTTTGATGGGTTGTTTATTTTTGTTGAGTTTCATCAGTTTTCCTTATATTTCGATGATCAATCCTTTATTGCTAGCTTTGTGTGAGAAAAATTTTTCCCAATCAGCGGGATGTCTTTTTGTATTTTGTAATGTTTCTTTTGCTGTACTAAAGCTCTTTAACTTGATGTAGTCCCATCTATTTACCCTTGCCTTCACTATCGTTGCATTGGGTGTTCTACTTTTAAAGATATTGCTGAAGTGTATGACGTGTAGGGTTTGGCCCATCTTTGCTTCAAGGTATTTTATGTTTTCTGTGCTTATGTCTAGATCTTTAATCCACATCGAGTTGATTTTTGTGTATGGTGAGAGGTAGTGATCTTGTTTCATTTTTTTTTGCATGTAGCTTCCCAGTTTTCCCAGCACCATTTGCTGAACAAACTTTCTTGCTCCATTGTATCTTCTCTGGTCCTTTGTCAAAGATTAGCTGTTCATAAAGATATCGGTTTATATCTGGGTTTTCTATCCGAATCCACTGGTTTGTATGTCTGTTCTTGTTCCAGTACCATGCAGTTTTGATTATTATGGCTTTGCTGTATAGCTTGCCTTTTGGATTGCAATGCCTCCATTCACTTTCTTTCTAGTCATGAGAGTTTTGGCTATTTGAGGCCTTTTGTTGTTCCATATGAATCTCATCAATATTTTTTATTTCTTTGAAGAATGTCATTGAGGCTTTTATTGGGATGACATTAAATCTGTATATCGCTTTTGGTAGGATGGCCATTTTGATGATGTTAATTCTCCCCATCCAGGAGGAGGGGATGTCTCTCCAATTCATGGTATCTTCTTGAATTTCTTTTAACAGTGTTTTGTAATTTTCTTTGTGTAAGTCCTTTACCTCTTTTATTAGGTTGATTCCAAGGTATTTGATTCTTTTTTGTTTTAATTGAAAAGGGGATTTTTTTTTTCTGTTTCTTCTGATTGATTTTTGTGTATAGGAAGGCCTCTGATTTTTAAACTGGTTGATGGTTTTGATTAGTTTCTCTGTGAGTTTTTAGGGTTTTGCATGTAGATTAACTTATCATCTGCAAATAAGGACAGTTTTACTTCTTTTTTCCCTATTTGGATTTCTTGCATGTTTTTTTCCTGTCTTATTGCTCTGGCTAGAAATTCCAATGTTATGTTGCAGAGCAGTGGTGATAGTGGACACCCTTGTCTTGTTCCTGATCTCAAGTGAAAGGCTTTCAGCTTTTTTTTTTCTTTCTTTCAGCTTTTTTTTTTTTCTCTGTTGAGGATGATATTGGCTGTGGGTTTACCATATATGGCTTTTATCATGTTGAGGCATGTTCCTTCCTTAAACATAAATGGGTGTCGAACTTTGTCAAATGTCTTCACTGCATCCATTGATATGATTATGTGGTTTTTATTTTTCTGTCGGTTGACGTGATGGATTACATTAATTGATTTTCTGTTGTTGAACAATCCTTGTGTTGCTGGGATAAAGCCCACTTATTCATGGTGTATTATTCTTTTAATGCATTGTTGGATTCTGTTGGCTATGATTTTGTTGAGGATTGTTGCATCAGTGTTCATTAGGGAGATGGGCCTGAAGTTTTCTTTTTTTGTTGTTTTCTTTGTTAGGTTTTGGTTACTAGTGTGGTGTTGTCTTTGTAGAAAGTTTGTGGTAGTTTTCCTTCTTTTTCAATTTTTTGGATGAGTCTGTGTCGAATAGGCATTAGTTCTTTTCTGAATGTTCAGTAAAATTAATTTGTAACTATCTGAACCTGGGTTTTTATTTTGGGGGAGGGTTTTGATTACTTCTTCAATTTCCTTGCTTGTAATTGGCCTGTTTAGTTGTCCTATTTCTTATTTATTTAGCTTTTGGTAGTTGTAGAGTTGTAGGAATTTGTCCATTTCTGCTAAATTGTCGAACTTGTTTGTATGTAGTTGTTCATAGTATTCTCTATTTATTCTTTTGATTTCTGCTGGATATGTTGTGATTTATCCTCTTTCATTTATGATTCTGTTTATTTGTGCTTTCTCGTTTTGTTTTGTTTTGTTTTGTTTTGTTTTGTTTTGTTTTTCTTTGTGAGTCTGGCTAATGGCCTGTCTATTTTTTCAAAGAACCAACTTTTGGTTTCATTGATCTTTTTGACCGTTTTCTAACATCCATTTCATTTATTTCTGATCTGACTTTTATTATTTCCTGTCTTCTGCTGGCTTTGGGGTTATTTTGTTGTTCTTTTTCCAGTTCTTTAAGGTGGGACATTAGGTTGTTTCTTTGAGTTATTTCTTGTTTCTTTATGTGAGTCTGTATTGCTATATATTTTCCTCTTATGTTTTTAATGTGTCCCATAAGTTTTTTGTCATTGTTCTTCTGCAGGTAATTTTTAATTTCTTCTTTGATCGCCTCATTGACCCAATGGTCCTCCAGTAGTGTGGGTTTCAGGCCCCACATGGTAGTTGGGTTTCTTATCTTCCTCATATGGTTTATTTCTAGTTTGATTCCTTCATGGTCAAAAAAAATAGTTGGTATGATTTAAATCTTAGTGTATCTATTGATATTTATCTTGTGACTCAGTATGTGGTTAATCTTAGAAAATAATCCATGTGGGTTTAAGAAAAATGTGTACTCAGATTTTCTGGGTTGCAGTATTCTATAAATGTCCACTAGACCCATCTTGTCCAGGTCCTTGTCAAAGCTTTAGTGTCTTTGATTATTTTTTGTCTTGTTGACCTGTCCATTGGAGAGTGGCATGTTGAAGTCTCCTATTATGTATGTATTTTCTTTTAGTTTTCATAGATGACAGTAGTTTTCTGATATATTTTGGTGCTCCTTCATTTGGTGCATATATGTTGATGATTTTTATGTCTTCTTGTTGTATGGTCCCCTTAATCATAATTAGTGGCCTTCTGTGTCTCTTTTAACCTGTTTTTTTTTTTTTTATTTTGAAGTCTATTTTACCTGATATAAGTATAGCTGTTCCTGCATTCTTTTTTGGTCCATTCACTTGTAGAACTGTTTCCCATCCTTTTATTTTCAACCTGATTTTATCTTTTGCACTTAGATGTATTTCCTGCAGACAGCAGAAAGTTGGGTTTTTTTTTTAATCCATCCTGCAACTTTGTGTCTTTTCATTGATGAGTTTAAGCCATTTGCATTTACAGATATTATTGATATACTGGCACCTACATTTGCCATTTTGGTACTTTTGTATTTTTTTTTAAAGATTTATTTATTTATTCATACAGAACTGGCGTACAGGCCGGAGATGCGGAGGGTGATAGGATTCACCAGAGACAGAGCGGGGAGCAGAACAGGTTGACTGAGAAGTACACTGCTGAGGGGGGCAGCGTGCGGGTCAGGAGAGGTCTGCCGCACCATGTGGTCACCTCTGGGGCAGGCAAGGATCGAACTCATGCGGAAGTGACTTTAGCTTCTTAGTGCTGTGCTTTAACCCGTTGCGCCATCAGGGAGGGCCCAAGGTACTTTTGTATTTTTATTACTGGTTTTGAACTTTCTTGATCATTCTTCCTTTGGATTTGGTTTGAGAGCTTCTTGTAGTATTTTTTGGAGTGGGATTTAGTCATGACAAAATTGAGGAGTTTCTATTTGTCTGAAAATGTCCTTATTCTTTTTTCATAGAGGAAGTAGAGCTTCGCAGGATAGAGTATACTTGGTTTGCACTTAATGTTTTGGAGTCTGTTGAGTATGTCCTTCCACTCATTTCTTGCCCGTAGTGTTTCTTTGGAGAAGTCAAATGTCCGCCTGATCTGATGTCTGCCTTTATAGGTTATTTGTTACTTCCCTCTTATCATTCTCATTATCTTTTCCCTGTCTTGTATTCTTGATAGTTTTACTATGATATGTCTTGTTGTATTTCTCCTGTCGTCATGGTAGTTTGGTGTTCTTCTTGCTTCTTGGATATCTACTTTCATCTCCTTCATATTAGGGAAGTTTTCTTCTATTATCTCTGTGAATGTTTTGTCGATTCCTTGGCCTTACTCTTCACCTTCTGGAATACCTATAACTCAAGATATTTCCTTTCCTAATGGTGTCAGAAAGCTCTTGAAGTGCTTCTTCATTCCTTATCCTTTTTATTTCTCTTTCTTTTTCTGATTTAATTCTCTTTATGTCTGCGTCTTCGAGGCAGCTGATTCATTCTTCCATTTCATCTATTCTGTTTTCATTACTTTCCCTAGCCTTCTTTATCTTCACTAGTGGACTTTTCATTGCCTACATTTTTCCTATTTCCTTTTTTATTGTTTCATTTTCTTCAGTTTGTTGATTGCTTGTCTCATATCTTTTTTTTTCTTTTTTTCATTTCTTTCATTCATTTCCTTGTTTGCATTCAGCAACTTCTTGACGGCTTACCTAATTTCATTTTTTCCCTTTTCATCTTCTTTTTGTTTATTTATCATGCTGATTCTGAATTCTCTATCTGGTAGGCTAAGCAGTTCTTCTATTTCTTTGGTGGCTTCTGTTGACTGACATTTTGTGGTGAATTTCCCCACTGTGGACTTGCTTGAATATTTGTTTGTCTTCTTTTCCCTGTCATGTGTTTTCTAATACTTTCTCTTCGTTGAGACACAGTGTTGCTATTATTGATTAGCATTCTTTCTAGATGTTCTTTCTGGGATGGTAGAGGGACTTCCAAACACTTCAGGTGTGGAGGCTATTCTGAGCCTTGTTTTGTTTCAATATCTCCTGTTTTTTTAGCCCCTACTGTGTAGAATTATGTCTGTCATCTCAGCCAGTGACAATCAAGGTTCTCTTGTGTTCAGCTTCTTCTGGTAACTCATTGAGTCCTTGTCTCTGGAAGGTGCCTGTTGATATTTGTAGCCTTCTGATGTCCCTGGTTCCCTCTATGCTTGGATGCAGCCATGGGGGGTGGGGTGCATTAGAAGTGTTGTAGCTGTGCCTGTGGTTGAGTCATTCACTGGTTTTGTTTATTTTCTGAGCACTGTGAGCCTTGCAAGGCAGTGCCTTACTGGCTCACACATCTTACGGCCACTGCTGCTCACTAATAGCTTGAGTCCTAATTCTGCATGCCCCTGAGTTGTGCAAGTTGTCAATCCTCCCTCAAGGCCTCCAGGGTTCTTTGTGCCCACTCAAAGCCATCTCTCCCTGAACAGTCTTACCCTACCACTTTGGGGAATGTTAATGGTCCTGTTTTTTATTTAGTCTAACCATTTTTTCCCCCTTTATCTCACGGGCTTTGTGAAGTTGTTGGTCCCACCTTAGTGACTAACGCCAGGAACAAGCCTCCAGGCCTATGCTGTTTGGGTGGATGAAAGGGTTGCAAGCCTTGCAGCTGCCCCAGTCACCTGATCACCAGATTTTCCTCCCCATCTCCTCGGCTCAATGTGTCCACTTGCGCAGTCTTTTTCCCACAGGTTTGGTTCCACTCACTGAGCCGAATGAGCATGAAGCCTCTGTCTATGGTACTAGAGCCTGGGTGCTCCCCTGATCAGAGTTGCAGGGTTCTGCTAATCCTGTCTGTGGTGCTTCCTGATAGGAGTTCCCTTATTGGAACTCCCCAATCGCTGATTTTTCCTCAATTATCTTCCTTCTAGTAAGTCTAGGGTGTTCTCATTTGGGTTGAAACTCATAGTATAAAAGTCTACAGTCAGTTTTTTGTCCTAAGTTCCTGCACGAGCCTAGATGCAGTGATATCTGTGTCTTTACTCTGCCACCATCTTGCTGTCTCCTCACACTGTGTATCTTAACAAATGTCAGATTTTAAGGTAAAGTGACCTGTATTATTCTTTCACAATATTCTCTTGCTCAAGTAATGAACCACTTTAGTCTTGGTCCCAGCACCCTAAACTTAGGACAAATGCCCTCTTAACTGCAAGAAAATATAGAGGCTGTTGCGAAATAAGTTGGAGAGGATCCAGACAGTCTGGTAGCCAGTTAGATTCCAGGATCTAACCCTTACCTCCTTGGGTAGCTAGCTTGAAACATCAGGGTGACTCAGCCTCACCTTTGTAGAGCAATTTCAGGAAGAAGCACAAGCAGTCACAATAGTTAGTGGATACTCTTCTCAAGTAGGTAACATAAAAAAGATGGAGATTCCTTTTAATCTGGCCACAAAGACAGGTCCATTTAGCATCCATAATTGTAACACTTTAGTTGACCTGTACTTAGAAATATAAAAATGAGGATATCGCTGCCTTCATGTATTAGAAAAGGAAACAAAGACATCCAATAAGTAATAGTCTTAACAGCTTTTCATTCATTAGGGGATTTCATTTCCTATGTAACTTGTGATGTGGGAATTTGCTTTTTGTATTCCTAGCTTGGAAAGCAACTTAGACACTTACTGGCACCAGAAACAAATTAACAGCCCAATGTTGGTTTTCTTATTTGAAAAACCTAAATTGGAATATTTATGAAATATTATCCTGATTCACTTAAATCCAAAAATATGGCCAGAGTGAGTCCAATAGATTGGCACTCATCATAAAATCAATACTGTTAATTTCCTTGAGAATCTGCAGCTCTTGATTCTATGTTTTTTCCTTTTTCTCTAATTTAGAATATGGTAATCTATGGACTTTTGTTTCTGTGTATGTAATACTAAATAATAAATATGTAAAATAAATGAGGATGGTTATTTGAGTCTCATATTCATATGCATTTACTCACATCTTGCTTCAATGGCTTAGTACTTTAAAATTGTTATAACTGGAATGACTGTAAGAGGTACACACACTCCCAGGTCAACATGGGATACTACAGACCCTAATTTCCTATGGACTACCCAATTTACTCTCTCATGCTATTTGTTTGTCCAGTTTTGTTATGCTTTTGAGTTTTACTAAGCCTGTTTTAGATAACTTTAAAAGAATGTATTCATTCCAAAGTTTCTTTTGGTGAAAAGGGCCTAATTGCTAAGATATTTTCAGTTAACCAAAAAAAAAAAAACAACAAAAAAAAAAACACCTGAATCTATGTAGATATGTATGTGTGCATATGTATATACATGTATGTATATATGTATATATGTGTGTACATACAGATAGATAGATAGATAGATGATAGATAGATATGTGGATGCGATTAAAATTTAATCATTAAGATTTCACTTATAGCCCATGGAATATTCAATGGTCATTGCAGGAAAAGAATTAGAGAATATTCACAAATCAAGTTTCTGAAAATTATATTACTGATAAGCAGTATGACTTCTCTTACTATGTAACAACTGGAAGTAATTCAAAACTATAACATTTACTTTTTAGATATTTAAACATTGAAAAATTAGACTGTTCTAAATATTCATATAACAAAGAAATACATGCATTCTGGGAAATTTATGCAGTAACTTTTCTAAGGTGAGTAGGAATACCGCTAACAATAGAGTATTTGATGAAATAGGGTTTTTGATGAAATAGAGTTTTTAATGTCAGTAGTGATTCCAGAACCTATAGAATTTATAACCATAGAAATTAAAAAGAACAAGCTAATTACTTCTGGCTCCTTTTCTATTTTATGAAAAACTATTTTTTCCACTGTATTGTTTGGTACATTCCTTTTAATTTTATCAAAATATCGGATTAATTTTATATTTATTCACTAAATGTTTGAAAAAAAATCCACAAATAATTGTGTCTACCAAATGTCAGATTTCATTAAAAAGTGTATCATCAACTTGGTATGGCATGAAAACATGCCATAGCTGAATAGATATTTTAATTTTCAACATATAAACATTGCATTAGGTATCTGTATCTTAATGGCCTTAGTTTTTAAAATATTTCAAAGGTGTTGACAATAGTCACAGAGTTTTAAAAACCTTGAAAGTGTTTCTAAAGTGTTTTATGTTTTTCTAGATACATGCTGATAATCAGTGTTCAGGATTAGCTATTAATTCTGTTAGAGCAAAATTCTCCTGACTGGTATATATACCCATGGCCGTAGCTTTATCTATTTCTAAGTTATTCAGTGTTCTTTGTAACTCTAATAAATGGAAATAAGATTTTTCAGTAACTACATACCCTATTACCATGTTAAAACAAAAATAATACCACAACACAACAAAAATCACATTATTAAGAACCTTGTCTGTAAAACAAAATTAATATATCAAATAAAAACACCGGGTTAAGTATAAAGCTTAAGGATTCCAAAGTGTATGTATTTTAAATTTCCTATATTAGACTTACAATATCATTGAGATATTTGTGCTATTACAAATGGACATCTCTGAAACTCTTTGCCTGCTAGCATTACTATCCTTAGACCCAGGTGAGGTGAACCTCTGTGCCTTGAAGTTTATAAGACTTCAATATGGCTCCCTGTATCCTACACTCCTGAGAAGGTCTGCAAGGCCAATAGAGGTTCCATACATACTTTCCTAAATTTATTCTAAGTACCTAACTCTGACATTTCTTATTCTAATGAAAGTCTAATCCATTCTGCTCAAGTCTCTTCTATGGTCCATTATCTGGAATAATATTCTATTGGTATATATTTGTCCATAGACTAAAAGATTGGTCAAGACACAGCCTTACAAATATAAAAACTGGTATTCAGGGGCTAAGAAGTTTGATTTACTGGAGGTGAACATTGAATCAGGTATAGAAAAGCATTGGGTTACCCAAAGTCTGAGTTAGAAATCCCAGCGTTGGTAATTTAGATATTCAAACTCAGGTTTCCAGATCATTTTGTGTATTTATCAAGTAAGAGAGAAAAATGTATTTAGCAATTTGTTAGCATATTTTATGGTTTTTAAAATATGTTTCCATGCACATAAAAATTTAGGGTCAGGATTATATATGACTGCTGTTCTTAACCTCATATAAAATTGTGATGATCAGAGTATAGTTTCTTATGCAATTGCTAATATAAATTCAATCTGACTGTAAGGAGCTTTACCTGTCACTGTTAATTAGAACTGTGCTTTGTCACCTGTGATGATCCATTTATTACAGTAAAAGTCATTAATTGTTGAACCAATAACAAATTACAAAATGTAATTGCAAGGGCTGTTTTATATCTAAGCAGAGGTAGCAAAATCACCTTAGTATTCTACAATGGTGACTCTAGGGATACCATATCCTTATCTCACAGTCCATTGGATTTAATATTGGCATTAGATATGCTGTAATATTTCAGTTTCTTAATTAAATTTAACTATTCTTTCATACAAGAAAGAGTATAACCCTATTTGTGTGTAAGTTTTTCTTTCTGTTTTTACTAAACAATTTCTGATGGATACATATGGTCATAAAATTTACATCTGGAACTTTGTTCTCCATTCATGTACTTAAGATTCACATCATCAGGTACACATTGGAAAGAGGAACTCAGTTTTTATCATTAACTTTCAACCATATAAAAATTCATTTATTTTATCTGTATTATTATTTTTATGTTTATAGAAAAATATAAAAGAAGACTTAACTTATTACCATCATTTCACCGATTAATTGAACAGATTCATAGAAGAACATCACCAAAGACACACAGCAATTAAGTGGCAAATTCTCTGACTCCAAATCCCATGTTCTTTTCTAGAACACCACACTTTTCAAAAATCAAGCCATATCATACCATATGTATCAGACAATGGAAATTTATAAGTACAAAAACTGACTCAATTCTTCTCAACATCAGTAACTAGTACAAAATCATAAGGTACCTATGGAGGACAAATATCAGGTCAGACACAGTTCCTGAGAAGAGGGACGGAATCTGACATATACTTAATTCAAATTAAAGAGAACAGGACACATGTTCACACAAGTACAAGGTATTATAGATACTCTGCAAAGGTGAGATTTTTAACAGAAACAATCAGAAACCAGTGATGCTTCAATATGTTTAGTAGAATATGAGCTCAAATTTCCAAAATAAGTCAAGGTAAAGAGGAGAAATTGAAGTGTGCAGGTAGATGAAACAGCATAACAGCACTGGAAAAAAATGTGTGTGTATGTGTGCCTTCACCTATGCCTACATCTATGTATTTATGTTTATACCTATTTCTGTAAATTTAATCACGTTACTATGTAACCTTCACCTATGTAAATATCTGCAGATGTATATTGGCAACATTTACTAGGTAAATATCTTCAGATGTATATTGGCAACATTTACTAGTTCTGATGGCTTAAAAGATGACCAATCTCCTAGTAACGAAAAGCAAAATATATATTGTTGAAAGGAAAATCTTTCAAGAAATGGCCTTGGGAAAACTGAGCATACACAAGCCAAAGAATGAAACTAGAGCACTATCTCACCATATATAAAAGTTAACTGAAAATAGATTTAGATGTTAGATATACCTAAAACCACAAAATAAATGAAAGGAAACAAAATCAAGCACTGGCCTCAGATATATTTAGGGACATCTAAAGCAAGAAAAAAAAAAAAGTAATCACATGAGTCTAAATCAAACTAAAACCTTTCTAAGAATGAAACTTCATTAAAACAAAAAGACAACATACTGAATGGGAGAAAATACCTGCACAACATAAAACTAACAGTGGACTATGTGTGATTTGGTGATAGGAAGCCCACGAGGAGTATCCTCAAAGAACTCATACAACTCAGCAATAATCAAACAAAAATCCAATCACAAAAGTGGATAGAAGACCTAAACAGACACTTTTTCAAACACATGTAGATGACCAATAGAAATAAGAAAAAATACTCATCATCACTTACCCTAAAGAAAATGTAAAGCAAACCAACAACGAGAAAATACACTCATGGGAATGTCTCACATCAAAAAGGCCAAAATAAATGTTGGCAAGTATATAAAGAGGAGGAAACCTCATGCTATTGGGAATAATGTCAACTGGCCCATTCCCTAGAAAAAACAGTATGAAGAATTCTCAATATATTAAAACCTATCTTCCATATAATCCAGAATTTCACTCTCGGGTATGTACCCAAAGATGCAACAATACTAATTTGAAGGAATGTATGTTTTCTTTGTTCTCTGCATCACTTTTAAGAAAAGCAAGCTATTGAACAACCTAAGTGCCAGAGGAATTAGGATGATGTGCTACACACACACAAAAACACACACACACTGTATGGTACTCAGCTATAAAAAAAATACAAAATCTTGTCATTTGTGATATAGATGGACTGGAGGAGAATAATGCTAAGCAAACACGCCAGATGAGAAGGATAAAAAACATTCATATATGGACTATAAAGAAAGATAATAACAAATGCTAGAGGTCTGATTTTAAAATGGAGACCACCAATGAAGCAAGGGAAAGGTGGAGATGAAAGTGAGGATAAGACAGGTGGACTATGATGGAGGACCATGGGTACCTCAGTGACAGTTGTAGTTGATAGCATATGCCAAAGAGGTATGACTCATATTTTTTAATCATATGTAGTGTTGTAAATCAATGTTACCTTAATAAAGAAATTATAATAAAAATATATAAGTGAATGCATGTCAGTTATATTTTAACTAATAAGACTCACATAGAACAAATGATTGTTAAGCATGATATTATGAGGGACATGCAGATTCTAATTTTTTACAATTATGTAAAATATCTGAATATTTTTAAACCACAAATCTACTTCCAGAAACCTTTGCTAAGGAGATAATTGAGCCAGTATTGAAAGGTTTATGAATTAGAACATTTATTATGATAGTGTTAATAATGGAGAAATTTTGAAAACATTTCAAATCTTAATCATATAGAACTGCTGAAATAAATTAAAATACAACTTGCTCTAAAAAAGCAGTAGATTTATATGTATTAACAAATACTCATTATACTGAATTAAAAGAGCAAATGATGTTTCCTGTTTCCCTGCTTAAGGGAATAGTAAATACAATATGCCTGCCTTTTAGAAGATAAAAATACTTGCATGTGCATAAAAAGTACAAAAACTTCTATCCCAAAGCTTAAACAATATTTATATCAGAAAATAGGACTAAGAGGAGCTTTCAGATTCTATGTAATACTAGCAGTGTTTATAAGAATGATGTAAATTATTTCTAGTTTAATTATTTCAGCTTAATAACACATAATTCTTTTCCAACCCTCCTGTGCATAAAGGGTAAATTAAAGTAGTCCCAAACATATTTAGAAAATTTTTGCACATGACATTGGATCTTCTGGAAACAAACCACAAAACAGCACTACTACAACTAGTTTTCATAAGGGCTCTTGACTATGAAGAGATCTTTGTAATCACATGTCCAAAAAAACATGAACAGATATGAATGATCATGTTCTCATGGGAAAGTACTCTCACAAACAGGAAAACAGAAAGAATAGACTAGGATTTCTCTGTGCCAAAACAATTGTATTTGACTTTATGACAAAGAAAAGTAAAAATTAATTCAAATAAAATTTTCTACCTGCAAAATTTATTCTTAACTTTTCCTTCTTTTAATCTTCTTAACAAAAAAAAAATCCCTCAAACACACTTTCAACAGTATTTTAGTCAGTTTACAATATAAATCATTTTTATGATTATAAAATACAATCATAATAATTATTTTTACATTACTGAAATCCATTATTCAAAATGGAATCTGCCATGAGTTTAGAAGGATGTAGTATAAATATTCTGTGGAATAATACTTTGGTATAAAAAATAGATTAATTTGCCATTTGGGACAATATGGGTGGAACTGTAGGTAATTATTCTAAGCAAAATAAGTCAGAAGAGAATGACAAATACAGGATAGTTTTACTTGCATGTGAAATATAGAGAAACAGAACAAAAGGTCAGATAAAACCAAACAAGCAAAAAACCCTAAAAATCTATAGAATTGAGGCTATTAGGGAAAGAGGCAGAGTGGAAGATTGGGGTACATTGATGTCAGGCATAGGTTGGTTACATACACCAGATCCTATAGCTATATTTTTAAGATTTATTTCATTAATTTATGCATAAAAGAGCTGGAATATAGGCCAGAAGTGTTAGGGGATATGAGGATTCACAGGGGACAGAATGGGGAGCACAACAGTTGGAGTGACAAAAATACACTGCTGCACCATGTGGGTCACGTCCATGGTCAGTGATGGAACTCATGCTACAGTGTCTGCAGATAGCTTCACAGAGACTTAACTCCTTGTGCCACTAAGGAGTTCTACACCTTTGTCACTAATTCTACACCTTTAAATTATAAGCTATGTTGTAACACATTTTTAGTGGTCATATTAAATATAGTTCTAAGTATTATAATAATTTTGTTGTACAGTTACATAATATGTGTTAATAATATTTATTATACATAAAAATACAAATTCTACGCATTTTCTTGTTATTTATCTCCTTTTACCCAGGGGAAGAATTTGTAAGAGTTGGAAAAAACATAGTACTGCTTTTTGATATGAAAACATTTTCACAATGACCTATTTCTTTATAATAAAAATGACAGATCCTTTTTATTGCCCACAAGATATTTCACTGTGGATTCTTCAACTTCATATGACATTTTTCACACTTAGCTTCAAGTTTGGTACTAAATCTAGGTCACAGATTCATCAAGCTTAAATTGTGTCAGTTAAAATTTTTTTTCCAAAGGAAACATTGAAAATAATATTGATGTATACACATATATGTTTAAGGTTGCTGGAGTCATTTCAGGGTTGATAGTGCCTGACAATGTGGACTTGAGTGAAGATGGCTTGTCAAATAGAATGTTAAAATGTCTGCAAAGTAATTCTCCACTAAAGAAAATAGTTATGATTGACTGTTACTGATTAACTGGTAGTAGTAGAGTGGCTTGAGTAAATTTTAACTGGCAAACATATTGAACATACAAGGAGGACAAAACACTTAAGTTTAAGTCAAGAGTATACACAGTTAACTGCCACTTACAGAACTGTGGAAAAGTGAATACTAACCCATCACCACCACTGGAAGAAGAACTCTAAAGAAACATTTAGTTGGTAAGGACAGTCTCACATAGAAATGGCAATGATTTCCATCACCATTAAATTATTTACATCAATTTATGAGTCCTGCGTCATGGACAAGACAAATATGCAAGTGACCAAAATAATTCTACTTATTTTCTAATAATAACACAAATTCTTCTCAAAAGCACAATAACAGCTGCAATGTTTTAGATAAAACTTGCATCATATCTCATAAGTTGAGTTTCTGTCTCATCATATAGATTGTATTCAGAAACAAAATATTGATTCTTAAAACTGCCATGAGCATTTTAGAAATATGTCCCTATAACTTACTTCTCCAAACAACAAATAATTATCAACTGACTGTGGGAAGCAAACAAATTATTCTGTATGAACAAATATAGATACCTAGAAGATTAGTTTGGTTCACTCTGACCATCATTTTGAACAATGAAACTACCATGTCAATTTAGAAAATGGTTAAAGATTTGTTCTTTTGCAATGGAGAACAAAATTACTTAAGAGACAATGTCAGACATCAGGACTGAGCCAGACTTATGTAATATGTTCGCTTCTCTAGCTTATGTTTCTGAAAGCAAGTTTTTATACTGGCAAATAATTGTTCCATGTACTCCAAAGTAACTGAAGCTCCTGCATCTGCGACTACAGGTAAAAATAAAAGGCAAGCAATAACACAATATGCGTGTGATTTAAGGAGTAGTTCCACCACAGCCTCTAATTGCTCTCGGGATCTGAATTGGCAAAACCATAAGACATTCAACAAAAGGCTCTATGCAGGTAGGCCTATAAAACCTAATTATGTCTCACAAAGCAGACCATTCCATTTAAAATAAAAGAAAGCTATGAGCAATAAAGACCATGCCATTAACAATTAGTCTTCTGCACACACGATTAGACTCAGAGAGATAAAGAAGCCTCTGAATTTAATGACAAATCCCATATTTCTGGCAGGGTTCAATATTCTGTGCTAATTATGTTGAAAGACCTTGAGCTACTTAAAAGTACTTAGGCTGCAAAGTATGACACCATCACCGTGAATTCACCGTTAATAGGTTACATTGATCTTTGATATTAAAATACACTTGAATGTATGAATTCAGGAGTGATTTTTTTTTCATTTTCTTAAAGTTATTTTTAGAAATGGTTTTAAACTTATGCAAACTGTAATATTTATTGATATGCATATAATTGAGCATTTCACAGTATTTAGAAAAAAAGAACCTTAGGACGATTGAGAATCCTACTTTAAGGAAAAATAGAAATGAATGAAAAGGTCCTATCAGTTAAAAAACAGGGTGAAGCAAAGCTTAGACATGTAAGCCTAACTGTTGTTTGTCACATTTTTTTTTAAACTTAGTTAAAATCAATGATCAAATGAAGAGAAAAATGCACCCATCAGAATCCAGGAAAACACTCAATAATGTAGAAATTATTTACTAAATAGAATTGCCATGATCTTCTACGTAGAAAAGACTTGTTCATTCATATGGCTTTGTACTAATTTGGTTCTATAAAGGGCACTTTACTATAGCATGCAAATGTAACTTCAGTTAATATAAATGGAAGTTATCTACACACCACAGCTGTGCAAAAGACCGAAGTTGAAATTATTGGTAGTGTTTAATGTATAAGTCATTAAAAAAAAACTTACATAACATCATACCAAAAGAGTCTAGATTTATACATCACACATAGGAGACTCTTTGCCATTAGAGTAGAACAGGCAGGAACTATCACATTTTCTGTTGAACTGTATTTAATTTATATATATTTATAGTGTTTGGAAAATAAAAAAGAGAATCCTATTGGCATTCAACTAATATTACTTTGAAAGACAACCTTTTTAATTTCCTTTCTGAATATGTGAAATAAGAAAATAAGTAAAAACAGTTTTAAAACTGCAGGGAATGGAGGAGTCTCTTTTATTCCCCCCTAACTGCACAATAGTTTGTGTCTCCATAGAAACTGATGGCATTGCAGTGAACTGTCATCAGCAAACGTGGGTTTCTAAAATATAGACAAATATGTTTCCAAAGGCATTGAAAAAGCACTTGTATACATTCCTCACCAAAGTAAAAGGCAATTATTCAATCATTTCAGAACAAAAGTATACAGCTCAAAAACATATAACAGTTCATATGAAACTAAATCCTTTCTCAGTCATGATTTTACTAAGAGAACATACAGATTAAGAGGAAAATTCCTATTATGTTGTGATTAAGGAATTCTTTGCAGAACCTAGCTCCTTGTAAATATTTTTTTTGCAATTATAATAGTTTACCCCTCCCCACTTCTCCTCCTATCCCCCTCTCCACCCATCCACATACAGGAAATGGGGGTCATGGTTATGTGGTATATAATAATTTGCCTAGTCTGGAACTTCGCAGACATACATCAATATAAATTCTTATTCTGAAGTCGCCCCTACCCAGTCTATCCTTTCACCCTCACATTCGCTTTTACCCCTATTCCTTATGAATGATACCTCAGTTCTGTTCTGAATGAACCTCTGATTGTTTGGGTCATATCTGTCTGGATTATTGCTCAAAGTTAAACCTCAGAATTCTGTATTCAAGAGCACATTAATAAATTATATTAGCTTCCTATTATCAAATCACAAATATTTGTGGCTTAAAATGCTAGAAATGTATTATCTTGTAGTTCTGGAGGTGAGAAATCTGAATCAGTTTCATCAGACTAAACTAAGTTGTCAGAAGGCTGATTTTTTTTTTTTTTTTCTGGAGGCTCTCAGGGGAATCAAGTTCCTGTCCTTTCCAGCTTTGAGGTTACCTTTCCTCTTGGCACAAGAGGAATGTTGCATCTCTTGCTCAGACTCTAACTCTCCTGCCTCCCTCTTATAGGAACCTTACTGAATATGATAGGTCTACAAAAATAAGCCAGCATAATCTCTTCACCTATAGATAGCTAATGACAACTAAAAAGTCCCTTTTGTCAGGCAATATAAAATAATGACAGATTTTTAAGATTACAATGTGAACATTTTAGCAGGCCATGATTCCAACTATTTGCTTCAGGAAAACTTTAGATAAATTATAATGGGATTTTCTAGCACCTCTGTGAAGTCTAGATTTTAAGGTTAGCCCCTACCAAATATACTCATTAGCACTGTGCTTCAGCTCTTTGATAACTGGCTTCCCCCGACATATATTAGTTTAAAGCTTTTATAGAAAAAGCTTTCACAAACAAAAAATAAATGTTAAAGCAATCTTTGGAGATTAGGTTTGATTCAGGTAACAGATAGGCACCAAAAACACAAATGCAGGTTTCTCTTTAGAGATGATCATTGGAGAAGAGAAAACAGGCTTTCCATTATGTGCAGATGCTATGAAAGTGCCATAAAAATATGACAGAAGTTCGGCATTCAATGTAAAAAACTCATTAAGAAAACATAAACTGCTACTGTTCTGCTTTCTTCAAACGTCTTAACGATAGTAGGATTTATTTGTTCTACCTGTAGAGCACAAAAAACCTCATAGTAATAGGGAGGTTTGGGTTTTTTTTTTTCCACCTGGAGAGATTTACAAACAAGGGTTAACATCTAATAAGGCAGTTTTCTTTAAGATTTAATTAAAATGAACTAACCTGGCTTTTCTGATTGCTTTTAAAAGTATCTTGTATTTTTCCCAGAAATGGAATAATATAAAAAGTAAGAAAACACATACTGCAGAAATTGTAGTGATTAGCATGAGTGCATTTACAAGAATTTTTGTAGATATACAATTAACAATAATATTTTAGTATATTTCCCAGGAGTCTGTGAATTTTGGCATTTGGGGAATACATTTCATTTTACTGATTTACTCCATTGCCCATATCTTACTCAGTTATTTCCCCAAAGATGAATAACTAGATATGCAGAATCTCATCCTTTGAATGGAAAGAATATAAATTTGCTCAGTTTGGTAGGTGAATTAGCTCTTTTTAGCCACAAAGGTCCACTTAATAAGTAATGCTCCAGTGCACTAAATAATACCTCTGTGACCAGTGAAGTTCTTTATTCTTTTTTCTTTTTTAATTTTTCCTTTAACCTTCTAATGGTGTGCAATATCATCCCTACTGGTGGGAGAGAATTCATTATTTGAGAGATACTTTATAGTCTCTATCAACCCCTCAAAAATTACCTACTGCTACTTCTATATAACTTTCTGCATTATTCTTTCCCCCAAACTTTAAGACAGAAAATAATCTTACCTTGTTAAAGGTCCCATTTTCAAAAGTCAAAAACCAAGAAGTCAAGGCTACAGAGGCTACAAGGTGACCCAGTATTGGAGACAAGGACTAGGATCTCTGGCATTAAACCTTCAATTCTGTTTTTTAGCTCACTGACATTGGAAGTGTGCATTTATATTCATGTAAGAACAACATACTTCAAGTAATCCACGAGAAAGCAGACCCAGTTTTGCTTTTGCCCTGGAAAATCAGGCCATTTGGCTGCTCTCATGACACATTTGAATAAGAATATCTGCTTGGAAATGAGGTCAAAGCAAACCCAGAGAAAAGAGCTTGACAGGAGTAGATAACATATGTAATGTCAGTTTCATTTTGTATTTGCCCCACAATTTGTGCATATATGCTTTTGAACTGTATTGGTATCATTTAGGTTGGATTTTTTTTTTAATCTTATATTCATGTTTGGTAAATCATATTGAAATTTTGGCTTTGAAATGAAAAAAATAGATAAGGTAGGTAGAAAACAGAATAAAGTTCAGATAGAAGTAGTATCTACTTTTTAAATCTTTCTCTAAGAAATGTAAAGAAGCATGTTCATATTCAAGGAAATGAAAAGCATATTAAAATAGAAAACATAGTAAAAACTAATAATCAATTAGTGAAAGTACTTATGTATTTACAGTTTTATCACACACACACACACACCCACACAAAATTGCTACTAAATCATGTATGAACTATCCATAAGTTGTTTATTTAAATGAGGTATCCTATAATTTTGAGGTAAAGTCCTGCTTTGGGAGGGAAATATATTTTAGTACTCATATCATTATCTGTTTTGAATACAACTATGAGTGAATGATAGAAAGGTATAAATGAAAGCCAAAATAAAAAACTGGTATATGTTACAAAGGTGGGTCACAAATCTAATGCCAATCCAAATAAAAAAGCTAAAATAATCAGATTACCCACTTCAATTGATTATAAGAAGCATTATGGCAAATGGCATTATTTATCAGGTAACAATAAGTAGGACAATTGAGGTAATTCTACAATTGCAGTCAAAGCTTATTTATCATTATTGCACAATTATTCATCTAAAATTGTTTAGAATTGCCTTAAAGAGTCATTTGCCTTAATTTTCTCATTTTTCACAATTGAGCAATGAATAAGTAGATGTTCCTAAGATTGGATATTGCAAGGGATTAATAATATTTTATGGGGGCCCTGAAGCTCTCTACAGTCACTTCAGCACATCAAGAGTTCAATACCCCACCAGGGAGGTGATACACATGGCGTGGCAAATCTCATGTTTTGCCCACTACTCCCCTCAGCAGTGTACTTTTGTCAATCTGCCAGTTCTGTTCCCACACCTCTGGCATGTACCCCAGATCTTGTATTCATAAATAAATAAATCTTAAAAAATAATTATGTTTTATGGGCATGGCCAAATAGATTAGTAACCAAAAAGCTTATTTTGCCATGAATAAAGAGATGAAGGTTCTAGTTTATTATTATTATTATTATTATTATTATTTTAGTAGTCTACTGCTTTCTAACTGCATTATGTTCAACATTTTCTACCTATCATCATTAATAATAAGCCTAACTCTTACCTCTGAAGTGGCAAATAATACCAAGGGAGAACAAATGAAAACTTTTTAAAATTAATCAGTTACTCATTTGGGAAAGCTTGTCTTATGTATGGACACCAGAGTCAGAATTTCGTCCTATCATATAGAAAATTTATCTAGTAAAAATGCTGCTCTTGTAAGTTATATTTATTTGTTTGCTCCAAAGAGTATGGCACAACACAAGATATATGCTAAGAACTGAATAAATAGAGTGGCCATTTGATTTTGAAAAGCAACTATCATTTAAAATTGTTTTGCCATCAGCAGGTGATGTCTTATACATCAAAAGAGAACATGGTTGTTTCCCCATTAGAAAATACATGACTCTATTAAATGACCAATATCTATATGTAATGGAAAGGTATGGGAATCTCTTATTTCTTATCAGTGGAAGAATAGGTATTTGAAAGAAGAACACCTGAGCCCTGATTTTTGTCTTCACTTCTGTAAAGCAAAATACATTTTCCATTTGTTTATTCAATATTGCAATACAATGTCTTTCTTTCCTGGGCTTTCATTTCTTGAAGGGAAAAAATATCAACATTACTAGCATCAAATAGCATTTATTGAGTGTTAACAATTGCAGAATAGACTGCAAAGTTCCACAAATCAGTAGTCTTCTGAAACAAATCATTAATTCTCATAAGACGTTATAAACCTGATAAATAAAAAGTAAAAACATAGTTTTTACAATCTTGAAAATGAACCTCATAGAAAATTTTTTTTTCTCACTTTTTAAGCCTTATCTTAATTCCCTTAGACTACTGGCTACCATTCAGTGCACTGGAGCACACATTTACAAAATGGTCCAGTAATCCTAAAAAAAAATTAATATAAAGCCAACAGTTGTTCTGTTCCCCTCTCTGTTTCTGGTGAACCCTCTCACCTACTCACTCCCAGCTCTTACATACATAATAAAAATAAATCTTTAAAAATCTGGAAAAAAAAATTTTCTGGAAGCAATGCTATATGGTAACATTATTTTTGATTATAGTTTGAAAATTATGAGGAAGTTACCACAGTTCCTATAGACAGATGGATAGCTTGCCTTATTCAGGAGTTATAGAGGAATGTCCATTTTCAGACAAGCATGTCTTTATTCCTCACACTAAACCTATACTTATCTGGTAAAATAGTTCTATGGCACACACTATTCTGTTTAGTTATCTCTATAGTATCTGTAGAACTCCTTGTAGGTGAGTTAATATTATAAAGTAATCACAGAAGTATGATTAATTTAAAAAATTTAAAATGTCTTGTGTATGTAGGCTGATATTTCTATGTGGCTAAAACTCTTAAGATACAAGTAGTAAGTCTACTTTGTGTTCTTTTGATTGTCAAGTGCCTTACTCATCTGAAAGAAATAGAAAGTGAAAAAATAAGATGTATAGTAGAGTGAGTTTTATTTTAACCCACCATTCTTCCTTTTTAGTAATTTCAGTCCTTATCACAGATTATTGCCTTATTAATTTTCACATTATTATTTTTTACTATTTGGGACCACAGATGATTGGATAACCTGTGGGTAAACCATCTGAACTATGAGAATAATACGTAGTCCTTTCCCTAGATTCAAAAATTCTTGGGAGCTATTCATCATCACTTTCCCACTCTACCTTGAGAGACATAGAGTGATTGGTAATCTCTAAAGTACAGATACAAAGATAAGCAGAGTTGAAAGATATAGAAAGAATGTTGTCAGCATTTAAATCTTTGGCTGCGGATATTTCTGACAGTGCTGCTATATCATGTCACTGTTTTATTGTTCAATTTTTTTGTGTGAAATTTATAATCTAACAGATTTTCAATTTTTCATTGTTAGTTGGATCTTCAGAAGCACAATTAAGAATTGCAAATAAATGATAAGCACAGAATAAGGATATTAACATTTGCTGGACACTGCCAGGCATTTTATCAACTTCTTAATGCTCACAGTTACCCTAAGATACAGGTATTATGCCCTAAGATGTACATATATTATATCGTAAGATACATTCATCCTAAGTTACATTTCACAGATGGAGAAACTGAATGAGATAGACAGTAAATGATTAGTATTTTCCTGCAAGAAGTAATGATGATAATGTTGAATTATGCTTGCAGACAATCTTTTGTATAGTATTTGTTTTAAGAAAATCTATTGACTACCAGTGTTTATCAAACTTAGGGGGGAAATGTTTTATTCTCACCATACTAGCACAGATATATTTGAAAATAATAGGAATAAAAAATTTAAATATGAGACACAATTTTGCAACTAAATTTATCAGTAAGTCAGGCCAATAAACAAGTGGTAATAAAAGACCAAGTATGAATATTCCCCCTGGCTGATACTATTTTTTTTTTATTTTATTAAAAAGTTTATTTTTACATCATTTTGCACATTTTTTTTTTCATCTCAATTGTAATCCCCACGGGTTTCCCATCACCAAATCACCCCTGTGCCACCACCAT
>NW_004567104.1:11583907-11586267 GCF_000260355.1 Condylura cristata | reverse complement strand
GTTGCTGCAAAAGACATGTGTTTCTCTTTTTTGGTTGCTGAGTAATATTCCATTGTATATATGTACCACATCTTTCTAATCCAGTCATCTACTTGGGTGATACTATTTTTGAGGAAGATTTGTAGCTCAATCTAAAGACCTAGCCACCAATTCTTACATATTTTTTTTTTCAAACTATTAACTAACAACTGAACGTTAGAAAACAACTCTTTTAAACCTGGTAGCTAGATATATGTGAAAACGTTAAGTGTAGTAGGATATTTAAA
Organism: Condylura cristata; assembly: GCF_000260355.1. Taxonomy (NCBI): domain Eukaryota; kingdom Metazoa; phylum Chordata; class Mammalia; order Eulipotyphla; family Talpidae; genus Condylura; species Condylura cristata. The sequence goes on along the minus strand of NW_004567104.1, from coordinate 11,586,001 downwards.
ATTAAATAACTCTATTTTCAAAATGTTCTACATATTTGAGATAATGTTTTAATCCTGAAAAAGAAATTTACCTTGAAATACATTATTTGTTGGCAACATTATTTAGGCCACAAAATATATGATTTTTTAATTGTCTAATTAAAAAACTGAATTAGAAGTTCTTGACTACAAATCTTCAACATTTGTAGCTAAAAGTCTCATAACAATGCTAAGAGTCTAAATGCCATTATTTAAAAAGTAAGTACTAATAAAATATACATATAGAAATCATTAGTAGACTTATGCATCTGGAGACTTTCATTATCTTTCACTGGAGGACTGGTTAAAATATATTTCTATGCTCTATATTTCAATTTTTTGTTAATATCCTTTGCAACAGTTGGTCTTGCAAATGGTGCATGTCTGTTATGTCATAAACAGTAAAAGGAAACCCAAAATTGAACATGATGCTCTTCTAGTCAGGACCATTGCCCTGACAGATATGCTTAGTAATCCTAACCTGATAATCTTACATTATAATTTAAAATTAACACTGGTTTCTATCAGGGTAGATTCTACTTTTAATGCTGCCTGTGCTACACTCTAGATACTAGACACTATCTGCAAACGCTTTATTTATCTAACCATACCTTCTGACTGATAAAGATGAGCTCATTTGATAGTGCTTATTTTTTAAAACACAAAATGCTGCAATGGCAAAATATGACTTCATATCTCAGTTTACTTGAAGTTCTACATGATGTACCCATCATTAAACAAAACTCACTGAGGTAAAGGAGCTCTGTCATTATTGCTCCTAAGTTTTTAGTGCCTGTTTGTCTTTGAACCTCCCAAGTGTCAAAAACATTTTCAGCACCATTCAGGGTCATTGTTTAGCACCTCTATATTACTCAATACATGGTTTTGTGGTTTGTCCAATATTTTGTCCAACCCTGACAACAACAGATGACTGACTTAAACATATAGAAGAATAAATGTAATTGACAATAGATTTTATTGAGCATAATGAGAAAAAAGAAAACAAAACCCTGAAGCTTACAATTACCACCAGAAGCAATAAATGCGTGTGCCACAAACTCAATGATAAGGATTGGCTAATCTCGCAACAATTTTTATTGCTATTTAGAAATCAATTTCCCTCAACTCTCAAGTTTTCCAATAACGCTTTCCCCTTACTTCCTGTGTATTTTCTATTATGGCCGGTGTGTTATTTTTGAAGTGTGTTTTTATATACTACCTCTACAAATTTCATTTTGTAGCTTGGATTAAATTAACATCCCTATATTAATAGTTTTCTAATCATTTTTTATATTGTTCTCTAATCCAATACTTCCATCTCCCTCTAAAAATATCTGCTCTTGATATCCAAGAGACCCAAAATGAAGTTAAGAAAATATATTTTAATTAATTTAATTGCTTTTAAATTGTTCCTAATCACTCTTTCGTGCTATCTTTTGTTAATGATTTTCTGTGCCATTTCCTCCCCCAAGTGTTATTTTTTGTGACTGCGTCCAGTAGCCTGTATTGGAGAGGAAAATACCAAACTTTTATTCATGCTAGCAAATTCAAGGAAACAAGCATAATCATGTTAACCGATAGGCAATTTAATTTATAGATAATTTAATTTAGTTAATGTGATTAATGTCATATTAATATTTAAGTATCTTTCAATGAAGCACTTGAAGTGTTAAGTTTACACCTATAGTAAGTTTGAGCTTAGAGTTTTTCCTAAATATTATAATTCCAGTCTTAATATTTATGGAAAACCTTTATATTTATGGAAAGCATATACCATAGGTGCCAACCTAAAATCCTAAAATGTCACTTGTTTTCCTACCCCTATTTTAAATTGGATCTAAATATTTTGGGGTGAATAATTTACATTTCCACATATATTTCTTTATTTTTCTTTGCTCTTTTTTTCCTCCTGTGAAAAGTTGCCTATTTAGGCCCTCCCTGATGGTGCAGCAGGTTAAAGCACAACACTGAGAAGCTAAAGCCACTTCCGCATGAGTTCAATTCCCGCCTGCCCCGGGGGTGACCACATGGTGTGGCAGACCTCTCCTGACCCGCCCGCTGCTCCCCTCAGCAGTG
>NW_004567104.1:11580800-11583427 GCF_000260355.1 Condylura cristata | reverse complement strand
AAAAAAAAAAAAAAAAGATAAATTTAATGACAGAACACATTCCTACCCTTTAATATAATAGGACTGACTCCAAAGATACTACATTGGTTATCCAATTTTCTGCCTTCAATAGTGCAATATTCTCAGTATTTTATTTCATTCTGTTTCAAGATGTGAAAACCACTAGTTCTATTATTTTTTCATAAAATTGCTTTACATAGATTCTTTATCCACCTCCTCATAACTCCAGTTCTTACTCTCACTTGCACTGTATTCTTGAAGAAATTATGTAGCAAATTTCTCAAGATCACAAATTTGCACAGCAAGGATATTTAGTTTGATTGAACCATCTCCCTAGTGAAGATATTTGTGATGGACTCTGTGAGATTAGGCAGATACTTTTGATTCTGCACAGTAGCTGTTGATGGGAAGTGACCTTTCTTTATTTCCATGGATATTTTCTCCAACGCATTTAAACCCACTTTGCCAACACAATGATATCATCATAGATGTATTTTAAGGATTATTGATAATAGAGTTAAAGACTTATGAGTATTTTGTAAAAAATAGTTCTAAAGTGTAAGGTATTATCATTTTAGCCCACATTAAATTTAAGCAGCTCATCTCTACCTTCATGGCTTTGTAGCTTTCTGTGCTCTTACAAATCCCAGCTAGCAAACACATTTCTAAAACACTTAAATATAAAAGTTAAACCACTATGTGACCAAGGCTTTTCAGCACCCACTGTAGATATTTGACAAGTACAATTTTCCCCCGTATTGTAGGAGAAATGTAGTTTAAAAAGTTGTACTTTGCATTTATAGAGTATTTTTAATTTTCAAAGACAGTTCTTATTATACAGTATTCACTTGGTATTTGGGCTCTATAAAGATTTATCACTTAAACTTCTTGACACAAATGTGAGTATATCATTTCCTTTTTTAAAAAAATGAGCAAGAATGGACTTATATGTGCAGATAAGCAATATCTGATAAACAAGGTAAAAGGCTTACTCCTTTTATATGTGAAAAGGCAGCGATTACCTAAGTGTTGTGTGTGGTGTCTTCCAAGTTAATATTAGAACAGCTTCCTTCTTTAACACTAGGGGGGTTAAGAAAAGGTTGATTTCAAATTAAAGTATCCTATATTTATAGCCAAATATAAGCCAAAAAATGTTAAACGTCACAATCAGGAAAATGATTGACATAATATATAGCAAAGTGAATTTTATTGATTATTGATACCAGAAAAATAAATATTTCATTAATTTCTAATACTTTAACTTCACAGTATGCAAGATTTTATGCATACCTAAGAGCAATAAAGTTAATATTTAATTGTTACAAGAAAGTAAAAGAAACAATAAACACCTGGTACTACATAAAACTAAAAACTTCTGCATAGCAAAAGAGACACTGACCAAAGCAAAAAGACATTTTACTGATTGAAAAAAAAGTCTGTACTACATACAACTGATAAGAGATTGACCACAAAGACACAGACTACTACTAATTACATGACTCAACAAAAACAAAGTAAACAATCTCGTCAAAAAATGGGCAGAAGAACTTTAAAGGTATTTCTCCAAAGGGGAAATATAAATGGCTACCAGGCATATGAAAAAATGTTCAACATCACTTACAATCAGGAAAATGCAACTCAAAACCATGATGAGATACTCCTTTACACCTGTAAAAATAGTACATATCAAAAAAACTAGCATAACAAATGATGTTGAGGATGCGGTGAAAAGGAACTCTCCTACACTGCTGGTGGGAGTCAAGCTGGTGCAGCCTTATGGATTTTCCTCAGACTACTAAAAATGGAGCTACCATATCACCCAGCAATTCTGCTTCTACGGATATACACAAAGGACATAAAATAATTAATACAAAAGAATACGTGCACCCCTGTGTTTACTGAAGCACTACTTACAGTAGGTAAAAACTGGAAACAACTCAAATGCCCAAAAATACATGACTTTAAATCCATGACTGGATTTAAAAGATGTGGCATATATTCACAATGGCATACTATTCAACAATCAAAAATGATAAACGCATGTCATTTGCAGAAACATGGATGGAGACTGAAGGAATTATGCTCAAGGACATAATTTAGAAGGAAAAAAGAAAAAATATGGGATGATTTCAATTATAGGAGGAAAATAAGAGAAACAAATAAGACATAGGGGGAAATAACAATAAAAAAAGACAACACAACAAAACAATAACCATCAGACAATTATAAACCAGAGACATCCTGCAGGGGAGGGAGAAGGATAAGAAGGAGGGAGAGAAGAGCACAGGAGACTATGGTGACAGTGCACACGTGAATTGGGGAGGAAATTCTATAAGGAAAACACCTGAAGAGTTAAAGAAAAAGCAAACATGTTTTAAAAATGAATGATGAGGTCCTCCCTGGTGGCGCAGCGGGTTAAAGCAGTGCACTGAGAAGCTAAAGCCACCTCAGCATGAGTTCGAATCCCGCCTGCCCCGGAGGAGACCACATGGCATGGCAGACCTCTCCTGATGCGCCCGCTGCTCCCCTCTGCAGTGTACTTTGTAGATCTGCCTGTTCTGCTCCCCACTCTGTCTCTGGTGAAGCCTCTCACCGCCCCTGAGCCTCTGGCCTGTACCCCAGTTCTG
>NW_004567104.1:11507334-11580474 GCF_000260355.1 Condylura cristata | reverse complement strand
AAATAAATAAATTTAATTTTAAAAAAAAATAAGAAAATCTTAGACAGCTGAAGTACATAGATTTAAGTTACAATCACATGTTGAAAAAGGAAAGGAAGTATAATAACTGAATTCATACTCTCCTACAATTCTTAAAATATCATTCAATGTAAGGATGTATATAAAGGACAGAGATAGTTCTAATAAGAAAATTCTACTTGGAAGGAAATATTTAAGGTATTTGTACAGCACAAATTTTGATAGCAGTATGCTCCTACGTTGATAATGGTGACAAACTTAGTTCCTCTCATTTAGGAACTATAATGTTAACCAAATGCGTTTATATCTCTATCAAATAGTTGTTGATTAGTTATTTAATTTTAATGGTGCTTGAATAACTCCTTTATTTTTTAGTATTTTTTTACTGAATCTGAAAGAAACAAAACAATTTTTCAAAGGGATATAAAAATGTCTATTCTGAATTTTTGTTTTAAGATTTATTTATTCATATAGAACTGGGGTTCAGGCCAGAGATGCAGAGGGTGAGAGGATTCACCAGAGACAGAGCGGGGAGCAGAACAGGCAGATCGATGAAGTACACTGCTGAGGGGAGCAGCGGGCGGGTCAGGAGAGGTCTGCCACGCCATGTGGTCACCTCCGGGGCAGGCGGGGATGGAACTCATGCAGAAGCGGCTTTAGATTCTCAGTGCTGTGCTTTAACCCGCTGCGCCACCAGAGAGGGCCTCTATTCTGAATTATTATTCTATTCAATAAATCATATTGGCTATCAGAAAAAAAAAAAAGTAAACTACTTGATAATCTTGGTTTTAAAATGATTAGTTACCCAATGACAATTTAACTTAGATTTCAGCTACCACCTAAAATGTAAACCACACTCTTTTTAAAAGGCTTTAATATTAAAAACTTTTCACCAAAAGGAAGCACAATTTGTTGTTACTTCATTTCATTTTGTTTTTAAGGCAAGCCAATATTCACAGCCAGGTATGGTGCATCAAGCATATGTTCATGCTAGATAATACCAGTGAGTGTGAAAAATACATTCACTGGTACCCACTCATGCTTGATTCCATAATTGAGTCCTACCTAGAGAGGAATCTAAGATCTCTGCTATCTTGTAAACTTTACCTCTGAATTTATACTGGACCACTGTAAGTTAAAGTTATGTATTTAGACACCTAGGAACCTAGATCTATGAGAGGTATAATATTAAATGCTTGGCTGCAGAGAACTTATTTTCCATATGATATTCACATAAAACCTTGGACTACTGAATAGAACCATATAAATAAAAAGGAAGTCCTTTTAAAGTGTCCTTTAGGAATTAAAAAAATAAAAGTGCTAATTTTTTTTAGTAAATGCAATGGATAGAGAGTGGGAGAAGAGACACTGAGCGAGATATCTAGGTAGACATTGAGAGAGACATTAGGAGAGACAGAATTGGCCCTCCCTGGTGGTGCAGCGAGTAAAAGCGCAGCGTTAAGAATCTAAAGCCACTTCAGACTGAGTTCGATCCCCAGCCCCAGAGGTGACCCACATGGCGCAGCAGACCTTTCCTGACCCGCCTACTTCTCCCCTCAGCAGTGTACTTCATCAGTCAGCCTGTTCTGCCCCCAATTTGTCTCTGTCAAAGCCTCTCACCACTCCTGTACCTTTGGCCTGTACCCTAGTTCTGTATAAATAAATATATCTTAAAAAAAAAAAAAAGAGCCAGAATTGACTAGAATCATCTAAAAATCTTCAGAGATAGAAGGACCTGAACTAATCCTTAAAGGAAAATGGGCCAAAGAGTGGTAGAAGAAGGGAAAAGAAATCTTCCAGATGGGAAAACAGCATGAGCAAAGGACAGGAGTAGGAGTATTCCCTAACTGTTATTTCAAGTTCCCCTTCTTAGAAGCCAACAATGGCTCCCAATTATCCTTTGAATATAATTAAGACTCCTAATCACAGGCTTCAAAGCTTCCACCCCCAGCCCCTAGATTCTCCAGTTAATACTTCAGTCAGGCATATCAACTCAATGTACTCTGCACAGGACTTGTGTTTATCCTTCTACAACTTTTATAATTTCCACAGCTTCTCCTAAAGCACTTTCCCTAAGACACCACAAACTGTTCAGCTAATACTTCACAAATAATTCAAACTCAAATCTTTCTGCATTTAGCTTCCATGGACCATCGTTAGCTCTTATTTCCTCATATACAGAATTAGTCATGTATCTATGTTTATGCTTCTGTGTGTTTTTAATCTTGCTTACAGCCAAAGTTGTTGTAAACAGAAGCAGAAACTATGTCCACTTACTAGATTAGATTGATTATAAGAAATCTCTGTGAATCTCTGTGGAGTCTAAAATCTAGGCTTTCGTTACATACTTCATGTATTTATTCAGCAAACATTTACTGAAAACTGAGCAAAGTAATATATACATTTGTAGAATGTAGTTTTTGAACCTCAAAAGATTTCAACACAGTAGGAAACTGAATGGTAATTCAGGCGGTACATGAAAAATGTCATATGAGATAATTTCAGAGTTAGGAGCCTATTTCTAGATGGGGTAATCAGAGTCTAATTCATGCATAAGGATGTGTCTAAGCTGGTGGGAGGAGGAGGGGGCAACTCATAATGGCTAGGAGTGAGAAGAGACTTCATCCAGAAACGAAGAAAGTATACATTATGTAAGTCATGAAGAGGGTGGAAAAAGCCTAGATTATATCTGGAGCAGAGTTCTGATGACTATTTTATAATACAATATTTTACGCTTGTAAATATTTTATACACTTGTGCCAGAACTGTTGTTTCACATTTTTTTAAAGAGTTGCCTATAAAATGGGTTCATTGAGAAGGATTTTGCCATCCTGCTTCTACTCCTTTCCTAAATCTGCCGTTAGCTAAATGATTAGTATTTGCAAAATTTTACCTCTTAATTTCTTCAACTAGAAGCAAAAGAAAGGAACCATCCAATGATTTTACGCAGGAGGTTTGAACATTCTGTGCCTTAACATTCTGTTTACTTCTTTTGAACACTAACTTCAATTTATATTATTTGCATTTGTTTGTCTTGTGCCATTGTTCACAAATAAAAAGTGAGCTCCATAAGTGCAGCAATCATGCCGACCCTCCGATCACTGTGTATTTTAAAAATTATTAAAGGGTTTTTCTGGCATATCTTTTGAAGTCAAAATTTTCATTGTATTTCACCAAAGGTAACTAATTCTAATGGGAAAAGGGGAGAAAAGAGGGACAAAGAGGTTAAATTCAGTTTTCTGTATTCAAAATATATCTCTGCAGCACACATAAGCCTGGCAAACTAGTCCAGTATCTTATGAAATAAGTGTAAATTTCTTTGGTTCTTCTTTTAGGGTAGGTGACAAGAGTCAAACTTAGCAGGATCAACTGAAAGGTATGATGGTGCCAAAGCCTGCTGTCTCCTTTGTGTACTAGAGAAAACTGGGGAGAAAAATAAAATAGAAAACTTATACCAGCTGAATGTGTCCAGATATTCCCAGATTTGTTTTTAGAAATAGGGAGGTGTATTAGGTAAGTGGAAATAACCTTAAGAGCAGATTCAGGCTTACACCAACTGAAAGCATCACCACTATTCTAGTCTCTTAAACTTGGGGAGGGGCCCTCCTAACGCAATACCACATATCAATCCTGTAACACAGCTAAATATCATAATTTTGTAAGCTGAAGTACAAAAACAGGCTCACGGGTTCAGTTTTGCTACATTACAAGTACAACTTCAGAAGGCCAAGATACTGAGTTGAGACTAGTAGCCCTGATCTATGATCCTCCAGGGTAATGATAGAGGAATCCCAACTAAAATCTGGAATTGAATCAGGGAAATTAGTATGTAATTTCCTTGAAGCCAAATGTGGCCAAAGCAACCAGTCAGTGGAGCTTTAAGAGTAGGACATAAACTGTACTAGCTTGCAGATGTCAGTCACAATTAGCAGCATGTCCAAGTGACTAGTACAGACTGAGAACAGACACTAAAATGGAAAATCAGCTTCCTCTACTCTTTCATACATAATTTCCTCTTTGATATCATATAAGGGAGATAAAAGGCAGGAAAAATATATAGTTCAGAAACTAGTAATTTGGCCATGAGATTTTGAGGACTAATTCTGAATGCTGACTATAAAGACTACTTAAAACACATAAGACAGTTAATTTTTAACCAATAAAGGAAGGCAAGATTAACTTTCCTACCAGTTAGAGTAAGAGAGTATGAGACTGCCTATTAAATCTTTAGTATAACTGTGTCTGGTGTACATGTTGTATTCAATAAATGGCTTAAATTTTATGACTCAATCTAAGGAATCCCTAAATAGCTTATTATTTGATTTCAGTGTATTGCTAATATTAAAAAGAAAATGTAATGACCTTTAGTCCCTCTCTACTGCCCAGCTATGCAGCACTCAGAGGAATACAAAGCCCTAAGAAAATAGTATTGTTTTTAGAGGCCAAATTTCAAACCTAATGAATCATTAACTTTGTCTAAGCTTACTTAAACTTACTACCCCAGGAGAGCAAATGAATTAAGAGGATTCCATTACCTTCTCAAGAGCCATTACCAAGTTCTTCTGTCAGTATTTAAAGAAATCTCCATAGAGAAATGCTAACATTCATAGTTGAACTAACAGCTTACAAAGCATATTCAATATATAATATGTCCTAGAATTGACAAGCAGGAAGAACATGTAGTGTCATCTCATATTTGAAGAGAAGGGCTTTGCAAAATCAAGTCACATGTTTCACTCAGCTAGGTCTACATCCACAACCCCAAACAAACACATATATTTCTATGCATGAACTGCAGAAGAACAATGGCATAAGGCACCTCAGACACCAGCATGTCTTAATGTTACATCCCTTGCCTTTCTATTTGATTTGAGGCCTTTTTGGGGAGAATTTTTATTTTCTGAAATTTAATTAAGGTTTATAATCCTGCTACACTAGTCCAGAGCAACAGTTCTCAGTGGCTATTTTTTGTTAATTTTCCTATTTGGGGAGATTCTTACTGATTTGCTGAGTACTACATGCAAATTATTTTTCACTCAATAACAATCCTGTAAAGAATCATCCTACCTTTCACACACTTCCAAATAACTTACTGAATGTGTAGATGTGTCTGAAAACTATGTGTATTATTTAAATCTATAACAAAATTTTTACATACCAAAAACATTGTATTTGTCACAGTTTAATATAGATATTAATTCTTCCAAAATAATACTATTTTATAAATTTACAGAAGTTTATATTTATGTCAGAGAATTATCAAGATTCAATTACTATTGATTGAACAAGAAAGCTACATATATTGAGTCTCCACCATAATACAACTGCATGTCTGCATTTTAGCCTTTCCATCTTACTAATTCTATATGTAGACATACCATCTAACTACTTCATTTGATCTACTAATGAAACCTTACCTGTATAGTTACAGAATAAAGTATATGTCATTCTTAACTTAGTTTTACTAATCACCTATATAGAAAGAAAATATAATCTATTAACTTCATTTTGGAATAATTAAAAGAACATTACAAAAGAGTCCCTACACATGAGTTATTTGGCGCTATCATATAAACTACTCTAAGGGAATCCATCATAGGTTTGAACTTGACAAACCTATGGTCAAGTTCAAAATCTGGGTTTATATCCATAGTGACATCATTACAAATTCCATTGGAAGAGTCTTTTCAGCCACAGACTGAAATATATATATATATATATATATATATATATATATATATATCTACCTGTATGTTGTTCTCCTTTCCTACTCAAAACAAACACTCTTCCTGGATACACATCATTATACTACAAACACCATTACAATTTAAAATCATCAGGTGCTTGAATGTCTATTTACATGCAAGATACTGGAGTGAGCTTATTGATCTCATGTACATAATCAGAAGAAGCACTAAGCAACAGCAAGTCTATCAGAGAATTTTGCAGAAGTTTACATAGTGTTGAAACAAAAAATTAACCATCTGGAGGAAATGAGCAGGAAGCATAGCTTGAGTTAAGAAATGTTAAAGATAAAAAAAAATGTTAAAAATTTGATTATTCTGGCCCTCCCTGGTGGTACAGCACTAAGAAGCTAAAGCCACTTCCGCATGAGTTCGATTCCCGCCTACCCCGGAGGTGACCACATGGCATGGCAGACCTCTCCTGACCTGCCCGCTGCTCCCCTCAGCAGTGTACTTTGTCCATCTGCCTGTTCTGCTCCCCACTCTGTCTCTGGTGAAGCCTCTCACTGCCCCTTAGCCTCTGGCCTGTACCCCAGTTCTGTATGAACAAATAAATAAATCTTAAAAAATATATACTTGGTTATTCTGATGTAAAGAGAAGTACAATAAGAATAAAAAAATAGTTGAAAAGCTTTTTTGAAAATGAAAATTAGGGAGGAAAAGAGAACTTTCATTCACATTGCTGAGGCTATTTTATGTTCTCTTTTTTGTTGCTAGTTTGTTTACTACTTTACCTCCTCATCATAGAATAATATCAAGTAATTCGGAATTCAACAACTCAAGAGTAAGTTAAAATTTCTGCACAGCTCCACAGTCATCTAAGTATTACTCTAGTGTTACAGTATGAAAAATCAATTGTGGACTGTGACCAAAAAAACAAGTAATGGCCTATGTTTTACACAGTGTACTTCCTTATAAAACGTTTAAAAGTTTGGAAATAAACTGCTGGCCTTAGACACTTTCACAAGGGAGCATGTTCAGCTGCAGTTGGATTCACTCTGCCTTTCTCCCCATGCTTCCATCTACCCTGATAGCGTGATAGAGTCTCCTTCCTTCCTCCATACTTACAGCACATGAGTTCAGATTCTGTCCCTCTCAGTCAAGTGAGGGAATTATTAAATTATTTGTATTTTACATGCAGGCTTCTTTTTTTTTTTAATTTAATCCCTTAATTTTTTTTCTTTTATTGAGCTAACATTGACTTGCAAGGCTGTATATGACTTAGGGAAATAGGTTTACACCTCCTTAGATGTATATTACCACACCACCCTTACCATCAAAGCACCCATCTTTACCCTATACTACTGGGCTCCCCAGTCTGTACTTAGCCCCACTCTTAATTCCTCTCTAATAACCTCAGTTTTGCAGCCATAGGGGTTGTTTTGGTTTAGTTTTGTCAGTTCGTTTCTTCCCCTTTTCCATACCACATTTGAATGAAATCATCAGGGATTGGTCTTTCTCAGATTATTTCACTTAGCAAATCCCCTCAATTTCCATCCATGTTTTGTTTTGTTTGTTTGTTTGTTTGTTTTAATGAGTGGCAATTCTCTCTGTCTCTTTTTGTTTCCCCCTAATATTTATTTATTAATTCATACAGAATTAGAGTACAAGCCAAGGTGCAGGGGGAGGTGAGAGGATTCACCAGAGACAGAATGGGGAGCAGCGGGCAGGTTAGGAGAGGTTTGCTACATTATGTGTGTCACTTCCCAGCTGGATCAAACTCACACTAAAGCAGCTGCGCTAGTCTGCAGTGCTGCGTCCTATCCTGCTGCACCACGAGGGATGGTCTTCCATCTATGTTTTTCTAAGTAGCAAGAGTTCTTTTTTTTTTTTTTCCTTCATAGTTGAGTAGTATTCAACTGTATGTGTGTCCATTGTGCATATGTGTGTGAGTTTGTGTGTATGTGTCTGTGTATATCACATCTTTTTAATCCACTATTTTGTCCATGGGCTCAATTTGATTTTGATGGCTGGTTAAAGGAGAGGAAAAATTATTAATTTATCTGTTTATGCTCACATTAACCCTTCTTATCAGGCTTACCTTTCTAACAAGTATAGAAGGCCCCTGTCTCTGCTTCAGAGTTTCCAGAATCACCCATATTGTTATGTGCAGGCCAACTGAATTTCCTGAAATTGGGTTCTTACCTAACCTAGTTATCTTCCAGTCTTATCTTTTTTTTTTTTTTTTTAAGATTTATTTATTTATTTGTGCATACAGAACTGGGGTACAGGCCAGAGGCTCAGGGGTGGTGAGAGGCTTCACCAGAGACAGAGTGGGGAGCAGAACAGGCAGATCTACGAAGTACACTGCTGAGGGAAGCAGCGGGCGGGTCAGGAGAGGTCTGGCTCGCCATGTGGTCTCCTCCGGGGCAGGAGGCAGGCGGGAATCGAACTCATGCGGAAGTGGCTTCAGATTCTCAGTGCTGTGCTTTAACCCGCTGCGCCACCAGGGAGGGCCCTTCCAGTCTTATCTTTAAAAATCATTGACTTCCAGCCCCTGTCTAGTAATTAGAATCTAATAATCTCTTTTCTCCAGATTTGATATCTGGTTGGAAGCCTATATTCTAAGCAAGAGTTAAAGCAGGAAAAGTGGCTTGTATTAATTTAATGACTCTAACGCTACTCAGCAACATTTCTGGGCAAGAATCTTAGGAATATTTTTACTATAGTGTTCAGGACACTTCAATTATTGATGCATTAAGAACACTTTTAGTGGTTAATTAGTAAACTCAACCTATATAACCCATAAATCCTGGAAATATGTCTTAACGTACATAATAAAGACATGATTCAAACCTGTTCTTGTCCAGGGATTGCTTCTTAATGATTTTTGTCTCATAATTAGTAATCACCAATAAGCTTAATTTTGTATCTATTGTAATATTGGAGCAACTTTTTTAATTGATTATCAACTGGAATAGTTACTTGGTATCCTGTAATTAGCTTTTATGTAACACAAACCATACATTATTAAATGAGTTTCCATTATTAAAAAGAAAGGCCTTTATATGGTGTAATGTGGACTAACATCATGGTAAGAATCATCTGGCACCACACTGAGGCATAGAGAATTAAAACAATGACACAAATTAAATTCTATCAGTATGAAATATTACCTACAATGCAGAGTAACTTTATTAAAAACAATAACTTCTGAATCATCAGATGTAGAGCTAGGATTATTTACCTTTACAGACTTCTGTAATGGCATACCTTTGTTCACATGGTTAAGTTTTACAATACCTTAGTTCTGATCTTTACAGCATGGCCAGTAAAATACTAAAATATTAAATTGAGATGAATCTATAATTGAACTACAAATAACTCAAATTTCAAATATCTTTTCCATAACACACTTAGTCCACACAGATTCTCAATATGAAATTCTAAAACATATAAAGGCACAAACAATAACTTGGTGACTATCACTTTTAATATGTGATAAACTGAACACCATTATGAGCTCAAGGCTCTAATGGGACCACTTGAGCACATTCTGAAAACTAAGTTCTGTGGATATCACAAGCATATTTTCTTTTGGTTTAGTTCTTCAAAGCCCAGATGTGTGGAAAACTAATAGCCTGAAAGTCAACTACAGCAATAAACTAATTCTACATTTTTTATTACCTAGATACAAGTCAGACTACATTATCAAGAAGACATGGAAAGTTCACTGTGTAAATTCTGAATTCTAACCTTCAGATTTACCCTTCTCAATGCACTTCATTTGCTGCCTGGTCTCAAAAGGCACTATAGGGGCATATCACTGTAGCCAGAATACATGTTCCTGGAAATGCATATGTAAGTGAAATATTAAATTTATGTCATCAACAGCAAAGAAATCTCTTGAATAGTTTTTAATCATTCCCAATTGTTATATGTTTCAGAAAGTTTGAATTTTAATACACTGAATAAAGTTGTATTGTTGTTATACATAATTAAGTATCAATAATATCATATCTCCATAGATGGTGTAAAAAAATAAGTCAATAACTCAGGGATCAGCTGAATCTGGGTTAAAATCAAACCCTACAAGTACTTAGTAGCTCTATTTCTTCAATTTCAAAATGGTGATTATATGCTTTTGTTAGCATCAAAAAGATGGAATTTGAAAACATTTTCAAAGTTCAAAGCTTATGAGTTGATAAATCTTTCTCAATTTTTCAGTATATCCTGTGTTGTCATATACAGTATCTTCTCAACCATGCAAGAAATTATTTTTGCATTAATTGTATGAATAGGACTTGGGTTCACTAATGCAAATTATTTGTTCATAATAAGTAATTAACTTGAAATTAAATCATTAATACATTATATATTATGAAAATGGAGGTCATAAAAAGAGGGTAATGAATTCATATCTTGAATTCTTACCTCTAAGTTATCAAATCCAGTTTTTTCTCTAGTTCTTTAGCTTTTACAATTCTAAGCAATGGTTACTGTGCTGTCACTGGAAGATCCCCCATTTGGAGTCAATTCCACATCTTTAATTGTGACAGGCTGAGCAAAGCTTAGTGGAATCTGGAGAAATTTCCACTGTACTTCCCAGAATGATAATAATAGAACTCACTAAATATGGTGTCTCCAAACACACAGGTCATGAAGCAATACTACAGTCATGTGAAGTAGGGGGACAGTAAGAAGGGAAGGAGAACTCAAAAGGTACAGGACTGATTTCTTCTACTGAGAACACAGAGCAAGAAAATTTCAATGAGGCAAATCAAATGAAATCTCTGTATTTTTAAAGGAGGAAAAAATAGCTACTTATACATCATTTATAAATATATACCAGCTGCATATTAATAGTAAATGGAAGGAAGCAACATTTAAATTTATTTTTATAAAACTAACCACAAAAACGCATGCTGTATACAGAATGCCTGTGATGAAAAGCACAGCTTTAATCTCTGTCAACAGTTGCAAGAGCAGCAACTTATACAGGATGACAATTTAATAAAAATCTCTAAATATTCTCTCATGCTGGAGCAAACTCTTTATATTACAATAGCTTTCATGTATTATTTTTTTTCAACTAAAGAGATATCTAAATTTGATATAAACCTCAGGTTTCAACATCTATGACTTCCTGGTATATAATTCATTGACACCTGAGGCAGCAATTCAAATAACTTGAGTTCTTAAGAGATGAAAATCATAGCATAAATAGTAATAACTATTGTTAGTATGGGGGAAGACATGATTTCATAAAGGAACTCAAAAAGACTTTTTCGAATAACATTAATAATAACAACATCATTTCTTGAATTTACTGTCAGCCACTATTTTAAGTGTTGTACATACACTCTCATGTCTGTTTCTTTCAAAACACTTTGTGATGGGTATTCCTATTATTATCACCATTTTAAAAATTAAAAACAGACCAAAGGGAGTTGAAATCATTGCCCACAGACAACACTAATAAATGTTTAGTCAGTTTCAATTTGGGTGTAGTAAATCTCACAAGCTCCTCTCCCATTAAATAGAATCTACATCATTCTCATGGCACAAACCTCAAAATCCTTTACAATGTTTTTAGAAATAAGGAAGCTGAATGGTATAGTTTAATGAAACCTCAGAGTAAGTACAATATTGAAAATTCCCTGACTAATTGTTATGGTAATGATGGCATTGCATTGTTGTTCATTCAACTTGGCAATAGCCCTGAAAATATCCCCATTCTCAAGGTAAGAATCCAGTGTAAAGAGCTTCAATAACTTGACTTAACCATACATCTAGTGCATCATTACTAGCAGTCTGAATCCAAACCACAAGTGTTTAATTAGGCCATTCAAATGCTTCTAATTTAAGATGTTCTCCATAAAAACAGCTCCATAAGGACTTATAGGTCTCATCCCGAGAAGTAAGGAGTAGAGATGCAAACCTCAAGTATATCAGCCAGTGAGGGTTAGAGAGGCCAAGGACAGATTTATCATTCAGGTTCCAAAGGACTGACTGTCATAAAAATACCTACTTACAATTACTGATAACAGCTTGAAACACAGAAATATATTATTTAAAATGACAGTAAGGCAGCATCAGTGCAAATTCATCCTTCCCTTTAGAAGAATGAGAACAGCTAAGAGTCAATTATTATCCATCAAAACATCAATCATCTTCTCTGCCTCTTTCAAGTCCAAACACTGACCATAAAGTCATTTTGTTTCCTTAGCTTTAAGCAAAAATTTCCTGCTTCTATTCCTTACCATGTTAAGAAAAATAGTGGTTGGAATATAAAACAACCTCTATTTATCTCATCTCATGGGACAGAAAGTGGTACATGCATTTTGAAGAGAGTAGTCTGAACATATACAAAGTTAACAGTCAATTCTTTCATCATGTATTTGATAGCCTAACAAGTTTCAAATAAATATATATAGCTAAAATCCCTGCTGGTAAGTATGATTTCTTGAAAAGTACTGTCTTACCCTGAAAAAATCAGTCATCTTTTAGATATATTATTCTATTTATTGTTATCTTTAATGAAATCTAAAGCAATAAGAAAAATCTAACTCTGATGTCCAACTCCAAGGAATCACATTGCTTAAATTGGAGCTACAAAAAAAGTGTATTTGTTTCAACTCTTGATCCATATTTTCTGACCTTGTATTATATAATACATGTATTCATACAACCATATAGACTATCATGAATCTTAGAATTGTTCACCTGTAAGATTTTACATACATACATGCATATACATACATATGCATACAAACATAACATTTTATAGGGGAACACACATACATGTGTATAGTACACATATTATTCAACACACAAAGTTACTTCCGTTTCCATATACTTCAGTATCCACATATCCCCTAGAACAGATTGCCGCCTAGCTTCTTCTCCTTCAATTATTTTCTATTAACCATTTCAAATGTATAGTGGGATATTGTTCTAAATGGCTTAACTGAGCAAACACGGGATTGTGGAACTGATCCACTTTGTCATTTAGCATTTAAACTTCGAAGTTAAGATAAACTTCATTTTTTTTAGAATTTAAAAAATATATATCACATTCATAACACAAAGAACATTACTCTACAAAGTGATACTAACATTAAAAATTATCCCAAAGTTATTATAACCTTTCAACATTTTATTTACTTTAGGATTTCCAGAATTACGACAGTGGTTATTTACACTAAAAGTATATGTTTTATCATTCTAAAATGGCATCTTTTTAAAAAATAATACAAAGGTACTTTTTACAAAATTCCTGGGATACTACATTTTAAAAACTCTTTAAAATAAAACTCTATAAAATAAAAACTGTCAATTCTCATCTTATTTTCACTGAAGCCTGAAAAGGTTTTCTATTCTAGAATATTTCCCTCTGACCTTCCTTCTGCCAAAATCCTATATAATATCTAAGTATTGACCCAATATTTGTTCTTTTGTAAAATATCCCTTAGTGACTCCCACTCATAATCAATTGTTCTCTCAGCATGAATATTCCAAAGAATTTAACAGAAAACATGTCCTATTCCTGTAATCCCCATGACATAGATCTTTGTAATCAAAGATTACTCCTATTATTCCCTCAATTCATAGGTCAAAGTTCACCTTGTTTTTGATGTATGATCTACTTTCCCTATAACTTCATGATAAATATGCAAAATAAAATTTCTTCTTTGTACAACCAACAGTCTTAAGTTTTAGCTTTACTGATAATTACCTTGTATAGTTATTATTTTGCACATATATCATTTACCAGTCTGTGAGTTTTTAAAAGCAGGAAATAAGTCATAGTCATCTTAGTTTCCTTGGTATATAGAACAAGTCGTGATAAATAGAGATATTTAGTTTATGCTTGTTTAGTGACTCTACCAGAGATCCTATGAGGATGAATTACTCTTGTCATATAAAGGTCCCGGGGGCACTCAGGTTTACAAAATCTATTGTATTCCGATTCAGAAAGTATTTCAAAGCTGATACCATAATTGCTTCATATAAAGCAAGATAAAAAACAAGCTAAGGAAATTGCACATATATAATGCCACTCAAAGAACTAGACATAAGTAAAAAACATTAAATCAGAAACTGAAAATTAAATATTGCACTAGATCTTTTATTTACTTTTTTGGTTTGAAAATTGTCACTTATATCATAAAGTGAATAGTCATCTAATATAATTCCATTCTAGCATATTTATAAGATTTTTAGTCAAATTGCTTAGTTTTCAAAGATTTGATTTCGGTACCTACCAAATATAGAGATCAATACACACATACACACACACATACACACACAAAGGAGGATGATTAGGAAGTCTTTGTGTAAAGTTAGCAAACAATGTCAGGTTGATAGTGAGATCACCCACCTACAGCTAATCTTTTTTCCATGTAGCTAAGTATTTTTGCAATAATATCTCTATATCTACCTATATGAAAAAAAATATCTTTAGGAATACAAGTTAAATATATATGTTTCTTATCTTGATTACATAATTTATCAAATCTACATGGTGATTTCTGAGAAACAATATTTCTGTACATCTGTGAAGAAATTGTCCTGGTTAAAAAAAGAAAAAAAAAATGTTGCTAAGTAAGTCAAAATCAACTTCTCTTCTCAATAATGTATGGGCAATTCAAAGGCATTGTAAATGAAAATCATACAACCATGAGAAGCAAAAACTGAGGTGGATAGAGCTACATGAGGGAAAAAATAAGGGGAAAAAATAAGCTTTGTCAATGTGTTTGGACTATCCTGGATGACAGAGTCCACCACCCAGCTCCAAGTAAATGTACAAATGCCAGTATCTTCAGGTCTGGTGGAAGGCAGAATGCCACAGAACTGCCTTCATTTTGTAGCCTTTGGTTTGATTCTTAGTCTTCTGGTAACCCCTCTGGTCCAGATGGTCTGTCTTTAATTTCTCAGCTGTCATGATATTTATACATCTGTCCTGGTTCCTCAACAAAGCATTTCTCTGGTGGTTAGATAAATATCATTTTCCTTTATTTCTGATTCCTTCCATGGAAATTTAATATATTTTGTAAAGTTATACATACTGTTGATATATAACCAAACTTTTTCTCCCCACCATTTACTTTTAAATTATTTCAAGGCATTAATAATCACCACTCTTTGCCAACAGTGTTAAAGAAAGAAGAAACACATCATATGAAAAATCCAGAGTCCTACAGTTCACTATCTAGTAGGAGTTAACAAGAAATAAAAGGAAATATGACAATTTTTTTTATATGGAGTGTGCCAAGATATGCAGAGGAATCTCAGGCATTCTTAAGATGATGTTTACATACTTATTTTATATTTCCAGTATATAGTAACACATTCACAATAAAAGTCTTATTTGAATTAAATATGTTTAATTTAAATTTATTTGACTTTTAAAATTTATATAAAAAGCATATCAAAGGCATCTACATAAAATCAATTAGCAATTTAGCTTATTAGTTTCAGAAGGGAATAAAGTGTACAAACACATATAACTAGAGAATACATAATAATAGAGGATGTATAGTCACTACATTGTAGCAATTACTGGGAGCTGAATAACCTGTCAAGGTGTCTAGCAAGTCTTATGGGTAACTAGCTAATTTTTTTCATATGACATTTGCACTGATTTGGGACATAGTAGCCCTCTGGGCCCACAACATCTCTTGCTTGTTGTAGTTTCCACCTGAACTTTGTTAACCTTTAGTCCTTTAATCTGCCAGTGCAGCCTGTTCATACACTACAATTTGTCAAAGTTATCACTAATCATGTCCTTGCAATATAATATTCTGAAAGCAGAGAATACCAGAAGGCCCCCAAATTTAGTGGAATTCTTGACTTTGTGATTACTTCCCTTAATTTTCCCTTAATTAAACTTTTCTTTTTTCAATAACTGTAAATTCGCATGCAATTAAAATTAATGTTGAAGAGAACTCTCCTACACTCTTTACTCAGTTTGCACCAATGGTGACTTCTTGCAAAGTATCATAACCATGGTATCAGCATTACACAGTCTGCTAACCTTACACAGATTACCCTGATTTTTCTTTTGTCTCTCTCTGTATGTTTGTGTGTGTGTGTGTGTGTGCATACATGCATACACCTGTGGATCTAGGGTGGTGTTAGTTTTTGTACATTTAATTATATGCTCTTTTCTCCTATGTGCAGGTTCATGTATCCATCACCAGAGTAAAAATACATAAGAATTTTATCATCACAAATATCCCTTGTATAACCACATATACCTCTAAAACCATAAATCTGTTCCTATTCTAAAACTCCATCATTTAAAGAGTGATACATACAATTATACAGTATGCAATCAATGGGGATTTGGCTTTTATTCCCACTCAACATTATTCTGAGCTTCACCCAAGTTGTTGAGCATATTCATCATTCATTCTTTTTTATAGCTTAGTGCTATGCTAAAGTAGCTCTGTTACATCTACTAGTACACTGCATTTAGAAGTGGTATAACAGGACAATAGGCTTGCATTAAGCAAGCTTGGATTCAATCCTAACGTTTTTAACCTTGCTAAAATTATTTAACCTTTTTTTATAGAGACACTAGTCTAAATGTGTTTTTGAACATTAAAATGGACACTTACTAGACAAAAGCAAACAAACAGAAAAACTTAGCTTGGCTCCTAAATAGTGGTAAATGATAACTAATAAGCTATTAACCATAATGTATATGCATAATGCTAGTTACCCATAAAGGGCTTAAAAATATTCTTTATATAATTACTGATAAGTCATTTGTGAAATAAGTACTTTTCAGACAAGACCATTCTACTTTAACTATTCTTATATTTTCATATTTTATTAAAAACCTGCCAGATGATTTTTTTTAATTTTGTACATTTTTCGTATGTCTCTTATTGCACCAGAAAATGTAACAAAAATTTATGAGAGCTTTAAACATATTTCTAGGCACTGGTAATCATTGAGCATAATGGTATGTGATTAAAAAATGTAATATAGATGTTACGGTCAGGTAGGAATTGTATCAGATGCCTAACAAATTGTGTGACATAAAAAAGGTACTTATTCTTATTCCCAGTTTCCCCCATGTGTTGAACAAAATAATATCATTAGCTTCAGTGTTATTCTATGTTATAATGCAATAATGTAGGTAAGCTATTGGAACAATGCATATTTCCCTCCGCTTCTAAAATAAAATTGTATTTTAAAATCATTGTAAAAATTATGGTCAGTAGGTATGCCGGCCTGACAGGCCAGATAAGTAACTCAAAAAAGGTGAAATAGGCCATAGTTTAATGCCTCTTCTCTTAATGTACACCCTAATTCTGCTTTCAGAATAAATGCACAAAAGCTTTAAAATGGCATATTGGGAAACATTTTTTCCCTCTATTTGGTTGACGTGATCACATCAAGATATACTAAGTTTGCATCACGTGTCAATAGTACTGTTAACAAATTATTACCAAAAGAATGACTCAACATAAATTATGTTCTATTTAAACTCATCACTGTATTTGGAGATTTTCTTCATGATTCTATTGGTGATTATGTTCCTTCACATCTTAGTTTGCTCAGTTACACAGAGGTCATTTTATAGCATCAAAAATGCCATTTTGATCACATGCAATTACTCTATACTATTCCTAAGAGAAAATATTGAAATGACTAAACAAATCTTTGAATTACTCATACAATATCTTGAATTTCCTATTCAATACTTCAAAATATCTGTGAGCATTTATCTGTCACAAACCAGCTCCTTTGTCATTCCACAACAGTTTTTTAAAAATGTAACTCAGGGGCCCTCCCGGGTGGCCCAGCAGGTTAAAGCACAGCACTAAGAAGCTAAAGCCACTTCAGCATGAGTTCAATCCCCACCCACCCTGGAGGTGATCCAAATGGTGAGGCAGACCTCTCCTGACCCACCCTTTGCTCCCCTCAGCAGTGCACTTCATTGATCTGCCTGTTCTGCTCCCCGCTGTCTCTGATGAATCCTCTCACTGTTCTTGCACCTCTGGCCTGTACCCCAGTTCTGTATGCATAAATAAATAAATCTTTTTTAAAAAAATGTAACTTAGTCATTTCAAGTTTTTTTTTTTTACCGACAGATCAATTGTTTATTGGCAAGACACAAGCCAGCAAAAACTACAGTAAGTCCCTACAGTCTGTCATCACCTCTAAAATGTTTTATAAGTGATGACTAATACCATTTGTGTTGCTATCAATTGACAGTGACCTCTATTTTATAGCAAGTGTTATAAAACAATACCACTAAAAGAGGTATACTGAAATAAGTACTTGAACTTGAGGATAAAATTTAAAAATACAATAAATATGGTAATGAGTAAATAATAATTAGGCTTAAATAAAGTGCTGTAAGCTGAAATAACAAAGAATTATCTTTGGAAGAAGTTAGCATATACCTCCTCCCAGTTCCTGTGCTGCTGGAGAGAGGAGACCAAGCAGAGAATTATGTTTTCTTGAATGTTCCAGACCTCTGTTATATAATTTACATGTAAATTTACTCTCCCACTTACTCTCCCATTTAATCTGTAGGTCAATTCAAGAGGTATTATGGGCATTCAATTGTACTGATAAAGGACAGAAACTCTCAGAGATTTAATAATTTGTCCAAAGCCACTGACAATTTAGTCGATTGAATCATCATATATCTAAGGATTTCTACATCATCTTGTGTCAGAACAGACTCTGCTGCAAACAATGAGCCTAGACATGTTGCTGAAGCATGTGGGTCAGTCTTCATCCACTGTGATGCCACTGTTTACTATCTAACAAGGCCGGATTAATAATATTTGAAAAACCCCTGTATGCTCTTTGGAAGAAGGAAGTACATCAATCCTCCCACGCATCATTGTGCTAACATGCTAAAGCCCAGCTTCATGACTACAAATAAACTGACCCTTTCTAGTACGAATTTTGCTTAGCTCTAAGTCCTTATTCTGTGTTTAAAATATCTTTTAATGGAACAGGCAAGAAAATAGTGTAATGATGAACAGCTATATACCAGAGACATTTTGTAGGGGTGGAATGGGGAATGGGATCAAAAACAGTGGGGAGAGGGAAATGCACTGGACTATGGTGATGGCACATGGGTGATTTGGTGATGGGAAACCTAAAGGGATTGCAACTGAGATGGAAAACTGCACAAAAATATGTAAAAATAAACTATTATAAAAAATATTATAAAATTAAAAAATAAATAAGGGCATTGAAAAAATATCTTTTTTTTTCTTTTCTTTTTTTTTTTTTTCAGGCTTTAAACTTTGGGTAAGACATTAAAACTACCAGGGAATCGGTTTTCTCAGCTGTCGTGTGGGATTTCCTACCAGTCTTATCTATCCATGAAGACAAGTATATGGTTAAGTATAAGTTAAAGTGATGGAAATGGAGCAAAGTTCCAAATGTAAAGTGTGAATTGAAATACTGGTACAAGGATAGTAACAGAAAGAGTTATTTCATTTCTCGGTCTTCTCTCTCCAAGTATGGTTAGCCATGTTAAGACAAAAATGGTCCAATTCTATATCACTTCATTAGAGGTTTTATGCTACTTCTTGAAAAGAAATTTTTCATGGAAGAAGTTATATTTCACCAAACATATCCATGACTACAGATGTATTTCTGAATGAATGATACAGTTGCAGAGTTCATAGTAATAATACATCATCCATCAGACAATCTATGACGATTTAAAATTTAGTTAAATATCTGATGAGAATAAAAGTAAGGAATCTGCTATTAAATACTATAAAGCTATTTGCTATTGATATTATTCTTAGTTATTATAATCTATTTGAATATTTTATTAAAGTATTCCAATATTTATTGAGTAATTTGGAATACTGTATTTGTTTTTGTCATTGGGATTTACCATGCAATAGATGATTAACTTTTAGCCTTTATTTTTATGCTGATAACTTTTGACATTTTAAATTTCAACACTAATAATTAACATCTTTGCTTTATACCAGGAGCTAAAATCTGATAGGCCCCTGCACACAATGACACCTTTCAATAGTCACACACTCCAGCAGTTACTAATTTTCCAAACCAGTACCTGAAGTTGACATTTTGATAAATTTGCAAAAGGCTTTCTGAACTATTTATTAGTTCACTATAAAATAAGTACGCCTTCAGTAATAACATTTTGTTCCTAATATAACTTCATACACTTTGTCCATTTTTATCTTCAAATTGAGCTTGTTACAGAAATTCTGAAAATATTATCAATAATGCATAATTAACAAATGGCAAGCTTCTATTTTGCATCTCACCGAGCTTGAAAACACATTTTTATTCTGAGTCCAAAATATTTTACAGAAACAGAAAAACTGCTGTGTGTGACACAAATTTCCTGTACAAGAATGTATATCACTTTTTCAGGCTTATTCTAAATGAGACTAAAGGTGAAGTGACCTTTCCCAGGGCCTCCTTGGTGGCACAAGGAATTAGTGTATAGCACTATAGAACTGTCCTTAGCCACTGCAGCACAAATTCAATCCCTGGCTAGGGAGCTGACACACATGGAATGACAGACCTCTCCTGTCTCAACTGCTGCTCCACTCAGCAGTGTATTTCAGTCAATCTGACTGTTCTGTTCCCCATTCTGTCCTGATTAACCTTCTCACCCCCACCCCACACCTCTGATTTGTACCACAGTTTTTGTATGCATAAATAAATAAATCTTAAAAAAAATGCCCACTCCCAGTATCAATACATAGGCAAATGGTTAAAGTAAAAATGGAATACAAGCAATAAAAACAGAGTTCTACTTGTTTTCCATGTCATATTTGATGTCATATTAATCATCATCACATCAATATGTTGAGTATTTGCTAAGCTCTGCTATATGTTCAGAATAATGACATCTTTCAAACTGTAAGGAAATTAAGATCTAAGAGACAATAATGTCAGTTTTAATAAATCAGCTGATGTTTTGAATGTATGTATTATTTTTACACAAAATAAAAACTACTTTGTTAAAAATTAATGACCTTACTATCATAATAAACCAGCACTCCTTTTTGTATGATAAATTTGAGAAATATATTTAATTGTAAATTTTTAATAATGTTGGAAACAAAATGTTATATTTTGTTCTCTTAACACCTGCATTACTGGGCCTTCCCTGGTGGCGCAATGGATTAAAGCACAGTACTACAAAGCTAGCCACACAGCTTCACTGGGGCAAGTGTGATCCCCAGCCAGAGAAGTGACCCACATGGCACAGTAGACCTCTTCTGTATCACCCACTACTCCCTTCAGCACTATACTTCATCATTACCTATTCTGCTCCCCAATCTGTCTCTGGTGAATCCTCTCACCTCCCTTGCACCTCTGGCTCTGTATGCATAAATAAACATTAAAAAAAAACTGCATTGCTTAATTTTAAACCACATTATCTGAGAATTAATGAATAAACAAAAAATATAGACACCAGCCCCACAGTTGCTGATATTTGGATGGTGAGCTTTGGTTTTTAGTGATATTCATGAACAGAGGTAGTTGATTCTGTTACAAATTTAAAATCATAAGTGAAAAGTCACTGTGGATTCACACATTGTAATCATTACCACAATGCTGTTGAGCACCTAGAAAGGACCATCTAAATCTGAAGTAAAAAAGAGCAATGTTCTTGACTAAATTGTGTGCTCCTAAATTTCTATGTTGAAGTTCTCCCTACCTCCCCGAACATGATCTTAGTCAGAAATAGTTTGATTTAAATGGAATTAGTTAATAAAAGTCACCCTGAAGTAGGGTGAGCCCCTAACACAATATGACTGGTATCCTTATAAAATGAAACAATAAGGACAGATAGACATTTTCACAAGGACAGCACCATAAAAAGACTGGAGTTATGCTATCACAAACCAAGGGATTACCAGAAGCTACTTTCGTAATACCTTCAAGTAAAACATGGCCTTACTGCTACCTTGATTTCAGACTTCCGACTTCCAAAACTATGTAACAATAAATTTTTGTTGTTTTAAGTTACACAATTTATGGACTTTATTACAGCATCCCTAAGAAACAACTTCAAAACAATACACAGAAAGTCTGTATGGATTTGTCTTCTACACACTCAACAAATGTAGAACATTCCCAAGAAGTCTTATTGTCTTTTATTTCCTTTGGAGTCAGTTCCTCAAATTGAGACCACCTTGTCTTTACTTAAACTCTCTACAGTCTCTATGAACTAAATCTCTACAGTCACTATGAAAAACAGGATGGTGGCTCCTCAAAAAGTAAAAATGTAATTGGCTTATATTTCATTTCAGAAGAAATGAAAAAGGGCACTGAGATAATTGTATTCCTGCAGCACTATTCACCACAACCAAGATACAAAACCTAAATGCATATCAACAGGTAAACTGATGGCTAAAGAAGACATGGGATATCTATATCCACATACAGACACAATGGAATGTTATTCAACTATGAAGAAATAAGAAATCTCACCATTATAACAACATATTTAAACCTGAAAAAAATATGCTAGTTGAATTAAGCCAGATACCAAAAGACAAAAACTGCAAGCTGTCACTTATAAACAGAATTCAAAAAAAAAAAAAGTCAAATAATTGAAATAGAAGGTGTAAACGTGATTGCCAGTGGCCAGGGTTGGGGAGATTAGGGAAAGTTTGAAAATGTGTACACGTTTTTAGCTATGAAATAAATTATGTCTAAAGAGTTAATGTATAACATGGTATAATATCTGTCCTTAAAATTTCTACTCTAAAGCTAGAGCATAGCGCATTTACTGTATCCATTATAGATGCTACATAAATGTTGGATGTTAAATATATTATATTGAACATATTGATATTATCCAAGAGTTAAAATGAATGGAATAGACCTGTAAGTAACAACATTAAGAGACACAATGTTTATGTTAACAGGTAAAAAGTAAGAGAAAATACACATATTTTTAATGTATGTATGGCACAGTTTAGATAATTTGGAATGCATAATATTTTATAGGATTTATCATCAAATATGTATGCGTACAATGTAGGTTAAAATATATGTAAGTGATAAACAAATATTTCCCAGACAGGGAAAGAGAGGAAAAGGATATGAGAAAGGAAATTAACCATATCAGTTACATTTTCTTTATGAAGAAATATGCAAACAAAAATGTATAAGAATAAGAGTTCTATATTTAATGTACTATATGTTATCAATCCATGAAAACATGTTGAAAGTGAATATGTATGTGTTGTTCACTGAATATTTTGATTTTTGAAATATTTCATAATAAAAAGTAAAAAACAAATTTTTTAAAGTCAGAGCATCAAAAAAAAAGAAAGAAAATAGAAAAAAATATTATCAAGAGACAGTAATGATTGTAACAAACAAAATTCACTCAGTAATGCAAAAATTAATAGGCAACTAAATAAGAAGATTACAATATTGCAACATTATAATACTTCTGAAACCCTGCAAGATAGTTAATAATTACAAAGTGAAATAGAGCACCAATACAGTGGCGAAATTCAGCAGACACCACGCTATACACATGTTCAAGGAGGAAAACATAGGCAATGATAACACAAAATGCACGGATATCACAAAACCCTCAGTGTTATGCACTGGAGGGAGCCATATTATTTTTCTTTTTTTTTAATTATTTGTTTATGCATACAAGAACAGGGGATTGACCAGAGATGTGGGGGTTAGAAGATTTACCAGAGGCAGAGTGGAGAGCAGAAAAGGCAGATAGAGTGACATGCACTGCCGAGGGGAGCAGCAAGTGGGACAGGAGAGGTCTGCCGCACCATGTGGGTCACCTCCCTGGCTGGGAATTGAACATGTTCTGCAGTGGCTGTCTGGACAGTTTCATGGAGCTGTGCTCTAACCCCCTGAACCACCCTGGAGACCCTGGGAGCAGTATTTTTTTTTTTACACCTGCCAAAATTGTACAAGTCCATTTAAACTTTATAAAATACTGTATAGACATAAACTTAGGTCCATTCTACAAAACAACCAAATGATATTCTTCAAAAATGTCAAAATAAAGAAATACAAAGCAAGACCGAAAATGTCATAAGTAGAAGGAGACTAAGGTAAAATAATTAAATTCAGGGTGAGAATCTTTGTAGGATTTTGATGAAGAAAAACTACTTCAGAAAAAAACGGTGAAATTCAATTAATGGCTCCTTTTGATAATAGTAATACACCAATACAATTTTTCTGGTCTTGATAATGTACTGCTGTTGCACTCCATGTTAACATTAAAGTAAGTAAGGTAGGAGAGCTGGAAATCCTACTGTGAAGTCTCTATTTTTTAACATGTTTCTGTAAAATTAGTTACTTTTTAAAATGTTCAAAATAAGAAATATGCTATTAGTACTACAATTTTATCTGTGGTATTTCCCAAAGAAATATAAGAGTTATATTTGTACGTGGATGCTTGAATGTATGTGTGTGTTGTATTTCCTTAGGACATTGTTTAAAATATCAAAATGGGGAAAATTTCCAACCAAT
Organism: Condylura cristata; assembly: GCF_000260355.1. Taxonomy (NCBI): domain Eukaryota; kingdom Metazoa; phylum Chordata; class Mammalia; order Eulipotyphla; family Talpidae; genus Condylura; species Condylura cristata. The sequence goes on along the minus strand of NW_004567104.1, from coordinate 11,556,265 downwards.
AATATATGTTATAATCCTCACAGATATAGGCACCCATGAAAATTAAGATATTCCCTATATTTATTAACATAGAGATGTTTACAATCTATTGTCATATGAAAATGGTAATCAAATACATATGAGGTATAATAAACTTAAACATGTGTGTGTGTGTTTTAAATTTTTTAGTTTAAGTCCAAAACTTCCAAGTTCTAAATATGCACAAAGGGATTGATTGCAAACAACCTACAATAGAAGGATAATGTTTGTTTTGAATATTAGGATAATGAGTGTTCTCTTTGTTAATATGTGCATTCAGTGATTTTTTTAACTCATTTATTTATTTTAAACAACCTTGTTGATTTTTTTTTTTTTTTACAATACAGGATGTCTACCCTAAATTGTTGTCACCATAGTTTCCTACCACCTTAGTGTCCACAGTCCTCCACCACGCCCTACAGTGCTCCCCCTTCACCCTTTTCCTCTGTTTCTGACTGGTTTTGAAATTAAAGCCTGCATCTATTTTCAGTAATTCTTACAGTGAAATTTCAGAAAATTATTTTAGAATTAAAAATATAACAGTAATAGATAATACATAATACATTAATATAATAAATAAAGCTGCTAATCTTTATTATCATTTTAGTTAATATTCATGCAAATGTAGGCTTTTTAATTTTTTTTTTCAGTGATACTGGGTGTTCACCCTCAGGATAGTAATGAATCTATGACACATCCAAAAAGAACTGGGACCATTTTCAAACAAAGACAGCAGCATCAAGAGAGTCCCTGTTAGGTAATGATTGATCTGTTAATCATATCTCTGCACAGGAGAAAGATTCTTAAACTCTGGCACCCTCTGATTAAAATGAAACTGTATTGTGCTTACCACAATTTCCTTCTAAAACAATAAATTGTTTTAACATCAATACATCAAGTATGCTTTCAATTCTCATCTTAGTGTAGCTTTTAATGGTTACTGAATATAATTCATTTAAAATGTCACACATTTGGAGGTAAATTAGTCAAAGTTTATGGCTTAGTTCAGAATTGTATCACTTGTACCCCCATGATTTTTTTTTTTTAAACATAATCTGTAGGCATCTGCTTACCTATTTCCACTGATTCTGACTGACTATAAGGGAAGGTTTAAAAATCACTACTCTGTTAGTTTTTCCTCAGAAACTCAGATTTAAGACATTTAGGAACATTGAAAAAGGACTATGGGTACTTTGGTTGTAGTAGAGCTAGGATGACTATGCCTAAGAGGAGAAATCCTAACTGTGAACAAAGATGTTCACAAAGATATGAACCACATATCTGTGATTTACAAAGATGTAAAAAATGGTAGTTTATTAGTTAAAATAAGATAATACAAAGCATTATCCCTATAGCATACTACTGAAATAAAAGTTTCAAGCAAAGAGAGACAAGGAAAACTTGTGATTAGAGTTCCAGTTTAGAACAATTGGAAGCCCCAATCAGATGATTATATCCTAAAGTATGAATTTAACTATTAACCACCTGTAAAGATATAAAGATAAAGCCAGCCTCTGTCTTCCAAGTATTTACAAAAAGAATAGAAACTAAAAGTTTGTGCAGCACACCATTATAATATGATGGGGGTAGAAACTAATACCAATTACTACTAAACAAAAGGTGAAATTATAGCAAACTTCATGTTATAGGGGAAAAAAATGCACCAAAAGATATCATTCTACAATTGTGGTGGTAATGTATACTTTTCCATCCCCAATTAAAATACAAAACTAGATCTACTAGATGATCCAGCAATTCCACTCCTAGGTATCTACCCAAAAAATATAAAAAATCACTAATATGAAGGGAGGAATGCACTCCTTCACTGCACTACTCTTTATAATAGCTGATTTATGGAAACAACCCCCAAAAGATGAGTGGATTAGAAACACATTGGGAAACTAATAAGCTATAAAAAAGAATAACCCTTAACTTTTGCAACATCCTGGATGAAACTGAAGCATTTCATGCTAAGTCAAAAGTAGCAAAATGATTATCAAATGGTGTCACTTAATTGTGGAATGTAGAAAAAGAAAACAAAGTCAGATAAAACCAAACCAATAGCATATCCTGGAATTCTGCTATAGAACTGAGGCTATGAGTTGGAGTGGGAAGAAGGAAGCAAAGTGGGTAGTGGACACAATGGATTATGGTAGAAATCTATAGTCATCTTGATAGCGGGCATTATGTGGTAACATACATCTGACGGGTGTGATCCTAGACCAATAAATCATATATAATATTGTAAATAGATTTTACCTCAATATAACAATAATAATAAAAAAGTACACTTTCCCTCTCAAAATGTGTTCTTCCTTCAGCATTTTTCAGTTTAATAAAAAGTAATTCTATTTCCCAGTTGCAAAATCCCCCCCACCAGCACACACAATCTAATTGCAGTTTTGTTTTGTTTTATTTTTTTCTGTTTTACACTAAAAAACAGACACCAAATAGGTCAATGTAAATACTTCTCTTTGAAAAATATATACTTTTTAATTTTCCCATGTCTTTATAAAATTATTTCTACTTTTTATAAAGGGTGGTTCAAACAGACAAAAGTTACATACTATTTAAACATGTTGAAGTCTTTGGTGTCAATTATGTAAATCTTGTCACTTCAGTAGGAATATAACCATGCATTTATATAACTCTGATCTTCAGAATATCTAAATGCTTTGACAGTTATGCCATTCTACCACCTATGTTTGGCAAGTGGAGAAAGATGCATTTCATGAATCTATTTAATCTACTTAGCAAGTATTTTAAAGAAGGACTAACCATATGCCAGTCATTAATACTGAATATTTTATTATCACAAAGAAGTGCATGTTGTGATTCCTGACATTGAAGAGCTCACCTAGGAGTCGAAATTTAAAGCAGTTTGGAGAGAGTTTAAATAGAAACACAGAAAAATAAATAATAAATAATGCAAGCAGTGTTGATTTAGAGAGAAGATATGAAATCGTCATGACCTTCACATTTGGATTCAAACTAGGACCACCTACTCACTCATTAAACAAGCTTAGCCTTTCTGTGACCAGAATCCTCATAAATCACTCACCTAATTCTACTCATCCTTCATGGTGTCTCTGAGGATTCCTTTCAAATACTTGTAGAAAAAGGAGAGAACCTGTTTCCATTTCTTTTTCATAAAGAGGTGATCTGGCCATATTAACCTAAATTTTCCATGTACAATAAAGTGATTTTGTAATTCTAAAAATTAGACCCTGATTCCATTAAGTGTTCATTTCCATAAGGAAGCATCCTAGAAAATGACAAGGGATGGGGATAGGGATAGGATATATATATATATATATATATATATATATATATATATATATATATATATATATATATATAATCTGTTCTAAACTAAAGCTGTGGTAAGTTTTCAGAGAATCATTGAAATTATTTTTTTAATGTTCATTTCAGGTCCTGTTGGGATAGTGTCCTTACAAATGAATTGATACAGATTTTAAGCTTTTGTTTTTTTCCAAAAAGATGTGATTTTTATAAGTCCAGAAAATGTTATTCTCTTGGCTAAGATATGTGCATAATTCAATAGGGATCTAGTCCGATTGTTTTATTTTGTGGAGAAGTACATTTTTTAACAATTTATATTGTTTTGGCACAGAAATAAATTACAGTGGTGAAAAGACCCCAGAATAAATTTAATGACAGTGTACCTCATGCTGAATACTCCTTCATCTTCCCAACAGTTTGCTAAAGGGGAAAAACACCTAAGAAGTATTTCTTTACTTCTTTCAAACAATGCACTCCTACTCATCAGGCAGTATTCCTTCGGGAAAAGACTGCTCATGATGGAAAAGAAAAGCACTGATTTACAGAATTTAAATTGCTGATTTACAAAGAGTTTGGCTTTCATGTATCCATGGATTCACTGCTTGACACGTGATCATTTTCTATAGGTATGGACATTTACAAGTCATATTAGCACATAAAATGGTCACTGTTCAGAAATGGAATGTTGAAATGGTTCCTAGCTCAACAGCTTTATTCCTGATACATTTGTGGGTGGTTTTAATATCTGTAGGAACTTTTCTTGTTCAGCACAGTTCTTTACAGTATCTTCCTTATGCTATTTATTATTTTTTTGGCACCAGTTTTTATGTATGCAAGTACTTTCTTTTTTACAGCATATATAATTATTTTCCATATTTTTTAAATGGGAAAAACTTTTTGAATAATTGTTTGTATCCTATTTTCTCCTCCAGTTTCATTATACATCAGAAACATATCTCAGTATTCCTTTTCCACTATAAAACCTTAATTAGTAAATAAAAAATTGTGCAAAAATTTTATTCATAGAATTTTTGAAGTAAATTATTTAATAAAACCATACTACTCAGTAAAGTCATCATTAACATAATTCTTGTCATGTGTCAGTTTTAAATAGCTCTTTGTTAGAAGCACTTATGATCTATTATAAGTCTCTCTGCAATGCAAGGTAGATATAATTAAATACCTTTTCAGATGAGAAAACTGAGGTTTAAATGGAAAAATAAAAAGTTGTCCAAGGTCATGTAACTAGCAAGTGATAAAATCAGAATATGAACTCATGCTTTCTACAGAGTGAATATTCATATATTTTTTTAAAAATGATTTATTTATTTTAAACAGCAATATTCCTTATAATGTTTGCTACAAAAATAAGCCTCACTTAGAAAGTTGTACTTATGTCAATGTACATACATAAGCTTAGACGATATCTCAACCTTTGCACTGTTGACAGTCGAGAAGATAATTCTTCATTGAACCTACATGTTTCTACTTTGCATTATTGGATATAAAACAGCATCTTTGATCTCTACCTATAAAATACCAGTAGCATCCCCCTTTTTGTGACAATCAAAAAATTTAAATTAATGTATCATATGCTAATGGCTAAAGATGATTCCAATTTCCCAAAGAGAACTAGAAATCTAATATTGTATAAGTCAGGCTTAGGAATGTAATTATCTGGGAAAAAATACAGCTCAAACAGATAAGCTCTGACTAAACCTTAATTTGAAAATAAGATTTCAATTATTTTATTTACTTTTTGAGGTATAATTGTCATAGTCATATAATATTATATTTAACATACTGCCATATTTTAATATACTTTATAAAATTAAACATAGGTGAGGCGGTCTTAGGAAATCACATGTGAAAAACATCTTATATAAAACCTCTTAAACAATCACATATGAAAACCATCCTCTAAAGAATTTCATCATTTGTTCTTAATGCATAGTATTTAGTATCCTGTAAGGGTTGTTTTGAAATGGAGTTGGACAGTCCTTTAATACTTTTCTTTTTTTTTTTTTAAAGTTTTATTTATTTGTACATACAGAACTGGGGTACAGGCCAGAGGCTCAGGGACAGAGAGAGGCTTCACCAGAGACAGAGTGGGGAGCAGAACAGGCAGATCGACGAAGTACACTGCTGAGGGGAGCAGCGGGCAGGCCAGGAGAGGTCTGCCACGACATGTGGTCACCTCCGGGGCAGGCGGGAATCGAACTCATGCGGAAGTGGCTTTAGCTTCTCAGTGCAGGGCGTTAACCCGCTGCGCCACCAGGGAGGGCCAATACTTTTCTTTTTAACATACTATATATTTAATGTTCTCTGACATGAATGCATAGGAGCTGAAAATGTTCTTGAAGAATGAGGGCTGGCCCTCCTTGGCACAGCACTAAGAAACTAAAGCCACTTCAGCATGAGTTAGATCCCTGCCCTGGAGGTGACCCATCTGGCTCAGCAGACCTCTCCTGACCCCACCCCCACCCACCCCCCGCTGCTCCACTCAGCAGTGTACTTCTTCAGTCTGCCTGTTCTGCTCCCCACTGCCTCTGGTGAATCCTCTCACCACTTTTGCACCTCTGGCCTGTACCCACAGTCTGTATGCATAAATGAACAAATCTTAAAAAAAAAAAAAAAAGAGGAGGGCTATGTGAAAATAGCTTGTTTGTCCTTTAGAGAAGAAGAAATAGAATTTTAAAGCAGAAAATAAGGAGTGGAATGCCTAGGGAATGAATGTACTATGTACGAATTTGTACTCAAGTCTTGTCATTTGAGTTCTGACAAACCAATTGTTTTAAGCAATCAACCCACAGAACTTCATTAGTAAAAAGCTGTTCTCGGCCCTCTCTGGTGGCGCAGCAGGTTAAACCACAGCACTAAGAAGCTAAAGCCACTGCAGCATGAGTTCGATTCCCGCCTGCCCCGGAGGTGATCACATGGCGTGGCAGACCTCTCCTGACAAGCCCGCTGCTCCCCTCAGCAGTGTACTTGGTTGATCTGCCTGTTCTGCTCCCCACTCTGTCTCTGGTGAAGACTCTCACCACCCTGCACCTCTGGCCTGTACCCCAGTTCTGTATGTATAAACAAATAAATCTCTAAAAAAAAAAAAGCTGTTCCCGGCCCTCCCTGATGGCACAAAGGTTTAGGAAACAGCACTACAAGCTGGCTGTAGCAGCTTCAGGGCAAGTTCATCCCTGGCCCTGAAGTGATCCACAAGGCGTGGCAGCCCTCTCCTCTTCCGCCTGCTGCTCCCCTCAGCAATGTACTTCGTCAATCTGCCTGTTCTGTTCCCCACTCTCTCTCTGGTGAGGCCTCTTACCGCCCTGCACCTCTGGCCTGTACCCCAGTTCTGTATGAATAAATAAATAAATCTTTACAAATAATAAATTTTAAAAAGCGGTTCTCCTCTGATTAACCAGGACCCCAAATGCTATTGCACAAAGCTTTTTGCTCTGCTTTCTTTATTCACAACAAGGACTTATGTCTGACATAGTTCTAGACACATGAATGCCAAAAAACTTATCCAAATAATGCATTTTCCCAATGGTGGAAACTTGATTACCTAAAAGTAATTATAGTGTGCTATGCCCTTATTTTTATTATGTGGTATAAAATCCATTTATTCGTACCACATAGTTTGTTGTGGTAGTTAATTATGGGTTCTTGGACTTTCAAGTCAGATACAGAGTCAAGTCTAGATGCTCCCATTTAACAGACATGGAATTTCAGATAAGGTATTTAATTTGTCTGATATCAATTACCCTTCTGAAATATTGTATTTTATTAAGACACACAAAATAGCAAGACTTTAATAAATATTAAATATTACAACAATATAACAATCAACCAAATGTATTCCCTTTGAATCCTAGAGAGACTACAACATTTTTTAACTTACTACTCTACTTTTTATTCCCTTATCTTGTTTACTTGAATATTTAATTATTTCACTTCTCGCCATCTCTACTGGTAGAACTAAGAAAGGCAAGATCATTGTCAATGGCTTATTATAAAAGACGTATAAATGGACACCATTCACTTTTACTTAGGTTCTGGTACCTGAAGATAATATTTTATAAGCACTTTTATAATTTAATGGTTTATAACTTAAAAAAAACTCAAGACCAGATGATACCATTAACTTGAAAACACACGAAGAATAAACGTTTGAGCCTAAAATTGAGCCAAATTTCTTTCAGCACATAATGGTGCCTTAAAATGTAATGTGAAATACAATCTCTCACCAATCAAAGAGAATTTAGGATGAAGACTATTATATATTGTTTCCACATTTTAAACCATGAGTAAGGTTTAAGCATTTTGACTGTGTTGTGGGTAAAAATATAATACATAAAAGCAGATATAGTTCCATGTAACTGTTTGATTTTAATTCTGGGTTGCAAAGCTGAATTAGTATATGAAACATTATGTTCAAAGGTGTTTATTCAAATGGCATCCTCACATTAATTGACTACAATAGCTTAATACTCAATCACCTAGGTTATTTAATAGTTTCATAACTTTCTATGGGTTATTATAATTCAAATATGTTCAGAGATTTATAATACGTGAAAGTTAGGGACTATGAGTTTCAATGTAAGTATCTGTCAAAATTATTTAATGGGCTTTCGAATATGTTTTTCACTTGGAATGAAAATAAAGGTATGATTAGGCCAGTGTAGTATTCTGCCTTTCTTTGATAAGAAGCTTTTGTCCCAATAAATGTGATATCTGAAACAACTGTTCCATGAATGCCAATTGACTTTACTGAGTGATTCATTGTACAATGGAAACTCCTTTGCATTCTTTCTAGATGCTTTTACTGTGTAGAAAAGATAAAGCTCCATTTAGCTTAAGGTTGACACAGTGGAACATAACTCACCTTCCTCCACCGTCTCTGTGCCACAGAGTTGTCTACAGAACAGTAAGAATAACTACTTATTTTACTAAAACAGAGACCACATTTTCTTTTGCTATGTACTTAGGACAGGAGAACTACTTAAAAAAATAAAAGAAAAGAATACAGAAGAAGAAGCCTGCTTATGCATCAATTAAATACAAATAAGCAGAGTTAGAGCAAAACATATAATAACTTTTAGACATCACACATTGCTTGCAAGATCAATTTTGGGGTGGAGAAATATAATAAGGAATTTTGACAAAATATGGAGCCACACAAATGTAACTCCACAGACATACAACACAAGCAGGCAACTGGTGGCAGTGAAAAGGCATCCTTCAAAAAAGGGCACTAAGAGAAGCCAAATAGTCACACACACACAACAATACACATATCCAAATTTTATGCTAACAACTACCTAAAATTTGTGAATTTGTGAATCAGGGATCAAGGCATCACTTTCTCCTTTACAGAATAGACTCAATGTCTATTGCAAAGGAGACTCTGTGGTCCAAGGCTATTTTTCAAACTGCTGCTCTGGAAGGTTCTAAGTGCTAAATGATTCTGGTCACACTTACTTGCTTTTTAAATGACTCCCACATGGTTAATATTTCTGACATACCCTTGTATACGCCAAGTAGATGGTTATGCCTTGCAGTGGTTTTCATTTCAGTTCTCACACAGAGCTGACACTTTTGCAAAAAAGAGGAGTCAGCAAATAGAAGACTGAGAAATCACTACTTGCTTATTTGATAAAAAAAAAAATTACAATACAAATGTCTTTTTTAAAATATACTTTAACAATTTATACATCACCATTAAATGTAATATGAGAACATATATATCTTAATCTAGCACCCCTCTGAATTTGAAATTTCTTCTATATAGCTTTCCCCCACACACACTGGATATTTTATCACTTGCACTAGCCATTGCTCACGATGACACTAATGGTAAGCCAAGATTCTGTGGTTAAAATACAAAAAAAGAGATGATAGAAGTTAAAAGGACTCACCTGCCTAGTGAAACATTCAAACTCTTGATGTTACATTTCTCCATTGGAGAAAGGAGGGCTGCAACAATTGTCCATTTTCACCATAAGTGTTAAATAAAGCTATAAGGAATATATTCTGTTTGGATAACATTCTGATTGTATAGGGTAGTTTTACAAAAGTTTTGAAGATGGGCCTCCATCTTATTCATGTGTATAAATCATAAAGGTGTAATACTGTAAGAATGGAATACAAGGTATACTATAAATCATATATACTTACTAGGTTACATGCATTGTTAGAGCTCATGATTGAACAGCCCTGAAAACAACACCATGACTTCATGCTTATGAAATGGTCCTGTGAGCAAAATAGCAGGAAAGGTTTACTACTTTTTTTTTTCCCTGACTGTTTTCTGATATTTCTATAAGAGTATACACAAGTGAAAGTAGACAAATTAGAAGTCATCTGATGGGACAGGAGAATTATATGTTATTTCCAGATTAAAATTAGAGTTGTCAAGATGGTTTAGAGATTACAAATAGGCTGCTGTAGCATGTAAAATAATTCAGATTTATCATTCTTGTAGGTCACTATCTTGGATTCCACCATGATTCCAGATCGCTTCTATTATTTCTCATCAAAACTTGTCTGTCCCAAGTTACTTCTTTTCTATAAAGTAATTAATGGAATTATACCCAATAGGAAACCAATGAAAAAGTAATTTAAATTATTATAGCTTCCTAATCACACATCTGGTAGCAACAGACCTTAACAAAATAAGACGCAGTGGGATCTGCCTTCAAAAGCCCAAGATCCTTCTAATTGTATGAGTAGCATGACATAGTACACTAGTTGTCTTTTATCAAACTATACAGCCACAGCACACACACACATAAATATATATATATATATATATATATATTTCATGTATAAAATGATACATGTATTATATATTCATGCATATATACTATGTTACATATATCATCTATTACATAGATGTGTGTATATATATTCTCATCATGTCTGCTAAGTAACTTTAAATCAAATTTATAATTTATACCATTTCTTTCCTTAAATATCTATATTTTGTTGGTAGAGTTGATTAAACATAATTACTTTCAGTGCCTTTATTGAATTTTGTTGAAAACTTCCTTGTACTTTCAAACTTAGTTTTATCACTCCTGCCATTGGATTCATTGGAGTCATAAGTGTTGACTTTTATAAGAAAAAATATAAAGTAATAGGAAAGTTTTGGGAAGAACATTGCAAAGAAGGATTACCTACCATACAGTACTTTTCAAAATTAACATCCAGTATACATGATTCAATTTTTGATATATTTATTTGCTTATTTATTTTTATTTCTATTATGTACATATTTATTTTTAATGAGAATGAAGTAATTGGATCTGAAACTTTGGAAAAGATGGTCAAATACTGACTGTACTTTTATTTTTTTAGATGAATGTAAAATATAATTTCAAAAGCATTCTAAAAAAATTTCCAACTATTTTTAAAAGAATTAATTTATATATTAGAAGAATAAAGCCAAAGTAAAACCTTTTGTTAGTAATCCTTACTACTCCTTAGTGCCCCTTAAATGACAGTCTAGAGTTTATACAAAAGCCAACAACTCACAAAAAAAGGGAAGAAATAAATGACAATATTACTATTTTGTAAGACAGAATGCAAAAAATAAACAATAAACAAAAATAATTAAAGTTCTTAGCTAAGAAAGTTGATTCTCTTCTCATCAAAATGGCGATATCTCCCAGAATAATACATAGATTCAATGCACCCCCTATCAGAATTTCAATGGATTCTTCAATGAAATAGAACAAATACTACTGACATTCTTTTGAAACTGCAAAAGGCCTTAAATAGCCAAAGCAATCCTGACTACAAGGAGGAAAAATGATGGTATTACACTTCCAGACTTGAAACTAAAAACAAAAAAAGACAGTTAATTCTAACCTAGCAATGAAAAGGCCAAAATACACTTAATTTGCAGTATAGAACTCCAAATGTCCTGACTTGGACATGAGTCCACATCCCCAAACAACAGGATTGTTCAAATGTCTATTTAAGAAGCAGAAAGATCCCTAGATTCCCTCTGTCCCAGAATTTGAGGCACCATTCAATAGCATTCAGAAATAAAACATACTAGGAGATCCCAAAGCTCAAATGCCATATACCTTCTATTAGAGTTAGATAACTAAATCATATTTCCATTATAATAATAAATACCAGCCTTTATTTTTATATTTCATGATGTCATAATTCTATAAATCTGTTTTCTAATCTATTGTCAAACAATTGGCTCCAAGAAGGTAAAACCAATGGTTTTCATCTATTTTTCAGATGTGTAAGTAAATGAGGTAAATTAATTGAGTAGTAATCGGAAAAACTTTAGATAATATACCCCAAATTTTCAAACTTAAAATTTCTTGTATTTACAAATTGTCCTTTCACCTCCTTCCATAAGTCTGTTTTTTCCAAGAAAGTAGCATGCCACCATTGAGGTTTATACAATCTAATGAGGAGCCTGATTAAAATAACACAGATAAAGTAACACAAAAAAATCTAAATAAAATAACTCAATCCCACAGAAACTGTTTGAGGAAAACTAAGGTAAAGTACTGAAATATGTATTTTAACAAACTGTCAGTGATACTAATGTAGGTGGTAGGAGACCATTCTTTATTATAAGATATATATATATATGTATATTAATGTGTATATATATATATATATATATATATTAATGTATAAAAGAACTGAGGTATATACCAGAGGTACAGGGGTTAGAAAATTCACTAGAGTCAGAGTGGGGAGCAGAACAGACAGACTGACTGAAATACACTGTTGAGGGGAGCACAGGTGAGTCAGGAGACATCTGCCAGCCATGTGAGTCAACTCCCTATCCAGGGATAGAACTCAAACTGCAGTGGCTTCAGATAGCTTCATAGTGCAGTGCTTTAATCTGCTGTACAACCAGAGAGGGCCCTAATATAAAATACTCTAATTGTTACCATAACCAAAGGTAATATATCTGCACCACATTACCCAATACTCACCAACCAAATAAAATAACTCAAAACCAACTAACACTTTCACTAAATGGCATTATCAAGGTACATACATGACTTGCAAGGGTGGGTTGTGATGTAAGGAACATTTGTCATTTTTGCAAAATCTCTCTAGCGGGTATTTTTTTCTGAATGGATAGAAACCATGCAATAAATGATCTTCAGAGTTTGAAATAAGAAAGAGTTATCAGCTCCAATTATGTTGGAATATTTCCTATTTTAATCAGTATTCTTTATTATCTTGTCTAACAGGAGGTTCAAACTAAACTTAAGATAAATCAATAAGATTTTAGGTATATATGTACTTTTCCACTGAGAACCTCACCCTACAGACACTCACAGATTTTGGGCTATTTTTATTTTAATTGTCTTATTATACATAAATTTTAAAAAGCTATCAAAATCATTTGGGAAGTAGTCAGGGTATAAATTATAAATAAATACATCTGAGAAATATGAAGTAAACAAATTCATGCAGGAATAATTTCAACATGAAAAAAGGACAGGGAACTAGAGATTTGCAGTGGTAGATTTTTTTTCAAACCATAATTCTTTCAGGCACAGTTGGTAAGTACACCTGTCATATATGCTTCCAAAAATGTAGCTCAAAATGATAACATACTGAGAGAAAAACAAATCTTGGGAATACAAAATTCATTTGTTATAACCAGTTTTGCTTACACTCTCTCAAAATAGCCATCTGTACTAAAATGTGTACATAACAGAACAACTTGCTGCAATAAAAAAGGTTCATATATATTTAGACCTTGGAACTTTTTAAGGGCTTGAAAACTTTTCCCAAAGCACCCACTTCTACTTGCTACAAAGATGCTACATATACAGAAAAGGAGTTGATGTCAATGAACAACAGCTGCTTTATTAAGTCCTATTATAATTTTGTCCTATTTTTCATTTCTTCCCCCCATAATATTTAACTTTCACTCCCCCTCTTCTAAAGTCCTCCTTGCTTTTAAATTGTGTTCAATGTAACAAACACTTGAATAATGTTTAGTATATCCAGGTACTTTCCCATGTGGTTCACAAATATTAATTTATTTAATCTTCAATACCAACTATGAAGTAGGCAAAATTCCCCAAAGTTGCATACTGTGGAAAAGCTGGTAGGTGATCCCCAAAAGTCTAGCTTGAACGTTCATCAGCACTGCATCCTCTACTAAGTGTATACACACATACACACAATTACACACACACACACTTACATATATACATACATGTATGTGTGGTATGACTAACTATAAAGGCCTATCCTAACAAATGAAAATATTGCTGTGATTCATTCCTCATCTCCTATGCAAACTGATATATATGTCCATTTGTATTTGCTATTCACACAAAATGTTTTAACAGGCAGATTGACTGAAAGATACTGCAGAGGGGAGCAGCAGGCAAGACAAGAGAGGTCTGCTACACCATGTGGGTCAACTCCCTGACCTGCCCAGAGATACCAGTTGTGCTGTAGTGGCTGGTAATACTTGATAGCACTGTGTTTTACCCCCTGCACCTCCAGGGAGGCCAAGGAAATAAAATTATAGAGAGTTTATAATGGCTCTTTTGTGCAAGAAGGGAAATTTAAAAATTATCTAGTTTTCATTCTCCCTGAGATAAATGCTCTGGCAACCTTTTACTATGGAATAAATTACCCCAAATATCAATGATTTTAAACAGCAATAATATGTATAAATTACTTGCTTTTATAAAAGTCTGCCATTTGGGCCCTCCCTGGTGGCGCAGCAGGTTAAAGCACAGCACTAAGAAGCTTAAGCCACTTCCGCATGAGTTCGATTCCCGCCTGTCCCAGAGGAGATCCACATGGCACAGCAGACCTCTCCTGACCCACCCGCTGCTCCTCTCAGCAATGTACTACTTCGATTGGCCTGTTCTGCACCCCACTCTGTCTCTGGTGAATCCTCTCACCTTCCGCATCTCTAGTCTGTACCCCAGTTCTGTACAAATAAATAAATAAATCTTAAAAAAAAAAAAAAGTCTGCCATTTGGGTAAGGTTCACTGGAAAATGTTCATCACTATTCAACTGGAATAACTCAACTGATCTGAAGAAGCCACTTCTAGAAAGATTCATTGTTGTAGCTCATGAGAGAGTTGGCAGTGGCTATTGATGCAACCAAGGTTATTACCCAGGACCTTCCACCATGGAGCTACTTGGACATCCTTTCATAATGGTGTGTGGATCCTACGAGGTCACAAGATAGCTTGAAAGTAAGTGTGAGGCTTTATTGGCCCTAGTCTCAAAGCGTTGGGATGTCGCTTCTGCTATATTTTGTTATACAGGCAAGTCTATGATCAGATTCTAGAAAACTCGATATCTCCATGGATAAGTGGCAAAGAAACTGCAGCTATTTTTAACCAAACATATGTAAAGTGAACATATATCTACTAAAATGTTGTTTTCATTTTCTTGGGTTAAATAAGTTGATGTTAAAGTTTTCATAAGAAAATAAACATGTAAGAATAGCCAGGAAATTGCCAGAAAAAAATACCAATTTTTGAGTAAAAAATGTAAATTTTCTATTTTACTGCAAATAAAATAATTTAATTTTTTTACAGATTAATTGTATACCATCGTGAAACATATCCTCTCTATCTAATCACCAACCAATGGACACTTAGATTGTGCCCATAGCTTAGGTATGGTAAATAATGTTGCAATAAGCACTTTTGTGCATCATCTCCTTTAGTTAAACAATTTCTTATTCTTCTAATAGATAGCCAGAATTGAAATAACTGAATAAAATAGTTGTATTTTTAGTTTAGTTTTCTTTTTTTTATGAAAGTTCTATATTGTTTGCTAAAATCAATACTCTAATTTACATTCCCACAAATATTGTGCTAAGGTTTCTTTTTTGAATCTACAGCCAACATCAGTCTTTCTGATATGTCATTCTCATAGGTGTTTAAGTGTTTAGATTCATATTGCTGTTTAAATTTGCATTTGCTGTAATTTCTCACTAAAATTTTGAAAATAACTTTTTCTTTGCAGTTTCAACAGGTTAGGAATTTTTTGTATTGTAATGAACAATTTTTAAGGATATACAAATTAAAGTTTTCTATATTCTTGATAAATTAACACCTACATAATTTTGAAAATGAACTTTTTATATAACCCAAGTAATAATGTCTTTCTGGAATGAACATATTTGAAATAATTGAAGAAAAAACATAGTTAGTGTAGCACTGTCAAAGTAGTGACTAATGTTCCTATGCTCTATCTTTCCCATTCTTTTACATTTAATTTGTGCATTATTGAAGCATGTCATGTTAGTCAGAAAAAAATATTTTTTATTCAATTTGACATTTGCTGTCTTTTAAGTGGGGAAGTTGTATCATCTAACTTTAATATTATTATAGACATGATGAGGTTTGGATATATCTTATTAAGACCTTTCAATTTTGTTTCATATGTTTTAAGTTGCCTTTTCTTTTTCCTAACTTGGAATTAAGTGAATAACTTTATAATTCTGTTTTATAGTTTCTGTTGGCCTATAGATATCACTCTTTGTTTTGTAATTTTATTTACTGATTTAAGGTTTAAAGCATACATTCTTATTGATTGCAG
This sequence comes from Condylura cristata, assembly GCF_000260355.1. Classification (NCBI taxonomy): domain Eukaryota; kingdom Metazoa; phylum Chordata; class Mammalia; order Eulipotyphla; family Talpidae; genus Condylura; species Condylura cristata. The sequence continues at coordinate 11,540,367 of NW_004567104.1, read as the reverse complement.
TCTACTTTTGAGCAATACACAAATTTAAATGAACAATAAGATTCTTTTAAGAGTGTAGATTGATTTCTTCCCTCCTGTACTGTATGTTATTGTAGTGATATATTAATATTTTATTTCTATAAACACTTGTGTGTGTGGGCATATACACATATATAACTTTCAAGTATTCTGTTTAAATATTCTGTCTTTTCAATAGGCTTAAATAATATAAACAATGTCTCACACATTTACACAAATAGTAACTATTCTAATGTTCTTCATTCTTTGTGCAGACCTGTGCTCCCATCTGGTATTCTATTTCCTCTGATTCAAGGATTTCCCCATCCTTCCCCATAGATTCAACTATTTATGATTCATTTCTTAAATTGCCATTATTTTACATGTAGATTTGGAGATATATTTTGCTAGGTACAGGGAACATTTACTTTACATTTTTTGAAAAATACTTTCAAGTTGTTCACTCAATATCGTCTCACTTTATTTCTGATGAAAATTCTATCATCATTATCTTTCTTCTGTATTACAGTTATCTTTCATTTTTCCAATGTTTATTTTCTTATCACCAGTGATTTTGAGCAAATCATTATGATTTGTATTTAATATTTTGAGTTTAAACTTTTTGGGTATTAGAAATGTTTGTAGTCCTGTAAATATTTTTAAGTTCTGTTCTAAACTTTTGTTAATTTATTTGGAAACAGCTTGACATTTGGGTCTTGTTTAAGAAATGTTAAAAAGGCACAGAACAGTGTTTTATCTAAGGGAAGTTATTTCCCACTATTGAGGCAAGACCTTCCTAAGAACTCTACCCTGTCTCTATGTATTGTTAATTTTATAGTCTGGCACAGAGGAACACACACAGATTCTAGTTCATTGTATGTTATCCACTTCAATTTTTAGATAATTTTCTCCTTGACTCTAATAGTTTCCTCAAATGTATACTCTAATCATTGTGTAAAATGTTTGCAGAGGGCCTCCTGTGATCTCTGTGTATAATTCTCTTACCACTGTACTCTATGGACACCTTGTCCTCTTGAACTTCTTCTAACTATGGTTGTCAATTGGATTCCATCTGGATTTCTCTTTCTTTGCTGTGGTATTTTTGAAACTATCTCAGGATAATAAGCTGAGCCAATTATAAGGCTCACTTTGTTTTCAGTTTTTTAGGAATTCTTCATTTTCATTGTCTTAAAGCCAGTTTCATAAACTTGGCCTAGTTTGGTTTGGTTTTTGGCTTAGGCAGGAAGTATATTCATTCTTTTACTGCATTTTTACCATAAAAGAGGTAATCCTATGATGTTTAAAAAAAATACACTCCTAAAAATGTACTGAAACCATCTAAGTCAGAAGATGAAAGCTTTTTTTCTGTAAAGATTCAACTAGTACATATTTTAGGTTTTCCAGGTCATGTGGTCTCTGTTGCGGCTACTTAACTCTGCTACTATAGTATGTAAGCAGCAATAGGTAACCTATAAACAATTGAGCATAGATGTTCTGATAAAACATTATTTAAAAAACAGAAAAATGACTGAATTTGGCTCACAGCTCCTATTTTACCTACTTCTGAGCTGAGTTAATGCTATTCCAATATCTTGGCAATAATAACAAGTATTCTTAATTTCTTTTAATATTATTTATTTAATTCATGGTTAACTAGGATACAGGCCAGAGGTGGTGGGAGATTGGCCAGAGACAGAGTTGGGAGTAGCAGGCAAAACAGAAGTCTACTTCACCAAGTGGGTTTCCTCCCTGGCTGGGCATTGAACTGGTGCTGTAGCAGCTACAGCCAGCTTCATGGTACTGTGCTTTAAATCATTGCATCACCAGGGAGAGCCCTATTCTTTATTCTTAAACAAGTTTCCAACATTATCAATGATAAGATTCTCTATTTTTTTCTTCAGATAGAAGCAAACAACATCAACTAGGTCACATTCTTGCCAAAAATGCTTAAACTAATCTATGATTTAAAATATATCCAATTTTAAAAAGATTTATTTATTTGTGCATACAGAACTAGGATACAGGCCAGAGGTGCAGGGGTGGTGAGAGGATTCACCATAGACAGAGGGGAGCAGAACAGGGAGATCAACAAAGTCTACTGCTGAGGGGAGCAGCGGGTGGGCCAGGAGAGGTCTGCCAAGCCATGTGGATCACCTCAGGGGTGGGGATCAAACTTGCACTGAAGTGGCTGTGGCTACTTGCAGTGCTGCTTCCTAACCCGTTGAGGCACCAGGGAGAGACTCAATGTATTTTTTATTAATAAACTTGGAGTAAGTTATTGAAAACTGTCAGGTGATGAAAAATAAAATGTTGGAATGTGAAGCAACTAGACTAAAATACATTAAATACACCAAATACATTGAAGTTATAAAATCCATATTGGGGATAAGTAGGCGAATCTAGTAAGACTGACTTTAGAGGCTATCTGATCATTACAATTTTTCACTGAATAATTTTACTTAGAAATAATTCACAATTCACCCTTTATATATAAAAACTTGGTGCATTACGCATCATATTATATGCATCTTGTCCTTGAAAGATGACACATTAATTCATGCAGAGAGGTGATTAAAAAGTGTCTTTTTTACAGGATGAATTAGAATATTGGAGCACAGATCACCTCTAAAAGCCAAATATGGAAAGAGACAAGTAAGAAAGGACAGTAAAAAGACAGAGAAGAAGATTAAAGAAAGGAGGAAGGAAAGCAGGAATGCAGGGGAAGGGAAAGAGAAGTAAGGGGAAATAGAAAGGGAGAAAACAGAGGGATAGAAAGAAATGAAGTTAAGAAGATAATATAAACAAGGAGGAAGAAGGCAGCAGACAGCTGCACAGTGAGAATTATAAAAGTATGCTTGGTTATCTAAGGACAAACTTAATCCCTAAACAAAGCCTGGGCTCCCAACCCTGCACTCACCCACTCCCAAATCCTGGCAGCAGCCTTGGCCCTTCTCCAAGTGACTGTCAGAACTCCTACTGTAGCTGTTCAGTAGACTCAATCATAGGCCAAAGAATCTTGGAGGTTTGCTCTGATCATCTTAAAACTGGTCTAATACATGCATCTCTATGCTTATTCCTCATTTTCAGTATGTATATCCCTAGGACAATCCCACATGTCAAATGAGTCTTAGAGAAGCTGTCTGTACCACTGCACATGGCTGATTGGGTGCCCCCATCAGTTTTCCTAAGATAAGAAGCTGAAGAGCCACCCAGCAGCTGAGACCTGGCTCAGTTCAACCAATCCTCAGAGATCTTTCACCAATTTGTTTGCCTACCTGCCAGGTTGGCTGTGTCAGAGCCTGCTCTCCATTCATGACTCAAGAATTAAACTTCCAAAACTACAAGACCTTATTAAATAACTATGTCATTCCATGGGTCAGTATGAGTGACCATTGCTAGGCAGCATTTCCCTGGGAGGTAGAGTTGCCTGAGCAGAAAGACTATGCTAACTGGGTAAATTTTTTTTTAATTTATTTTTTTAAAAAGATTTATTTATTTATTCATACAGAACTGGGGTACAGGCCAGAGATGCGGAGGGTGAGAGGATTCACCAGAGACAGAGCAGGGAGCAGAACAGGCAGATCGACGAAGTACACTGCTGAGGGGAGCAGTGGGCGGGTCAGGAGAGGTCTGCCACACCATGTGGTCACCTCCGGGGCAGGAGGGAATTGAACTCATGCGGAAGTGGTTTAAGCTTCTCAGTGCAGTGCTTTAACCCACTGCGCCACCAGGGAGGGCCCCTGGGTAAATTTTTTATTGATTACATAACTAATTCTTAATACTGCCCCATTCATGTTTAGACTTAGAAACAGTGGAACAAAATTCTAATTGGGTGATACATCAATTAAAGATTCAAGTTCAAAAATATGATGGCCCCTTATCCTGCCATGCTCTCTTCTGCATTTCTATTTGACACATAAACAATCTGGAAATAACAGTAAGGAATGATAATTACTGGTGCTTAACTTGAGGTTCTTTAACTATCTACTTGTATAAGCACCTCTCCCTTCTTTATTAAAAGTTAAATCCCGAGCCCTCCCTGGTGGAGCAATGGTTAAGGGGAAGAACTGCAAGCTAGTCAGAGCCACTTCAGTATGGATTTGCTCCCCGGCCCCTGAGGTGATCCACATGGCATGGCAGACCTCTCCTGAACCCTCAGCAGTGTACTTCGTCAATCTGGCTGTTCTACTCCCTACTCTCTGGTGAAGACTCTCACTTCCCCTACACCTCTGACTTGTACCCCATTTCTGTATGCATAAATAAAGAAATATTTTTTTAAAAAATCAATTATACTAATCACATTTTAAAAAAATGTTAAATCCCAAATTTCATATTTTACATCAATGGTTAACCTTTGGTAGCAGCACTTATGCATATTCTAGAACTTAAAGTTATGGGTGCCAAAAAAAAAATGGAGTAGAATTTGAACTTTCCCTTAATTCTCACTTCTTTGACATTTTATGTTATTTAATATTTAATAGTTTCAATTCATGCAATGGATCATTAAGTGTGCTATAATATCTTCCTATAGTATAGACTACAACCTTATCATAACTCCTAAAACAATGACTATAACTAACATATGATAATTAATAAGATAAACATAATTCTCCTTTTTGACTCTGGATACTTCTCACAAAGTGCTTAAAGGAGACATTATCATATAACTGCAATGCTATAAATCATTTTTTTTTTTGAAATTGATACTGCCATAAGAAGATTCCCTTCATGGAGAATCCATAATCCATAATATATTAAGAGAATTTACCATTAAAATTTTTTAACATATTCTCATCTAATTGTTCATGAGTCATTTTGAAGTAGGGCATCTTCATTTTACAAATGAAGTATAAAAACACCAGATGAATTAGGAAATCCTAGCACCACAATCTTAACAGATAATAGTAAAAAATAAACATAAAATATTTCTAAGAATATGATATCAAATTTCATTTCAAAATTTCAGTATATGTACCTTTAAAAATGCTTACAAACCTGCAAGTTACTGAACTTTTATTTTTATTATGATTTCTGCTTAACCTTTTCCTATTAAAGGATAAAATCAACACCTATCTATTGAAGTTGATTGAACCAACAAACTCTTTTTACACCCACTTCGTTTCACAGCTACAATTACACTTTCTCAGACTGAAACATCAAAACATAGGCACAGCCAAAATTTTTCACCTTTATGACTACATAAAAGAACCATTCTAACAAATACACTCTCCAAATATTTGTGTTTTTTTTTAATGAACTGTATTGACAGATATAAAGTGGCATAAAACCAGTCTTATCATAGATAAAAAAAAAAAGTCATGCCTCATGTTTTAGATCTCTGGGCAGAAGTAGGAGAGGCAAACATCACCACTAATATCTATCAATATACTTAACAGTATAAATCTTCAACTGCAGTGAATGGTTAACCATCAACATTTCACAGCCTTTCACAATTTCTCTGGTGAGATTTATCTGGATCCAGAGAGCAAAACCGGGACCTCCCTGGTAGTTCAGAGGTTAAAGTCTTAGCACTGTCAAGTTATCCACAGCCCCTGCAACATGAGTTTGATCCCTGGCTACAGATCTGACCTAACCTATCTCCCGGGTTGCTCCCCTCAGCAGAATGTTATAGTAGATGCACCTGTTCTGCCACCTACTCTGTCTTTTGGTAAATCCTCTCACCCCCAAACTTCTACTCTGGACCCCAGTTCTTGTATGTATTAATAAATAAAATAAATTGATTTTTAAAAAAAGAAAAAAAATCACAACACTGACACAGAGAAGCTCATGTAGCATTCAAGTTTATATCCTATATGCTATATTAGTGACAGTGACACAAAGAAACCATTTTCATGGTTGTGAATTATAGTTAGTCATTGTCATTTCTTCTTACTGTTTTCACCCATAATTCAATTATATATTTTCAGAATGAAAGAAATCTCCTTGGGCTCAACTTTCAGGAACAATTATCTGTCTCTGCAAACATAACATCACAGCATTTCAGGATCCTCTCAAACAATGTTTATGTTCAATATACAAATCAAAGTTTGATTATATTGGGAAACCTAAATAAATATACTACTCTTTGATGTTATTTTCACCATTTTATAATAACACAAACAAAACCATATTAAAAAACATATGAGTAAAAAAGAATAGTGATAAAATAATTTTCTATATGATTCACATTATGTGGGTTATCCACATGGCTCAACATGAACAAAGTAAACAACCCAGTCAAAAAAAGAGGCAGAAAAGCTAAAAATACACTTTTCCAAAGAATAAATGCTAATAGCCAACAGAAATATGAAAAAATGTTCAGCATCACTTACAATCAGGGAAGTAAAAATAAGTCCACGATGAGATACTGCCTTCTGCCAGTGAGAATGGCACATATTAAGAAAACTAGCAACAACAAATGGTGATAGGGATGTGAAGAAAACGGAACCCTCCTACACGGCTGGTGAGAATGCAAACTGGTACAATCACTATAGAAAGCTGTGTGGAGATTCCTTAAACTACTAAAAAATGGAGCTTCCATATGACCCAGCAATTTACTTTTAGGAATCTACCCAAAAGACACAAAAAACATTAATTCAAAAGGACAACCACACCCTATGTTTATAGAAGCACAATGTACAACAGGTAAGGTATGGAAGCAGCCAAATGACCAAAATTAGACAACTGGATCAACAAGATGTGGTATATGTATATAATGGAATATTATTCAGCAATCAAAAATGATAAACTCTTGCCCTTCGCAGCAAAATAGGTGGGGCTAAAAGGGAATATGCTCAATGAAATAAGCTAGAAAAAGGAAGAAAAATAGTGAATGGTCTTAATTATAGGAGGAATGTAAATGAACTATATAAGGAATAAGGAAAAAAGTAACTATAAAGGAAGGAGGAGAAGGATCAGGACAGGAGTGCAAAGAGCGCAAGAAACTATGGTGATGGTGCACATTGGGGCTTTCTCAGGGAAATCACACATTGTACAAAATGAAGGATGATATAATGAATATGTATTTTTAAAAAGAGTGGTCCTTATAATCCAATATGTGTGGTTTAGACAAGGCAACAATTACCTTATAAATCTGTCATAGGATTATTTTATAAATCAATTGTGAATTATCTCATTCAATGTGAGGCAATATATGCACATAAAAAAATCTTCCCAGAATCATAAATAATTATAGTTTGCTTATTTTATGCTAAATAAGCATAATAGCTTCAAGAAAAAACAAAATATCTTCTATTGATCTATTTTCACTACATTACTTAATCCTAATTCTATATTTTATTTTTTTTATTTTGTTACTATAATCTTTTCCATTATATGCATCAATGGCCCAATAATGTATGTGAAATAGAAGTCATTAAATTCCCACACCAAATTTGCATCTAGTGTCAAGAATGAACAAAAGGTTTATAATGATCATGTTAAGAAACCCCGCAGCAAAATTCACTTATCTTGGCCTAGAAAATGTTAGTTGTAATAAAAGGATATCCTAACATTAAGAGTTAAGAAAAAAACAATAAAGACGATAAATGAGGGATGTTCTGGTTAATAAAATTAAATAAAGTTTTAAATAAAAGGAGGGGAAGAGGAAAGAGAGAAATGTCACCAACAAAATGTGAACTTAGGAAAGACTCGAATTCAGAACCTCAGTTTTCTAATCTATATCATACACTGGTGAAAAGAGTGAATCAGAAAAGGTTTAGAGATTGTGATTCCTCACATCTATCAACTAATTTCATTCTAATAGCAATAATTTAACAGATACTATTGTCAAATTATGTTTTATTCTTAAGTAAAAATATAGAATTTAAGGTAGTCTAGTTACCAAATACCACATTAAAATAACTTAAAGCTGTGAGCAAAACAATGACACTATTGATGTCTTTGCATAACATAAAGATACACTCCCTCAACCAGTGACCTGCCCTCAGTTTGAAACTGCACCTCAGAAGTATTCTAATGATCTTTATCATTATCTTTTCCCAAATCAATATTAACAGATTCAATAGTAATTCAATAGAAATTGGATCTCATTTAGCTGAACACTAAACATACTCCTTTCAAAAATGTTATATTCAATTAACTTCACTCCCCATACACCCAGTCTCTAATAATTTTGATGAAGAACAAATGATATTTCAAGTTTTCATTGATATAAGGTATCTTCTAATTAATAAAGTAATGAAAAAATAAGACAAAGGAAATTTATTTCTGAGTATAGAAAAAGCCAAAGAAAGAAAGAATATTCAAATTTTGGGCTCTTCAAATGGTCTAGTGAGCATTCAGTTTTAGAAAAATATCCTCAGAAATATTTTTCTTTATAGAAATATTATGCATTGTTATTAAAGATTAATGATCACACTATAGATAATTGTGATCATTTTCCCTTCCAACACAGAGGGAAAAAAAGTCCCAAACTTTCAATTCAAAACAAAACAGTAGAATAATAGTATTTCAAAAGTAGAGAAAGTCCTCATATTACAATTATGCTTCACTTTAATTTGTTAGAGATTTTGAGAATTCACAAAGCAAACAGTATTTTGCCCTTATTTACAAAAGGAGTATAGTCTAGATAGTAAAACATCCTGTGTACTTAAATTACTTAATATTTTTGAGTCATGTAAACAAAATAAAATAAGAATGACAAGGCCTGCCCAGCAAGAGGATTGTAGGATTGAATGATGCATGTATAAAAAACAAATGGCATGTGGGAACATACAATAGAGAGGTAAGCTATTTTTATTATTATTCAAGACAGTATGTAACTATTACTTACTTTGTAAGCAAAATATGTGTCCCTGGACTCTAAAGAGTAGAGCAAGGTTTTACTACTGACAACCTTATTATGACTAAGTGTGTTATATTTTCGAAAAGATTGAAAATTAATTTATCCTTGTGTGACAATGGTAACATTACTCCATTGTAATAAGTGTTCTTCTTGTCGTCTCCATGCTAATGAAAATTTCTGACATTTCAAGGGCTCCTTCACTGATTGTGCTTCCCATTGCTCAGCTATAGTCATTCCCATACCCCTTTCTGGCCTGTCTTTCCATCTCAGGAGCATCACCACCCAAAAAAGTATGTTACTAGTCTTACAATTCACATTTGTTCTTAATTTCAAAGCTTCCTGCACATTGATGACAGGACAATATTATTAAGCATAGTTTCATATGCTTAATTATAAACTTTATTATAAATATGCTAAGTAAAATTATAGAGAAGATGCCTTTTAAAATATGCTGTCAAAATGTGAGGGGTTAGACTGGATTATATCACCCCATTTTATAAAACTATAAACCAAACACTTATTCTTAGGATAGATATTTGAAATGTGTATAAGATATATTATATGAGGCATAGTTATCTATGTAAATACCAAAGACCACTAAATTATTCATAATGATCAAATCTATAGGGTGAACTGAGGAATGTGGATATCTTATGTTTATACATCACTTTTATGGGGTTATAATGGGCATTTTATTTAATTTTTACTATATATTTTACATATACTTTCAAATTATTAAGTGACTGAAGAAACCAGTGGGGATTTTCACTTACTGTTTCATCCAGTATGATACTTTTTAAGAAAAAAAAATATAAAAAATATTATATTTCTTCAATAACTGAACATTTTATAAGTCCATAATATTTTGAATTAATGGATTTAAGCAAGGTTAACTCTATTGGCAAGTACAGTATTGAGTATACTGTCTTTATTCTAGTTGAGAATAACGTAAGTTCTCATCTCTCATAATATCTCAGAATGCTATTAAAAAGGACAACATAACCAGGTCCAGCAGTGTTGATAGGAGTATAAGCTAACATAAGTGGATTATATGTAAGAGGTTTAGCAAGCTCTGGAGAATCAGACAGGATGATATAGAAAAAAAAATCCAACCCAATATATTATATTTTTCCATAAATGCTGTACTGCTAAATAAGAATTGAGAAAGAGAACCAGGTAGTAGTTTCTTTGAGTTTGGCCTTAAAAATCTAATTTTCTTCATTTGACAGACTTTTTTTTTCTGAGAAACAGCTATTAGCTGTTTCTAACAGCTAAATGGATCAGGCTTCTTTCATAGGTGGCAATCCCATTGCTTGTCCCTGGAGGTGTCAATGCAGAATTGCAGAATCTGTATTTTTTTGTGTGTGTGCATACATAATTGGGGTACTGGCCAGAGGTTCAGGGGCGGTGAGAGGCTTCACCAGAGACAGAGTGGGGAACAGAACAGGCAGATTGACGAAGTACACTGCTGAGGGGAGCAGCGGGCGGTCAGGAGAGGTCTGCCAGGCCATGTGGTCACCTCTGGGGCAAGCGGGAATCAAACTCATGTGGAAGTAGCTTTAGATTCTCAGTGCTGTGCTTTAACCCGCTGCGCCACCAGGGAGGGCCTGTATGGCTATTTTTTAATGTCATCTAAATATTTGAATTAGATACTGCCTACGTTGCTTCCATCTATTTTCAGGAACATAAAAAATCTCCCATTTCCTTGCAGGTTAATTTTGAATACCCACCTTGTCATTTAATAATATGGGCAGATTCTTGCTTCCAAGGGCAAATAATAGTAAGCTGTGCTAGTAAGGGGTACATTAAAATGCTGAAAGGATGGAATGATCTTAGCCCCAAAAGTTAGGGTGAACAGAGACTCTAATAAAGCCAGAAAAGTTGGTAGAGGCCAAAATAATGCAATATTATAGAAAAAGTCAATGAATACCATAGAGAGATTTTAACAGGTTACGGAAGACTGGTGAACTAATCAGTCATGTTCCAATAGGTCAGTTCTGACTGTAATATTACAGCAGACTGAAAAGCACTAGCAAAAGGCAGTTCATGTCAATTGTTGGCTCAGAATCCTTGGAAGAGTCCTTGTCTAAAACATGTTAAAAATCTATAGAACTGAACAGTACTCCACAGGGCTTTCTATAATCTTCTACCAGTTTTCATTTCTCAGATTTTAGCTCTCACCAATTTCTTTTATATCACAAATATTTCTTGGTATCAAAAGTCAAAAATATTTTGAGAACAAACTATAAACTCTTGACCACACATGCACACATACACACACACACAAAAAAAAAAAAAAAAACAAAAAACAATTTCTGAAGCAAGTTGACAAATACCATTCTTTGAGCTTTACTAAAGTAATCCCATATCGTTCCTGACTTAGAAAACTACAAAAATCATCCTCAAGGTAACTCCTTTGTAGCTACTGAAAATCCTACATAGCTAGCAAATTCATAATATGTCCAGTATTTTTTCGTTGGTTATTAATCTCAACAGAAAAATACTGGAAAGTGAAAGCTTTGTTAACTGTAAGAAAATCCTTTCCCCCTGGATTTGTCAGGTGATGCAGCTTTTTTGATCATCTAGTTGATATTCAAGTAGGTGATAACATATAAAACAAATCTCCTAACTTTCACCTGAACACAAAGCAAACAATGAAGGCAAATGTAAACCAAGGCAGATTTTTTTTCCTGTGTTATAGTTTGGTAAAAATGGAGCAGAACAATAGTTTGCACTGCAATTTGGGGAACCCCATGTTGTAACCAAAATTATTTAGCAAAATTCAAGATGTACCCAATGGTATGTATAGCAAATCCAGTTCCACTGATGCAGCCTTCAGCAAATTGTGTGTGTTTTGTTTCTTGGTTTTTTTTTTATTTTTTTTTCCCCCTAGGAGGAAGACACTTCATTTCCCACAATCTGGAATGCTCAAGATAGACACTGCAGATGCATCTGAAAACAAACTTCTATGTTGTCAGCACATCAGGAAGATTGAAGGCTGCTGCCTTGCCCTGTTAGATTTAAAGTTATGGCAACATTTCTATTGTAAACACCATTTTCCAAGAATTTATAACCCAGTTGTAAAATATCTGCTCCAACATCAAGTTCTGGAGATTTGGGAAAGAAGTAAAACATTAAATTATGAAGTAAAGAATATTTTAAATTCAATCTTGAAATTTTAGCCATGGAACACAAATTTTAAGACTAAGATCTTAAAAGTCACATCTTAATTTTCATAAGTAATGAAAGGAAAATAATAACCAGAAATAGATTATGTGAAACCCCAATTTCACTTATTCTGAATGTATTTTGGAAAATAATGTAAATAACTGTCATTCCAGAGTACATGGTACTAGTTAGGTTGGAATTACTCTAAAAACTCAATATTTAAGCTTACTGCATTCCCAAATGAAAATATATTTCAAAATATATATAACAATAATCTTCTTTCTAAAGCACAAATATTAAGTGAAATCCTTGTTCCTAGTAGACTCTTTATTGAGGTGTAGGCCAGAGATACAGGGCTAAGTGTATTCACCAAAGATATAGTGGGGAGCATTACAGGAGGATTAACTGAAATCCACTGATGAGGGGAGCAACAGGCAAGACAGGAGAGTTCTGCTGAGCACTATGTGGGTCAGCTCCCTGGCCAGGGAATGAACCCAGGTGAGGTGATTGGCTACAGCTTGATGCAACCGTCATCAGGAGGCCCTCTTTCCCTTTCTTACATAATTGTATAGATGGACAGTAACACTTAGTGCTCATACCCATGCACCCATAGCCCATATATCCATACACAAAAGCCTCTTGTCTTTGGCTGTTCAACAGTGAAAAAAAAAAATAGTGTTCAAATTAATAAGAAAAAGGGAAAGTTGTGCTCTAAGATACATAGTTAAACACTCAGAAAGTGTGGACAAATCATATTATAAACAATGTCAAAAAAAAAAAGTCTTCTTTTTTTTTCCACATGTGAGAATCATTTACTTTCCTGCTTATCAAGGTATTCTTTACTCAGTGGCCATTTACTTGTAAAGATCTAAACCACATTTGACTCAAAATAAACATTTTCAGAATGCACTTATCTCTTCCCAACCATCTAAATTTAAACCTACCTACATAGCTATCAATCAGAAAGTCCAGTAAGAAAACCAGTCATCAAGGCTCACCATCATGTCCTGAGAAGGTAACACGACTGGCTCTCATCTTGAGTTTTCTCTTAGCTCCCCAGCTGAATTAAATCCCATTAAATCAAATCTCTTTACTCTTCCATTTTTTTAATAGGCCTCTCAGCCTCATCTTGCCCCAGAGAGCCCTCTCCAAATTCCAATAACTATGTATTTGTATCCAGTGTTAACAAAGTGAATAGATCTATACTACTTGAAAGAAAATTTAAGCAATGCAAGTCAGAAGAATACTGTTCTGTGTTCAATAAACATGTAAGAAAGGAAATGTTAAAAAAAAAAAAACTATGGTGCCTAATAAGAGCTTTTCTCAAGGAAAGAGAAGAAATTATAATTGATGGCAATATTAAATGCGAATGATGAACGATGCTAAAGCTGCCCAATTGGGAGAAATTCAGACTCCATACAACATGGGGCTCTCTCCTCTCTTCTAACAACAGAAGAAAGAATGATGCAAATGTATAAAATATTAATATACTAGTAAAAACAAAAAGGGGAGAAAAGAATCTAATTATAGGCTACACCTGAACTGAATATATTTGAGAAATGCAGAAACTGTACTATTCATGTATTTTTAAGTCTTTATTTCTTCCCTTTTATTTTTATAAATTTGGGGTTATAATACCTCAACTATAGGACCCTCCCTGGTGGCGTAGTGAGTTAAAGCACAGTACTGAGAAGCTAAAGCCACTTCCACATGAGTTAGATTTCCGCCTGCCCCGGAGGTGACCACATGATGTGGCAGACCTCTCCTGACCCGCCCGCTGCTCCCCTCAGCAGTGTACTTCATAGATCTGTCTGTTCTGCTCCCCACTCTGTCTCTGGTGAAGCTTCTCCCTGCCCCTGAGCCTCTGGCCTGTACCCCAGTCCTGTATGCACAAATAAATAAATCTTTAAATAATAATAATATTAATACCTCAAATTTATTTTGAAATGACCTTGGTTTCTATCTTCTTAAAAAATAGCAAACTTGCTCACAAATTGATAAAATATAATAAGAACATGAATAACTAGAGTTAAGGATTTAAAAACCTTATACAAGTTACTTAATAAATTATTGGACTACTGCTACCAAATATGCTAGTAAGGGGAAACATTAGCTATATATACCTTGAAATTCTTTCCCATATTTTGGAAACACTATCAGCCATTTAGCACTTCCCTAAAAATATTCTTCCTCACCTCTGTGTTGACTTGGGGGGTACTTCCCCAAATAGCTTAGCTTTCTATTACCTTGAATGGCTCTTCCTTTATTCATTTTCTCAGGCATATCTCATAAGTAACCAAGAAACAGTGATTCCAAAGGCTTTTTTCCCTTTTTTTCTCAAAAAAGAAATCCCTCTCAAACAACTCCTGCTGTCTTGAAACTTCAGAATTTGTCAGACTTGCTTGGATTTTTGGGCATATGTTCTTAAACTTTTCTATAAAGATCAGATAAAGAATTTGTTGATTTTTTTTTCAACTATACTTTTACAAGTCTAATAAAGTCTGAAACAGAGATTGATTGTGTTGATGTTTTAAAGCATTCAAGACTTTTTTTTAAGAAATGAAGGTACAGATGTTTAAATCAGCAGTAGTAGTAAACAAGACTTGAAGGATCTGGAGACAAGGGGATTAGTTATGCACAGAAGATTCAAGGGAGTTATCTAATAGAAACTTGATATACAATGTGATGTGCTAAACATCCTTTATTTAAGGATTGTTAAGTAACAAACGACATTCACTAGGTATTTTATGACCTGTTGTTGCATGGATCCTTCTTAAATCTAAATAATTATTTTTAACTCTTTAATGATAATGAACTCTAATCTCTGAATAAAGAATATTTCCTTTTAATTTTATAAGCATTTGTTAATTAAGAAGGTGATTGCCGGGCCCTCCCTGGTGGCGTGGCAGGTTGAAGTGCAGCACTGAGAAGCCTAAGCCACTTCCGCATGAGTTCGATTCCCCGCCTGCCCCGCAAGTGACCACATGGCGAGGCAGACCTTGTCTGACCCGCCTGCTGCTCCCCTCAGCAGTGTACTTCCTCGGTCTGCCTGTTCTGCTTCCCACTCTGCCCCTGGTGAATCCTCTCATCCTCCGCATCTCTGGCCTGTACCCCTGTTCTGTATGAATTAATAAATAAATCTTAAAAAAAAAAAGGTGATTATCTATTGATCATTTTGCTAATTTTGTGCTCTAATTTTTAGGGACTTAAAATTGTTATTTGCCAACCTAATTAACATTGAATCAACCTTAGTCTGGTAATGCATGAAGAAATAATTAGGTCCTCCTATTTAGAAGACTTGTTTTAAAAAAAGGCAACTATAGGATATAAAATATAGGTATGTCTCTTACCCTGTCATTAAATTGAATAAAGATAAAGAAAATATAAGCAACCTACAACTGCCTATAGAGCAATATGTATATAGCAGTCACAAAGTGGTTCTATAAAACTACAAAATACTTTGGCTTCATTGAATAAATAACTAAAATGGTACATTAAAATTCTTAAAACATATACAAGTATATACATATATGCATATACAATGCTTACATAAATATCCTGGCAATGTGACTTATTACACTGCATACATAATAGAAATTCAATTTCATACACCTCATCAAATGTATGATACTACATCACAACCACCACTAATGTAACAATGACCCACCAATTACACACAGTACACTGGGGTTCCTCTACTCCTTTGCCTTAGAACAATTTTTTTGTATTTCATCAGTCCCTAAATATGTTACTCTGCTAAAAGGTGAAGACATGGATTAAAGCACCTCTAAGATTTTTCCAAGTTTATTAGACAATAACTACATTATGTTCTACATGTTGACTGAATATGTAATTAAAATTTGCATTCATACTGTGGACTAATTCTTTCCTTTATGTACTTATTTATATAAACTTCTCTGTACATAACCAATAACAAAGCTAACTGATTGGCCCAGCAGAGTCTGGATGCTCACTATTGTTAAAAGGCAAAACCTACAGCAATTTCAAATAAATTTTAGTAATAATGAATAAAATCAGTAATAAGAATGAGAGAGGATTTGTGCTTTTCCCTTCCATTCTTAGTAAGCTCACCCTAAAGTTTATGCCAAAAGACATTCTCACATCTATAAACAAGAACTGAGAACAGTCCCAACTACAGAATATTTTACAAAGCAAGGACACCCTAATTGGTGAGGAATCCACACCCTTTCAGCCAAACTACTGATAACAATAGTTGGATTCCAGAAAGTTTGCTTACAAAAGGAGCCTTGGCCAAAATCAGCAAGCACTGTTGGGCTTTACTCGTTCCTAGCTATTAAATTATATAAAGGAAAAGAAGTGGTTATTCATATAAGAGAAAAAGATACAGAGAAATAAGAAGTTCTGTTGTTAACTGCTTGAATCAGGTACAATGTCAGCAAAAGCCTCACAGTTGAAGATTTTTAGATATGATTTATTTTGCTAATCAGGCAACATATTAAAAAGAAAAAAATCTCCTCCAGAGGAAGCATACAATTAGTCACCTAAATAACTGAAATCGTTAAGTCTTTTAAAGGAAAAAAGGATGCAAATCAGTACCCTATATCCTATAGATTAGAAAACTTTGAGCTATTTAGAAAATTGTTAATATAAAAAAAAATGCCTTAGAGATTTTGTACTTCAGGTAGAATTAACTTATTTATTATAAACAAGCAAATAATAATACCGACATTAAATAAAAAGATACATAACAAGTAATAAGTACAATTTTGGCCCCTGGGTTAGTGTACTAGAAAATTACAAAGTGCAAATGTTTCCATATACTGTGCTCAACTTAAAAACATAGTACAGAGCATAGCTCAACTTAAAAACATAGATCAGAGAAAAAAGGAGCATATAAGACCACTTTTGATGACAGCATTACCCACAAGTCACTATTATTAAAATATTTTGTACCCTGTCAGCAAATTTCAAGAGAGCCCAAGGGAAATCTATCTTTTCCCCACTGGGATATTTAGCCATATTTGGCAAAAGCTGGTTTTTGAAAATAAGTAGATACCATGAATCATAAGCACAGTCTTAGTAAATAATTTGAAAAGTCAACAGTTATAATGGTCAATTTGAAATCTCCAAAAACAATGTGACAAGTCTATAAACTGAGAGTCATAAAAAACAACTAATAAAAGTATTTCTGAAATATTAGCTCATTTTCAAGGACAGAATCTAGAATAGCTAAGGATATATAGTCCACACTGCTATTTATACTTGGGAGGAAATATAGCAGACATTAGTTCCAGAAAGAAACAAAAATAAAGTTTTTAACTACATACCTTTCTGAATGAAAATATTAAAAAGAATATTTTATATGATAGTCCTTTATACAATTATTTGAAATAGTTTTTTTCTTTAAATGCTGATATATTGATTGCAAAATTTTAGCTATAAAAACCTGCCAGGAGGTTGTTAAATAAATTTTATGGTATACTATTCCAAAAAGGGCTTGAAATTAAAAATAATAACACTTGATCTGTTCTATTTAAATGATCTCTTTTCCTGTAACTGTTTGAGTTATTATCATCTAAGTATGAAAATTATCAAAATATGGAGACTAGATTTTATTCATGTTTGAAAATACTAGATGATTTTTACTTTCTTCTGGTGATACTAATTTTCAACTCAGTTGTACTAGCCCAAATAGTAGCAATTAATCTTAGCTATTTAAATTTTAATTTATAGTAAAATTTAAATAGAATAAAAAAATTCTCAGTGATGTTGTCCATGAACTGAGTGCTTAATAGCTAGATGTGACAAGTGGATACCATATCAGTCAGAGCAGATACAGAACACTTCTATGACTGCAAAAAATCAAAATGGATAGTACTGATTTATAAGAGAGAGAGGACTTCATACAACAAAGGTATTGTCATATAGATGTTATAATATAAAGCATCACTTCATATGTGTGTGTGTCTATATATAGGTATGTAGATATACAGATATATATATATGAAAAACAATCATTAAATTTTAAATATTTATATCATAATAAAGCCTATAGTCTTATAGTAAATTTATCTCAATTTTGTTGTGAGTTATTCAACTAGCAATTGTGTTAAAAGTCAATTATTTTTGTATCTAGATTCCTTAAAAACATCATTTATAGTATGAATTTAAAAACCTTCTAAGTAGATTCAGGAGAACTAGTTAGATAAATTCAATGAATGCTATTTTAGTGCTATTATTCTACTAGTCAATAATTTCTCTTACTATTTCATCAATAACAAAAATACTAAATAACTAAAAATAGTATATAATAACTAAAAACAATTAATAATGACTTTATAGCAGATATTTAATAAATAGCTTATGATTTCTTCTTAAGTTGAATGTTTTTGTCTTCACAAAGAAAGACTAAGAATATCTCAACCATATGCACACACTTGGGAATATTAGTTGGAAGAAAACACAAAAACATGAGTAAATGTATGCATGTCTCTATTTAACCAACAATAATAATACAAACAAATAAATCCAAATTTCTTTATTCTTTATTCTTCTGCAAATGTGCAAAGTATAAATTAATGTGTGTGTGTAGAGAACTGGGATGTAGGCCAAATGTGCAAGGAGTGGGGGGAGTGATGAGAACACTCACCAGACACAGTGCGGACAAGAACAGGTAGATTTTCTGAAATACACTGTTGAGGGGCACAGTGGACAAGACAGAAGAGGTCTGTACTACCCTAGGTGGGTCAGCTCCCTGGACAGGGATCAAACTTAAGCCCTAGTCATGACAATGCTGAGACTAAACCTTAGACCTCCAAAATATAAATCAAAGAAAGATTTTCTTTATATTATGTATGTATATATATATATACACAGAGACAGAGAGAGAGAAAGATGTGTGTGTATATATATATATATATATACAGAGAGAGAGAGAGAGAGAAAGCGAAGATAAACAAAATTTAAGAATTCTAAACCATATCATCTTCCTAGATAATAAAAAAAATCATATAACATGTAAGCTATAATATGTCTTGGAAATATTGCCATCGGTTGTCTAATATGCCTAGTATTATAATTACTTGAATTAATTTACACAGTTAATTGAAATAACTTCTATTAATTCTTACTACATATGGTAGCTATTTTGCACTCATGTTTGAAACTACTCCATAGCACAGTTAGGTCACTTAAATTACTCCAGATAAAACTAAAATATACAAATATATACCATAGATAATTCATTTAAATTGGTATTCTAACATTTTTTTAATTTATGCATACAAGACCTGGGGTGTAGGCCAGAGGTGCAGGGGTTGAGAGGATTCACCAGAGACAGAGTGGGGAGCAGAAACAGCAGACCTACTAAAACATATTGTTGAGGGGAACAGCAGGTGCTAGAGTCCTGCTGGGATGGAGCTGTTACAGTGGCTACGGGGTAGCTTCATAGTGCTCCGACCTAACCCATTGCACCACCAGGGAGTCCCCTCTAATTTTTTTTAAACATTAAAAAAAAAATCACATTGCTAATGTACCCTTAATTGATTGTAAGACATGAGAACAGGAATTGGCAAAAGTTTAGCTTCTTGTAAACAAGAAAACAGTAATAGTAACATGGCAAGAAAATATTAAAGATGGCATTTCAACTGTTGCAACAAATGAAACAAGCCCATGCTACATTAAATCCATGCATGAGGTCTTCAATTTCTCCTCACTAGAATTCTCGGTGAGTCAGTGAAGGAGGCAGAAAATGCAAACAGTTATGGACCATTTTATCCATTGCAATTTCCTTTCTTCCTATACGACATCTGAAAAAGTGAATTTGAAAATGACTCGAGAGGGCATGGAGCCCAAATCCTGATTCCACACAAAGAGGTAACTAATTTAGTCAGTTAAACAGCAACCAGTAACAGAACAACAAAAAGAGGCCATGAATCCAGAGCTCTTTCAACAGCTGCTGGCAGGAGGCCAGAGGGACCAACCCCTTCCTCAGAGAACAAGTTTTCAAGTGGATGTACTTGTTCATGCATTCCTTTCTTTCTATGAAAGAATAAAAGAGTTAATAATGGTCTTTCTTGATTATTCTTTGGTGTCTTTGAATATTGGTATCAATAGAACTGCAGAAATATTTAAACATTGATCAGATTTTAAAATCACTGTCAACTTGCCAGATGACAACTGTAAAATCCTAGTAACTATTTTTCCAAGCCCCAGCCTCTTGCAACATCAATCTAACCAAAGACAACTGCCAAATTAATCTTTCTGCAACAGTTCTAATCGCATCACTCTCTTATATACAAACATCTGGTGGCTCCCCTTTGCCTAACAAATTAAATGCAAAATCCTTACCCTGGTATTCAAGTCCTTCACAAAAGTCCCAATCAGCCTTTCCTTCCTAGTATTTATTCCCTGCTTCCCAGACCAACTCCAGCTACCAGACAGCCATAAATATCATTCTTTCCTATCTTAACAACTATGCTCATGCTCTCTTCTTGGCACAAATTCTCTTTCCATATTTCCAGGTCACAAGTCTGCATTATCCAAGGTCATCTTAAATTCTACCATTTCCAGGTTGTTTATCCCAATTTCATCCAATACACACTCAGTCCATGGGGATTATAACTAAGATGAAAAAAAAAATGTACCAAATGAAGACTAATGTAAAAATATACATAAAATAACCAAAAAAAGCACACTCAAAATAACTTTAATCCCACCTTACTTTTAAGTCTCCAAAGTTCTTTTCTCCTTTCATGAAAATTATCACACCCCTTATATTCTATATATATGGAATATATACTTTCTTTCTCATCAGACTGAGTTCTTTGAAGACACACAATAGGTACTCCTGCTGCCAATGTCAAAATAAGATTGTTGACTTCCCTTTCAAAGAATTTTTATGGAGAAAATACACAAAAATATGTAAACTCCATGAACATTAATCTCTCCTTAGTTTTATATAAACAAGATGTTAAAGGCAGGTTACCAACATGGACACGGTAAGTAGGATGGATTAGAGGAATACATAGCATAGATTGCTGTATATTAGTGATAGGATGGGATTCTGGCATTTGTAGTTTCAGAAACACTCATAGCCTGGTTCTTCATTCAGCTGAGTTTTCCTGGAACTCAACAATCTCTTGGGCATAGAATGCATTTAGAAGCTCTTTTAACTCTTTCATCATAATTAGTGAACTGAAGAAGTAATTTGTTCAATGATCTGGAAGGAGGCATACGGCTCCTCTAAAGCTGCATCTGTTATGGACAGGAAATATGGCAATTTACTATGTTTGCTAATTGGGTTGGTCGGTAACTGTTTTCTTTCTTTTTTTTTTTTTCAGAAGTCCCCCCAAATATGACATTTTTCTATTTGAATCATATTACAAAAAAAAAATGATCATCATGATTACTTGAAAATGTGAACTTCATTTTCCTAAAATCTCAAAATGCCTTTGAAACCTCATCTTCCCCCCCCCTTTCAGGGCTAGCATTTCACTTCTTTAAAAAGGTCAGCATCAAAAAGCAATATGGACATTCTATCATGTTCTTATCTCACCAGATGTTTTTGCTATTGCTTGAGATAATTTTCTACTTTATGTACACATTCTCTTCTCACTCTTTCTCCGAGGTTTATATGGTTTTAATGATGTAAGTGTACAGTCTCAAGAAAAAGCCTCACCAGTTCCATCTGTACTTCTCACAGCAAGACATGCAGCTTCGCTGCTTTCAAGATCTTTAGGCCCATTCTACTTCCATGCAAATAAACAGCACTGACATGAGCTGGAAAACAGGTTGAGCTGATTCAGTTGGTCTAGTATACATTCTTCAGTCTTGGCTTGTCAGTGCAAATTATACTCACACAGTCTTCACATAGTCCATGACTGTTGGTGGTCTTTCTCTGAGAAAAATATTATGAGCCCTATTCATTTCTCTTTTGGATCTCTACAGCTATACACAGATCAGAAATGACAGTAATAGAGTAATGTTAGTGCAGAAGATATATTATCTGTTTCTTCCTCTGCAGTATTAAGTGAATATTGGATTTTCAGAGCATTCACTTGCATTGATGAGGTTAATCTATTATTTGAACACACTACAAAGAATAAGTAGAATTTCTTATCTTTTCATATTGATAATCATACAGAAGAATATGGCAAACTCATTCCTATGAACACTTTCCCTAAAAATTTCACAAGCTCCCCTATCCCTGGAGTATATCTACACATATGATTAAGTGGCAATATCCAATCTGCTGTCAAGCTTCCTAGTTCCTCCTTGCTTGCCATGTACTGTCATAAGTCAGTTTTCAATTCTTCTAATTTCTCATTTGAAATGTTTCTGAAATCCATCATCCTTTTATTTTCACTGTCAATCACTTTTCATATGAACTATAGGGTCATAATTTCCAACCTAGTCTCCTTCCCTATAATTTAGTCCATTCTTTACCCTTCTTATGTAGTGCTAACTATTCTCTGAAAACATACTTCTTGATAACAAAATCCCTTTTCCCAAAAATAATTAATGTATACTAATAGATAGACTAGCTAGTTATCTTGAACTTATAGGCTCTCATATTTTAGTACAACCAATATTTCATCACAATTAAATATTTTCTCCAGGGCCAAGTAACAGAATAGTACTGGCCCCAGTCTCTGCATATTGTTGTAAGTATGTTTCAGTTGAACAAAGATTCTACCATCTCTTTCTGTTAGAAGCCTACCATCCTTCAAGGCTGATCCAAGAATTTACCAACTTTTTTGATTCACACCAAAATCAATCAGCTCTTGCCTTGTAAAGAGTTACAACATCTATTCTAATGACCTCTCTGTTCCTGCAGTATGTCTTTGTTTATTTAGAATTTGCCTTCATATTAGTTTTTAAGTATTTGAGTTCAACATGTTAATGTATATTTGTGCTTACTACCAACTTGTACAGTCGAAATTTGTATTCACTACCTAATGTGAAGTGCGGTGCACAGTAAATTTTCAAAAATGTTGGCAATGCACTACCTAATGTGATAATGTGGTGCACAATAAATTTTCAAAAAATGTTAACAATGAACTAAGGATTAATATGGTGTACCACGACTACACTGGTGTGGGTTCATTATAGTAATAATACTTGAACATCAATGTAAATCAATGACAAGAACAAATATGTGTTGAATAAGGTCAACATGTATTTTCTGCATTACAAGTGTTCTGAAAAAATTTAGTTCATTTGTCTACTCATTAATACAAATCTACATAAATTATGCACCTGCATATTCTTTAGAAATTTACATTTAGCTAAATGATTTTGCCTTCTTTCCAGTTGACAGCATGTGATATGCTGTCCATATATGTCATTGTTTTCATTTTCAAGCTTGCCCAAACCAAGCATAGGTTATGACTCTTTCCTCTTGTTGCTACATTTTCTATCTTGTTCTGACATTTTTGTCTCTTTTTCAAATTCCAGATGACTTACTGAAATTATAGATACATATAAGATAAGCTCTTGCAAATCATAAATATGTGAATATCACATACACATACATTTGCCTTACATTTAACATGATATAGGAGATTAAAATTTGTTCAATATTCTAGCCTGTCCTGCTTGTTTTCTGGAAACTTATTTCCCTTTTCTTGTTCTTCTATGCCACTGATACTTTGTCTTGTCTTCAAATTTATTTATTTATCTTAATTCACTCTCTATTGTGTCCTTCCTCATTAAGTTCTAGTAAAGAAGCCATGTTTGAAAGTCTGGTTAAGGGAGGTAATGGCAGCAGGTGAAGTAGGTAGGCATCTAGGCGGTGAGATATTTGAGCCATACTCAGCTCCATTCTACCCTCAGTCCTTCCATTCCCCAGTCCTATCAAGCTGTCCTATCTTTCATTGTTTCCCTTTCCACCCAGTAGCTTCACCTTTAGCAAGGCCCTTGTAGATACTGACACACATAGTAGCTATGTTATTTATCCTTCAGTGAAAAGTATACTGTTGTTAGAGATGCTGCTCCAAAGTACTCATCTTTGAGTAACAATTTTAATGATTTATTATAAACTAGAGAAAACCAGCACATTTCTCAGACATAGAGGCCTGGCAGGGGCATTGGACTTCAGGCTTCTGTCTGGTGCACAGTCTGATCACACAGTGTCATCCACACCCAACCAAGCTTTGCACTCCACCCATCTCTCCTCATAAATCCTCTTCCATGGTAGCTGAGGCCTTTTCTCATATGCCAGAACCCATTTCAATCATGTTTTTTACACTGAAACCATTTACCGGTTCCCATCTAAGACAGGAGTGATAGTTCCCTTCTCCTGGAGGCATTCTACCATGTACGGCCTTTGCTTACTTCCTTCATCACCTCTAGTGCTTGATACCCTTGTCCGTAAAGGACATACTCAAATTAACACTGCTTGGCTTCCAGTCCTATCTGTGTTTCACATTTCTCACAAGTAAAAAAATAGATACTAATAGTACAGTTTCATAGGGTTTTGTGACATTTGACATATATAGCACTTAAAATAATGTCTGGTCAATGAAGGGCACTGTACCAGTGGTACCTATTACAACAACTATTTGTCAATCTCCATTTTGATTGTCCCTTCTGGGTACACAATGTTTCTAGCTGTTTTTATCCTAGCATCTAGAATAGTTCCCAGCATATTGAACTCTTAATAATGGTTTGATCACAGAATAAACAAATGCTTAAAATAAGAGTAAGAGTAAAAAGAGTTATTTTCTTTTCCCCCAAGTAACAACATGCCTCTTTTTCATTGTTCCCCTTAGATGTGCAGGGAACTGTAAGGGTACAAACACAGATGTTCACTGTTTTCAAATTGAGACTTTTAATCAAATTTTCCAAAACATACAGAGGGTTTCTATTATACTATCTTTCAGAATTATATGAGCATCTATGGGGATACAAGAAGGGTAAACTACCAGCAAAGCTAGAAAGAAGGACCGGCTGCATAATTTGTGGGGCTCAATGCCAAATGAGAAAGTGAAGAAGTTATATTAAAATTGTGAAGAAGTTTCAGACGGTGACAGTATAGCATTTAGCTGTGTGGAGTTGTTCCGAACACAGGGATAGGTTTGATTGTATAAACTGCCTGCCCATGAAGCCAGTCCTGATAGAAAACAACACTTCTTATCCTCTTGGCTCTGCAATATATTCTGAAACACAGATTTAGACTATCTTATTGCCAGATTAATCTATCAAAACTGATTGAGAGATTGTAGGTCTGCAACCTCTTACTATATCTCCCCATTCCTGGCTGTCCCAGATCCTGTCTCTACCACTGACACAAAAAAAACCAGCCTCTTCATTTATCTCCATAATCTAAACTGCACGTTATCTGTCATACTCAAAAGAGACCTTCATTTATCAACCATCTATTGGGCACCAAACATATTGCAAAAATTCTACATATCGTTCTATACATATAATAAGATCTCGCTCTCTAGCTGCCCCAGTATGTAAAGGGATTTCTGGCTTTTCCTATGAAAGCTGATAGTTATTAATTTCTAACACAAGAATAAAAGAGTAAGTAATTTTCTGGATATATGTGCATGTCAATAGTGAGATGAACAAAGTAAAGTCTAAATCATAAAGAAGGAGATCTCCAGAACAGGTCACTGAAGGAGTTACTGCATGCTTTGTAGAAGAAAATCTCTTAAACATATCTAACTAGGACTCTTCTCAGATCATCTAATACTTATGTTCTACCTTTTTAGTAACCCCAAATGAAATGCCTCAGCCCAACTAGTGACAAGAATTCATATTACAGCGTTAGATGGTAGATCAAGGACAAAGGAAATAAAATAATTACAAGCAAAGATGTATTTGTCATGGGAGGGAAAGCAGAGTTAGGTATGAGGAAAAGGAAATTAAATTAGAAGGTGGGAAAGGAAAATGAACCTTCTGGCCTGGAAAAGGAAAATCATTCTCTGTGCTCCTATTACACAAATGTGTTGTTGGCGTCCTGTATTAAAATATAAATTCAAAGCAGAGGCAATAAGGCTGGCAGTAACGTGCACAGGCAGAGGGCCAAGAGCCTTGGCTGTTGGCAGCCACTAGGCCCCAAGGGCCCCAGCAACAGAGTCCTGGTTATATCTGTCAGACACTGAGCCACTGAACACTGCTATTTCTTAGTTAAGGACTCTGGTGTTGGTTTTAAAATTTTTTTTCATTTGGGGAGCCATAAACAAATAGTTTCTGCAGAGCAGAGAGAGATATAATATATTCTTACTCGCTATGTCTGGTGAGGAATGATAGCAGGTGTAGTATTACTCAAAAAAATGCAGATGCTAGGAGATGAAGGCTTTCTTTAACAAAGTATATTGTTTCTTAAGGCTGTTTATGTTTTCAGGGAATATTTATTGAATCCTTTGTGAGTAGTGGAGATATAGCAAAGAAGAAATGTTCTTTGGGGACAGACAGAGAGTAAATACATAAGCACATAAATGAACAAGATAATTTCATATGGAGATAAAAATGTAAAGAAGGAAAACCAAGGGGATGCAAAAGATGTTAATGTAATAGATGCACATGTTGATTCTCAGTGATACATGCCTGAAACTTATATAGTATTACAACTCAGTGTTACATCAATAAAAAAATAAAATAAATAATAAAAAAAAAAGCAACTGGAAGAAGAGGTGAAGTAAGATTATCTTAAAGCAGTGCTTAACAAAGCCTGCTGTAACAGGATGGTATTTTTCTAAGACTTGAAATATGACTTAGATTGGAAAGAGACAGATATTATATTTTCAATGTCAAAGGAACAGCAAACATCAAGGTCTTGAGGGAGCTAGAGTAGCCACTCTTAGAATCAAAAAAACCCCCACAAAACTAGAATGTGAAGAACAAGAAGAAAATATGTGGAAGGAGTCATCACATAGTAGCATGGAAATCATGGTTGTGAGTCCTGCATTTATCCTAAAAGCATCAGGAGACCCTTGATGAAATTAATAAAAAAAAATGATCTCAACTGATTTCAGGCCCTAAGATAAAGATCACACTGATTGTTGTATGTAAAGTGGAATACAGAGGCAGCAATGGCAACAAAAATATCCTTTATGAGGCTATTGTTGTAGATCAGGCAAGAAATGGTGGAAACCCTGGCTTAAGATGAGGAAAGTGGATAGTGTAGGAGAGGTGTGCTGAAGTGGAAGGAAATGTCTCAGTGTCCAGCAAACTGGGTAAGAAGTGATAGTGCAGGCCCTATGAAAGGAGACAATTAGCTCCCAGAGCATCAACTAGAGCTTCACAATCAGTAAATACCTCACTCACCAGAAAGCTACCTCAGCACTCTCAGTCATTCAGAACATAAAACAAAAATCTTTAACTCTATCTATCTGAAGTTATACAATTAAGTTGTCATATTCCAAGCTTATGGCTTATCAAATTCATCACCTCAGAAGTGAAGCACAATAGTGTTTCTGAAGTCTGAGATCAGTACCAGGGACAACTCAATCTGGGCAAAGGAAGAGAACACATGCAGACGCCTACATGTGCCAATATACACACACACGGTGACCTTCCCAACACACACAGGACAAGCAAAGAGATATATTTAAGATATTTTAATCTGGAAATACTCAATCAAATGGCCCCACATACCACACTAGATTTTAAAGTTGTCAAGGAATTACATATCCATTCCTGAGCTCTTACTCTGGGTGACCTCCTATCCACAAAGCATCTCTAATCCATAGGCACATCTCCACAATGCCCCTTGCTTCTTTCTGCAGGGCACGTACATTATTTTCTCTTTCTGTATCTGTATAGAAGGTAGTGAGCTTGTTGAGGAAGTTCTTTAATGACCTTTAGTCTCTGTATCTCTGGGGACTACCACAGGAGCACAGAGTAAGCACAAAGTGTGGAAAAACTACAGAGTGGCAGCTCTTAATTTTACCTGCGGAAGAAACAGCCTGTTAGCCCAGTAACTCAGCAGATGTTGTTTCACTAGTGGAAACATTCCCAAATTTTACGGAGATTTGTCTAGGTACAGCATAGCTTTTTTTTTTTTTTTTTTTTTTTTTTTTTTTTTTTTCCCTCTCTCTCTCTCTCTTTTAACAGATGGGTAGAAAGTTTTAAACCATTGCTTCTTGGCAGAGCAACTAAGGTGGGCTCAGGCATCAGGGCTGATATAATTATAGTTTTGGTTATGCCTGATGTGTTTTATTCTGATGTGCATAGTTTGTGCTCCATACACATTTAAAGATTTAATTAAATGTTTCATTATAGGGAACACAGTGCCAAATAACAGCATCATTACCTTTTTTCCTTCCCACAAAAACAGTCATTCTCTCATTTTGTTTGGAGACCTAAATACAAATCGGGTTTATTTTTAGTTCGTAATACTGACATGGACACCATCAAAAACGCCCTGTTTCTTGTTACTGGAAGGCAAGCTATCACTGCAATGTCCTGTTGTCTGAGCTTCTTCTAGTGCTGGACAAGGCTTTACCAAAGAGCAAGCACCGAATCAGAGAGGGAAAAGAGAGTGAGAAGAGGAAGAACTGCTATATTCCTTCTATAGATAGAACACAAAACACAGCAAGAACATCAACATCAAAAGAATAATGAAGGTAAAAAGAAAAACACTGCTGTATTAGTCAAAAACACCAATTCCTTCATTCAGAATCCTCAGGATCTATATGACTTGAATTATGATGCCAGAGACATTTCCAGTGAAAGCTTGCAGCTACAGAGGCCTGTACTGTTTACTACATAGAAAGTTGATCCTATGAGAAAGAGGGAGATGGCACCTGGCAGAAATGGAGAGTCAATATTAGCAAGAGTCATTGTTTTTTCCACTGATACCCCGAGGAGACATTTCTATTCCTAAGAGCTCAGGATCTAAAGAAGTAGAAGCACAGATGTTCTTAGTAATTCTGTCTGCAACTCCCTCTTCCTTTCCTGGGAAAAGCAATAATTACACATGCTTCTTTTCTACTCGGCATGGTGACATGTTTCCTGACTGCATACCTGTACTGTTCACACCTCACCCTCCTTCTCTCATCCCTTTTCTACTTCTACGTCAAGGAACATTTTAGGAAAATTGTAGGAGCTTTGAATTTTTTGGAGGACACTTTTTTTTTTTCCCAGAGAAAGTGAATAGAGGGAAGGTGTTTTATATCATATTCACAAAACTAGGATATTTCAGGTCAATTTTTCCATTGCATCTGTTTCAGAGGTCTTTACCTTAAAGAAAAAGGAAGAAGGGGAGATTGAAGTTTTCCTGCAATAGGGAAACAAGTAACAGAAATTTAAGATTACTGTTGACTAGTCAAGTTGTCTGTTTTTAAAAATTATAATTATGATTGCAGTGACTCCAACTCCTTTTATTAAAATTCCTTTTGCTACTGTTTAAAACTAGTTTTTGCAAGTTTTACATGCTTTAATGAAAAGTATGGGCTATAATTAAATTGCTCTAATGCTATCATTACATAGATACCAAATTAAAAAAAAACTACAGTAAACAAAGAAACAGGTCTTAAAAATTACTTTGTCCAACTGCCTAAATATATTTAAAAAAGAGCAATATTGAAAATCAAGGCTATAATATTTTTATTTTTTATTTTTTTTAAGATTTTATTTATGCATACAGAACTGAGGTACAGGCCAGAGATGTGGAGGGTGAGAGGATTCACCAAAGACAGAGCAGGGAGCAGAACAGGCAGATCTACGAAGTATACTGCTGAGGGGTGCAAGGGGCGGATCTGGAGAGGTCTGCCACGCCATGTGGATCTCCTCTGGGGCAGGCGGGGATCGAACTCATGCGGAAGTGGCTTTAGCTTCTTAGTGCTGCGCTTTAATCCGCTGCACCACCACGGAGGGCCCAGTTATAGTATTTTAAAACTGGTATAATTTTAACTATATGTTTTCATTTAAGCTGGGTACATGTTTAAAATTTAGGGAAATTTAAAAATTATGAAGTATTTTTGTGTACCCAGAATCAACAGGTGGATATGTAAAAGTATCTAACTGACCCAATCTTGATTAAAAAAAAAAATTAAAGAAATAGGAGAGCAGAGAGAATCCATACCTTTTGAAGGATTATCACATGAAATTTTGAGTTTTGTTTGAAAGGAAGTCCCATAGTCCTGACTCTCTGTCATGTTACTTTGTGTAAGTTATTTAACAGCACTAAGCAATGATTTTGTACCAATTTGAGATATTTGTGAAGATTCAGGTTGAAGAAAGCAGAAATACAATGATATACCTCAGGAATCAGAACCTCAAAATGTGACATTTTGGATTAATTTGTATTATCCCAAAATTCATATGCTGAAGTCTTAACTCTGAGTATATCAGAATGTGATCTTACTGAAAAATGAGGTCTTTATAGATATAATTAGTTAAGATAAGGTTTATTAGTGTAGACTCAGATTTCATATGATGGGGGGTTCAATTAAGAAGGAAATAATTTGCAGATAGACATACACAGGTATAGCACTTTGTACAGAGACACAGAGAAATGTCCCTTAATTTCACTGTTAGCCTCCCCAACTCTAAGACAAATTTTTTTTTTTTTTTTTTTTTTTAATATACAGCATGCTGGGCCCTCCCTGGTAGCACAGCGGATTAAAGCACAACACTAAGTAGCTAAAGCAACTTCAGCATGAATTCAATTCCCGGCCCAGAGGTGACCCACATGGCATGGCAGACCTCTCCTGACTTGCCCACTGCACCCCTCAGCCTTATACTTCGTGGATCTGCTTGTTCTGCTCCCCACTCTGTCTCTGGTGAATCCTCTCACTGCCCCTGCACCTCTGGCCTGTACCCCAGTTATATATACACAATAAATAACATATATACATATATATAAATACATATGCATATGTATATATATGTGTGTGTTGTGTGTGTGTGTGAATATATATATATATATAGCCTGTAATATTTTGTTAAGTAAGACAATCCTTGCAAAATAAAATAATAGCCTTTATTTGGAAAAGGGGAGTTTTAAAATGTATATAAAGATGTAGTCATAATGGTCTAAAGTGGATCATAAATTCAATGACTAGTATCCTTACCTGGAGGTCATGAGAAGAAACAGACTTTGGTTAACACAGATGAAAACTATATCACAACAGAGGTAGCACATGGAGTAATGAGACAAGGATTCTTCAATATACTAATTTAATAAATACTATGTATTCTTTGTTTTAATTTACTGCTCTATCAGTCAACATTACAGATAAAAAGAAGTAAGTCAAGAAATGATAAGGAGCAACCAGGAACCAGGACAGAGGCAAACATCTAGCCTTTCAGAAACTGCAGAAAGAACCAATCCTCTCAACTCCTTGATTTTGGAATTCTCAGCACCAGAATTGTGAAGGAAGAGATTTAAATCACACAGTTTGCAGCATTTTGTTATTGCAGACCTAGGAAATTAATATAGGAAATGTTACATAAAGTGCTATGTGAAGGGTTGCATGAAAATTTATGATGCGAAATTATATTTCCATATGTAACCTGAAATTTATGATTATTAAATCCAGAATGAGATGTGATGGTCAGTAGAAAATTTATATGGTGATGTAATTTCTGAAGTTTGCCTCTTAAATTACTTTAGTGTATATACCATGGAGGGGTGTAGAAGAATATACATAGAACAAATAATAGATGTAAAATTATTATTTGTAACATTAACTAATAAAGAAGTAAATTAAAATAAAGAATACATAGAAATTGTCAAATTGGTAGAAAATTCCATATGTAGAAACGATACATTAAAAAATACAGTATTATATTGGAGAGTGAAAGGAAAGCAGTTTCTACAAAGGATATATTTTGGGGCATAATTATTTTTGCAAGTGGCATAAAGTTTTCAACTTCAACTCAAGTTTCTATAAGAAAAAAGTATTTATTCTATGAAAAAATTAAACTGGACAACAATAATGGTCTTTTAATCATCAGTTTCAGGAGACTCTGCCTGTCAGTAAACAATGGAACAATTGATGTTTTTTTTAAAGGTTCACAACTCTTTAGATTTACTTCATTTCAGTTTCAACTTAAACTGTTTAGCTTTGAGAAGACTTTGCTACACATGTCCTAGGTTACAAATTCAAAATCGAAACCAAATCTGCAGTTCAATCCTGGTCTCCCATTCATCTTCAAACACCAAATAAACTAGCTGTTGTATGATTCAACTATGCAGTGATTTTTCACAAGCACATTGTCACCAATTTCATCTGAGATCCCATATAAACAGGATTGTCGTTGCTGGTGTAGTTTTTATTTTATTTCCTCTATTCTAAAATAGTCTCTTCAAAGGAAATAAAACTGACCATCAACAAATTATTTACCTTTGGGAAAGATTCTTAACTTTTTGATCTTCCATTTCTACATTTGCAAAACAGGCAAAAAAAGTTTTCACAGAACTACTGTAATGTTAAATAAATTAATATCACAAAAGTTTACTTAGTACATATTAAGAATTCATCAGTGTTAATTCTATTTTCACTTCTCTTAATATTACATGCACATCAAGTAAATAAAACAGATATAATCATATGAATATAGAATCTCCAGTACCTTTCTATCCCTGTACTCATAAACTCTGCTCAACTACAAATTAATTTAAATTATCTGCATGCTCTTTTTTAATTGAAAACCTCAGTTATGTGCTAGATCTCACTTTTCCATAACAAGATAACATAGTGGCCCACCATCTTACTCCAACATATTTCATTGTTCCCTTTGTACTACGTACAAACATACCTCTACTTCTACCATCTTAAACTAATGCAACAAAAATCACTATTGCCCCTATATTCCTTTCTCTTCTTCTGCATTTTACTGCAAAACTACTTAAGATAGTTATTAGTGCTCAGTGATTCCAACTCTTTTTCCATTCCCTCTTAGATTCATTCCAGTGTGTCAGATGATACCTCACAAAATTGCATTTGGCAGAATTGAACAGTGTCTAATTTGATGTATTTTCTTTATTTAGCTACCAAGACCCAGGGAGAGGGAGGGAGGGAAGAAAGGAAAAGAAAGAAAGAAAGAAAGAAAGAAAGAAAGAAAGAAAGAAAGAAAGAAAGAAAGAAAGAAAGAAAGAAAGAAAGAAAGAAAGAAAG
>NW_004567104.1:11465748-11507234 GCF_000260355.1 Condylura cristata | reverse complement strand
AAGAAAAGAAAGGTTAGTATACTTGCTAATCACATTTTATACTTTCTTAGTCATCTTCTCCCAGATCTTTTAATGATAAAATTTCTCCATGGATTAGTCTTTAGTCTCTTTTCCTTTACATTATTTTCATTCTTTTCCTTTCATTCTCACGCCACCTCATGGCTTTAACTTCTATATTAAATTGATGGCCAAATTTATGTCTACCTAGACCTTTCTCCTAAACTTCAAAGTGGTTTCTTGATATCTACACTCAAATATCTAACAATCAACTCAAATTTAGCATGTCTGAAACTAAATGTCATTTCTCCACTATGTCTTTTCCTAACCCACTATGATTCATTTTTTCTATATTGAGGCATGGCAAATGTATTCTTTTAGACATTAAAACCAAAAATCTAAGAACCTTTTGAGTTTTCTCATTTCCTTTCATAATTCACAAAAATTTATCTAGAAATGTCATCTCAAGCTGAAGTTCTACTGCTTACACTGTTATCAGCCTGTGCTGGGCATGGAAAATGCTAAGACTTTGTCAAAAATCCTCTTTGTAGCCTCTTATTTACCATCCAAGTTACCATATACTCTCCTAAAATCTATTTTCAATGTCATTTGAATTATCTTTTTATTATGAAGGCAGAAAATTTTGAATCTCAGTGTCGCTTCTTTCTCCCCTTTCCAAATACAATATACTCTTTAATACACAAAACAAATTTTCACCTTTATTTGTGCCTTTCCCCAATAAGGTATCTATTTTTACTCCTTCAAGTCACTTTTTGAATGAAGACTACAATATCTCATTTAAAGTAACTTTCCCCTACTACACCACCACTCTTGATAGCACTGTTTATTTCTTGTATATTCACATCTTTAAATTTAGTTAGGCTGTGTTTATTGTCTACAATTTACCTCTATCCACTAAGTGTATCCTTGTCCAAGAGGACAAGGATTTTTTTTTTTTCACTGATGTTTCAAAAGGGACTCGAAAAGTAATGAGCATAGAGTAAGGATTCAATAAATACTTTTAGATGAATAAATAAATAGTTATAAATTCAGAAG
Organism: Condylura cristata; assembly: GCF_000260355.1. Classification (NCBI taxonomy): domain Eukaryota; kingdom Metazoa; phylum Chordata; class Mammalia; order Eulipotyphla; family Talpidae; genus Condylura; species Condylura cristata. The sequence continues at coordinate 11,506,181 of NW_004567104.1, read as the reverse complement.
TAAGGAAGAGTATTATGCAATATAGTCCTATTTTAAAATTCTAAACATGCTGACAGTGATATGAGTTGCTGTTATATATATTTAATTAGGGGGAAAATCAGTCTCTATCTTAAACAAACCACCAAGTAAATGTTAAATATGTGGAAAGGATTCTGGAGTGAACTCAACAGGATCTCAGGTGACAACATTTAAACACAATATATACAAGTACAATATATATGAGAATAAGGAAAAAATGCTGGGGGAGAATTAAGAATGGTACTCAAATCATCTGTGTTGATACCAATGTCTATACAATAAAAAATAGGGGCAAATGAAATAGTAAGTTAACAATTTCTCACCAACTCAGAAATGAAAAATTAATTCTATATTCATCTCAGAAGAGCTATGCAAATGATAATCAACATGCTGGAGAAATACAAAGCAAAGCAACTCTGGGGTATCCATGAGGCAGTGAATGTTTTTATGGATTCTCTGGGCCCCTTGATTTTCCTTCTCATGTTTATTGCTTAATATTTGACCACTCTACTATTGTCATGTCTCATAAGAGAACAACCTAGAAAACAAAGGAAATTTTAAGCTAATTAAAGTCAGACCTGATTAAGTTATTGCGGGATATTCTGACATCTTGGTCTGGACAGTATAGCATGTATATTAAAAGTATTAAGAAAAATAAGTAGTAAGAATGTTTTATAGGAATTAGTTGCTAATATCAATTTGAACCAATTCAATTAAGGTAAATAATAAATTTCTCTGGAAGACAGAAACTGTTAAAAAATTAAAGACGTCACAATATGTTTAAATATACAAAATAAAGAAAAAATGCAGGAAAAGAAAATAGGGAGATACAAGTTACATTACAGAAATCTTCTACTGAGATAAATAATTTAACATACAGAAAAGTGTCTAACATATGCAAGAACTAAGTTGAAACCTGACGCTATCACTTACCAGTCACAGAAACTGGGTCAGAATACTTAATTCACAGAACCAAGAATAGCAATACACATTTTCCAAAAAGTTTTAGTAATGAATTATGTCTATTCTTGACATCAAATTTCTAGTTTCTATCACATTTTATCTGCTTATTTGGTCAAGTGTTGACAGTCATCTCATTTAAAGATTTTGCTCTTTCAATTTTACAAGGATAAAATCATAAAGAACTATCAAGAGAGTAATTAACATACAGCTAAAATTATCATGGGAAATATCAAAAGATAGATTAAAAATTGCAACTGGGACCTATTTTAAGTAAGAGACAGCCTATTGATAAAAAAAAATGCTTCTCTCAATAGCAAAGAAAAATATTATAAATATTCTATTTAAAATTATGGAAAGGTAACATTTTTCTTCATTCTATATAGCATTCAGAAAATGCTCTATTTTTTGTAACTTATTTGAATATAAACTCTATATAAAAAGAAACCTTTGTTTCATTCATTACTGACTCCTTTGAACAGGGCATGACTTATAATATGCAATTAGGAAGTAGTTTTGAGGTAATATAGTATTCACAGATTATTGTATACTTGGTCACTAGAGGCCAAGAAAAAGAGAAGAAAAAAAGATAACAACTCAGAATTAACTCTAGATAAAAAGTAATACAATTCTGTACTTCCTGAAACATGATTTATCAATATAAATTTCTAGAATTCTAATGAAGAACCTAGCCCATATGCAATATATATTAACATCAGCATAGATAAGAAATTACTAAAATTTTCTAGAACCAGGATAATATAATTTCTTAGAATAACCAGAATAAACTCTTCATGATAAAGAAGGAAAAAATAAAGTATGAAAAACAAAATCTATTACTGTGCTTAAAAGTCATAGTCTAAAATTCAATTTTGTTTATTTTTAAAAAACAATTTATAGAAAATTGTATTTAAATTATTTGCTGTTTAGACTAAATAGGTATGCAAAAGGAAATTTAATGCGCAGAACTTATTTAATAATCATAGGATATAATAAATACCAAAGCAAGATAATTTTTGAAATGCTTAATATAAAGACACAGTAGACTGTAAATTAAAAAGAATGAAGTAGATATCTGTAGATGTTATCCTCAGGCTAATTATAAATTGGATCAAAGTTTGCTAAAGTAAATAGCACAGCCTACATGACTCTTTGCCAACACTCTCATAAAGCAGATGGAACCAACAAGCCAAAGAACAATGAAAAATAAATCTGTAATATGTCCCCTGCCCTCTGAAGTTGTATGAAAAGAAAGGTCACTTTCTCCACTAACATAATTTTTGGTGTCCTTCTCATTTCTTTGATTATACATATTTTTATGTATTATATTTATGCATTCTTCAATAGCATGTTTATTTATGACTCTGTAAATCAACATCTTTGTGATAGGAGGTGAAAGTCACTTAGCTAATTACACATGCTTGATAAGCTGCATAATAATAACCACTGCAGTATTGTACATTACTTGAAGGCATGTAAATTACTGCAGTTATTCTCATTTGGAGAAAAACAAGAGACTACTTAGTTACTTCAAACACTGCTGTTACCTCAATATTAACCTTCTAAATTATACTATGCTTTTAAACCAAATCAAAACATCAATTTAAAAAAAAAAGTTAATCTAATGTTATCAGGATGACCAAAGAAATACACACACACACATATATATATGCTACAGACACACACGCACTCACTTTAATTTAACATTTCTGATCTGCAACTAGATTTTATCTATACATTGCAACTTCAGTAAAACAGAATAGTTTAGATAATCCTGCTCCACAATGATGTAACAGAATATGACATAGCCCAGCCAATAGACTAGAAATGAGTACAGAGATAGAGTATATAGTGCTAGAATATTAATATGACTTCTGTATGAAGATTGGAAATTCTGCAAAGTTTTGAATAAGGTCAAAATAACACTTACATGATTTACTGCCATAGAAAATCACACTATCCTATGAGTGATTTACTGGATGTTACATAAAAATGGAGTGTGGACAAGCTACATTCAGATGCAAGCTCACAGCTGTCAGTGTCTACATTTGCTCAATCTGGTTAGAGTATGATTTGAAGGTTGATTTAATTGTAGCTTCTGAATCATGTTCTTCTCTATGTTTTAAATTGTTTAACATAAATATAAAAATGTTAAAGCAATTTTAAGACTATAAATATTTAACATAAAAATCTGCAAAATCTCATTTTCTTCTGGGAAAAAAACTGAAAATAAAATGACTAGGAAACACACTATCACTTAATAATGTTATTTACATAATAGGTATGGAAAAATTATCCTTATTATGAAAAAGTTCATAAAGTGTTCAGAAGTTAAAAAAAAACACTAAAACTAGATTTGTGACTATATGATCAGTTTTAAAAGGAGCAGAAATCTCTTATCTGTAGAAAAGTCTTTCTACATAATAGTTAACAAAAGATAAGGCAATGTCATTTGGGCTTCTCACAGGCAAGACAATAGCTCTACTATCTTTTCCTCTCAACACAAATGCAAAAGCACAGATTCAACTCTTATAAATCTACCAGCACCAGAAAATAAGACACCACCAACTAGATTTGTCAATGTTACCTACTCGGGTAGAGTACTCCTTAACCATCTTTCTATTCCTTGACCAGCTTCATTAAATTCCAAATACCACCTAACCATCCAACTTCCCAGCAACAGCAAATCATCCTTAGGGAGAATATCTTGTTCTTCCTCTAAAAGGTTTTCCCCCACTTTTTTTATTTCCACTTTTATACATACCTCCTTTTCTACATATTTTCTTGCCGGGTTTTCTGGCACATTCCTTGGATATTCTTTTTACTGAAAAATGAATAGAAGACTAGAAAATAACATGGCGCTCCATCACAGACCGCCGGAACATGCAACACCACTATCTAACTTAATATGCTCCTGCATTTACTGAGTGCGAAAGATCCCCAATTCCTTGAGTCTGCACATGCAATGGAGAAATGTTGATGCATCTTCTCAGAAGTCATTCGGTAGGAAATGGAAATTGGGAACCCATTTCTACCTAAGTATACGTGCTGTGGAGGAAAAAAAATGAGTAGGCACAGGAAAAAATAAGAACAGATACACCAACACACATTAACAAAAGAAGAGTCATGCACGCATGTAAAATATGTCTACATGCCAACAGGAAAAGCCATGCATGCTACCAGTACACATGAATTAATATTGTTAGAATAGAATAGAAAAATATAAATATATCTTCCTGTTTCTCCTGCAGTAAACTCACCATCCTCAGTTGGGACATATATGTTTAAATACAGGCAATCTTCGCTCTGGTCTTGAACATATGATGAAACCACATCCAAGTTATTAGTAAACCACACAGGAAGCATCACTTCTGGTAATCTGCCATCAATGATATTCTGGGGACACACTGGAGCAAACTGAGTAGCATTTCTGATATCTGACCAGGGAGATGGTGGTTCTGGAGGCTGAAAACGATGATCCCCTGTTGGTGGGGCTGCATATGGAACCCCAAGAAATTGAATAACAGGTCCTAAAATTTCATTATTCAGTTCCTTCTTAATCCCTCTAATCTTGCCAAAGTTGGTAGTCACCAATGGGTCTGCATCATCCAATTTTTGTGAGAGCACATGGGCGGCTTGAAGCAAACATCCCAATACACAAAGAGTCAAGGAGGCACCCAATCCCCCATGTACCAAGCATGCCATCACTGCTCTCCAAACATAACTTGGCCACGTGCATCTGGGTAGTGCCATGGTCCCACATTAGTTGACTAATTATCTGTCTACAATGAGGCAAAGATATTTGTATCCACTTGAGTAAGAGTGTATAATGGTAGAATATGCCTCCGATTTCTTAAAGATGTACTTGTAGAGAAAAGCTCAGAAAGCTCTTCATGCAGCCAGTAACTCCCATTGATTTCACGTGTATTGAAGCAACATCTTCAATCATCATTATTTATCAGACCATATCCTATTGACCATTCTGATTTCCATAGTAGGAACGAGGTAAGAGTATCCATTGACTGTAGATTTTCCTCTTATAAATCAAATCCAGTTAGCTACAGGTCTATATCCTAGAAAAAAATGAAAATAAATCATTAATATGAACACATTAGAATGGACAGAGTGATAACTAGATGTTTTATAAGCTACAAAAATACATTTATAGTGGCTACAGTCTGATAAGTTATAAATACATATATATTGGTGTAAGAAAATTATGATTTGATGTGAGATGCCAAGTGAAATAACCAATTATTAGATTATTGAAAAACTTTCCTGCTGACTTTATACATAATTTAGTGGAAGCAGGCATTGTCAAAATATACATTTACAGGAGCATATCACAGTATTTTTTTTTAAGTACTGAAGGTTGTGTACAAAATTTCTCTTTCATTGATAGTCTTCTTTAATCACTTCAAGGAACCACAAAATTAATAACCAAATATATTCATTGTTAGAATTTAATAGCAGAAGAATTTTTTAAATATTTATAGGAAATTAATGGAACACATACTCATTATGAATATATATAGTCATATATATTGATTAAAAACAAGCAAACAAGTAAAAATCTGGCCCCCAATTCCATGCTATATATGTATATGTAAAAAAAATACATAGCTAATGATAAAACAAGAAAATTAACACTAGTTCAACTATGATCATAAAAAGTATAACTACCTTCTAATGTTAACTCTCCATGCTGTTTCTCAAAAGCTTGCATTAAAATCATAGACTATAGAGGTCATTCACCTTAAATTAAGGTTTAAAAATTTAAAAGATAGGCCCTCCCTGGTGGCGCAGCGGGTTAAAGCACAGTACTGAGAATCTGAAGCCACTTCCGCATGAGTTCGATTCCCGCCTGCAGCCTGCCCCGGAGGAGACCACATGGCGAGCCAGACCTCTCCTGACCCGCCCGCTGCTCCCCTCAGCAGTGTACTTCGTAGATATGCCTGTTCTGCTCCCCACTCTGTCTCTGGTGAAGCCTCTCACCGCCCCTGAGCCTCTGGCCTGTACCCCAGTTCTGTATGCACAAATAAATAAATAAATCTTTAAAAAAAAATTAAAAGATAAAATGACTTTATACACAATTTGAAACAGGGGCAAATTTTGCCATTATTTTACACACAAATGTTTCATTGTCTCTACCATTTAGTTGCATATTTTAAGTATATATAAATTTGCAATGTGAAAACTAATTTCTGAGTCAATGTCAATATATTTTTCAATTACACATTCTGTTCTCACTACCTTCTGAGATCAAAGTTAAAAAAAAAAAAAAGAGTAAGGTAGTTTAAAAGAACAATCATACCTAATCATGGCACCTTGCATATTAACATTAATCAAACATCTAGCACTGTTTACCCAGTTCAACTTAAAATGCATCAGAATAAAATTTAATATTCAGTGCAATTAAATTCACAGTAGAATCTTATATTAGCAACAAAACAGCATACAACTAGGCAAGTTTGTCTTTTCTTGTACAAGGAACCTTTTAAAGTGCTTACTTTGAAAATAATAGTGTTGAATTGTATTACAGATGGTTCTATCCTGTCATATTATGAGAAGATTCCTGAATAAGTGCTGGTCTGGCATTGAGACTGCCCTGACTGTGTTATTGAATAGAAGATTGTCAAAACCATGTAGGGCAGCTGGAGATTTGGTTCAGCCTGGTGTTCCTTTAACTCTAAGTAGTCCATCATAGAAAGCAATAAGGAAATAAGTCTTTCTTCAAGAATACTTCAGTTGTGTTAATTCTCATACCTCTACTGTGAAAGCACATTAGCATACAAAAGACAGCCTCAGACCCTTTTTATTCCTCTCTCACAACTCCAGCATTATTAAAGACTCAGCTACACAAACCCATTTCTGTCAAGAGCTTATTGTGCTTCTTCTTGGTTGGACCATGGTGGCCACAGCATGACTGAGTCTTTGCTAGTTCCCTTTTAGTGCTAAAAATAATTATTTTGACACAGCAATTTCCAAAAGGTTTTCTTTACATACTTTGTATCACCTTAATAATAAAAAAAGTACTTGTTTGGTTATTAACAAAATAGCACTCCATTTTGAACTCACAAATACTTAACTGTGTTAAAAATTACAAGGATTCCTGTTTCTCACTAATGTGCTACTTCCACATAAGTTATGAAGGATCACTGCATATCATGGTAAATTTCAATTCTAATAATGTTTAGCTGCTGAGATTATAAAAAAATCTCATTTTAATGGGTTTAACTGTTTGGAAATTAACAGATAGACCCCAAAGACTTCTGAGTGTAGTCAGTCAAATAATAACAATAATAAGTAACCCAGGTACAAGGTAAAATAATATTTATGTGAAAATTACTGAAATTACAGCTAATTATATACACATATATATGTGTATGTGTGTATGTACGTATGTATATACATACTCAAATTTGGATTTTTTTCCCTATTTATTGGTATTCCTTAATTATTTAAGTATTTAAATCTCTTTAATAACAACCATATAAAATGAGTTCAATAGTCAGATAGGTTTTTTTTTTTTTTTCCCATGAAGAACTGATACTTAAAGAGGTTAAATACCTTGGCCAAGGTCTCTCAGCTAATCAATACTAGATCCAAGAACCCACTGGCATCTGATTTCAAGGCTGTCCTCTTGATAATTGTACATGATATAGTCTCTCAATTCACAATTAACACTTTTTAAAAAATTGATCCTAGTGCATTTAAAATTGAATTGCAAGTTATTTTATGTTCCTTCAGAAGAGAGACTCAGACAATTTTATAGAAGCAGAAAAATTTAAATGTTGTATCCTGATCTTACTGGAAGTTTAGATATTATTTTGTTGTATTTTTTTAACATTTTTACTCTACATTGAATGCAATGATAGGTTATTAACATGCATTTACAAGATATCATGTTAAAATAGTAATGGATAGCAAAAAACTGCCCAAATTTATGATGTCTAACAGATATTGACAAATGAATTATGATATGTTTACAGGTTGAAATTTCAAGCTTTAGTGAAAACAAAGGCTGTTTACCTAAGCAAATCAACCTAGATTTCTGAACAAAGCAAATTGCAAATAGTAAAATACTATGCAGATAAATCATCAATATATAAAATAATATATATTATCACAGATTCATAAGTATGTAGTAATAGATCATCCCCACATAACAATAAAATGCTCTGAAATTAGTTCTAGCAATTAATTAACTGACATTTTAATTAGTTAATTGGCATAATATTGAAAAATGTAGCAAAGCCTCAAAAATCCAGCAATTAATTACTTACAGCAAATTCTACAAATTCTAAGATTTGATAGTACTAGATAATATACTCATAGACATCCATACACAAACACATACACCCATCTTGTTATAGAATTCCCAGTATTTTCAGTATGTTTGAGATGTTTTATAATAAACACATTAAAACAATGAGGTCAGGAAAGCCTTACTCAGTATACTAGGCAAGTATATTAACCTATTAATTCACACAAAATTAGTCTCCTCGAACTTACAGTTACATTAGTAAAAATACTACCTTACAATTTCCTCTATTATTCTTCCCTTTGGGATAAAGCATGTTAATCTCACAAACAGGAATAAAATTAAAGCATAAGTAACATTTTAAAATGCATAAGAAATGATGTATTGTTTCAGTTGTATTAATTCATCATAATAATTAGTTTGATCCTAAAGACCCCAAATAAGCAAGAGTAGATCCTAAGGTCCTGCTAAGGAGCAGACCCTTAGTTTGATCCTAAGGAACCCATATCAAAGCAAGAGAGTAGAGAGAACAGTATAGAATACTAAATAATCACAGTGGGTGACTATATTCATCCATTCTCACTTTCCTCAATAAACAACTAATGGGTATGTGTGATGAATAAGCTATTGTGCTAAATTTTATAATATCTAAAGATAAGTACAGTATTACAATAGAATAAGTCACACACACACACACAAATTACTTGGATGAGGGAGGGGCATGACATGTGTTCAGTAAAGATGTGATGCCTGGGGAAGGAAATTTCCCAGTAGGAAATCTCTGACTTCTAATATTACATAGTCTTTTAAATGTCTCTTTTTTAATTTTATACTTTTATTCTCTACAAGCTTTGTTTTTATTGTTTGTTTGTATTTATGCTATTATTTTTAAAGATTTATTTTTCTTATTCATATAAAACCAGAGTGTATACCAGAGATACAGGGGTGTCAGGATTCACCAGACACAAAGCGGGGCACAGAACAGGCAGATGTATTGAAATACACTGCTGAGGGGAGCAGCAGGTGAGATAGTTAAGGTCTGCTGCACCATGTGGGTAAGCTCCCTAGCAGGAGATAGAACTCAGGTCCTGGTGATGTCAGCGCTGACACTTAAATATTAGGCCACCAGGGAAGCTCTTATTTGTGTTATGATTGCAAATACTTTTCCCCTACAGAATTTCCTGTTCAAGAGCAAGAATTTTGTTGTTTTAAATATATTTACATTCACCATAAAAAAAAACCTATGTGAAAATCCATTACATAGTGCGGGCATGGATAAATCTCATCTGATCTAAACTGACCACAGGCTTATCATCAGAGAAGCATGGAATTTGGCCAGTGCTAACAATTGACTGTTTTTATTCACCTTATTTATAAAGTTATAAAGTTTGTGGCAAACACTAAATTAAGGAATATGTTTCCATAGCTCCTAAGGAAATACACACTCATGTGTGTATGTTTACATATACATATATATTCTACATATGCATGTAGTTACATAGTTCAAATATTTATAAATCATAATCTGAAACCATAAAACAATTTGTCCTAGTAGCTTCTATTTTTTTTTTCTTTTAAAAAAGAAAAAATGTGGTTCAAAATGTTAAGTGACTGCCCTGAGGCCATTGTATTGAGTTGCTAGAGTTGACATTCAAACTAACTTCAACTAGTCCTGAAACAGGAATACACTCCTACCATCTGCATCCTTTGTTATTCTCTCTATGAGATCTGACACAGGAAAGAAGAACAACACCTGTTTAACAACACCTGTTTAACTTCAACTAGAGAGGTGCTCATGATGAATCCATTTTATTTTTTTATTTTACATTTTTGCTCATGTCTACAATGACTATGAAAATGCTAAGAACTGACTTTGGGGGCTACAAATAAATTTTGGTGAATTTTAAAGAATTTAGGGAATAATTTCTACTGCATTGCCGATAATAAAACTGTTCAATAAGTATAAACTAAGAGAAACTAATGTGCAATTAACTCACATAAGAAGTTCTTAAAAATGCAATCAATAGGCCCTCCCTGATGGCGCAGCGGGTTAAAGCCCAGCACTGAGAATCTAAAGCCTCTTCCACTTGAGTTCGATTCCCGCCTGCCCCGGAGGTGACCACATGGTGTGGCGGACCTCTCCTGACCCGCCCGCTGCTCCCCTCAGCAGTGTACTTCATCAATCTGCCTGTTCTGTTCCCCACTCTGTCTCTGGTGAAGACCCTGAGCCTCTGGCCTGTACCCCAGTTCTGTATGCACAAAGAAATCTTGAAAAAAAAAATGCAATCAATAAACAAATGAACTCAATCACACAAACTTGTTAGTAGAACTGAAAAAAGAAACAGGCCTACCTCCAGCGAGTAGATTAGGGAAGAGTTCATGAATCAGGGAGCTCAAAGAATGAATAGGAAGCAGATTGACACTGATGGTCACAGAACAGATCCCACGCAGGGATCAAGAAACAGTAGAAAGATACTAATGTAAACAGTGGTGCTCAAGAAGAGGACTATTTGGGTTGAGGTAAGACAGCTCACATTCCAATGACTGGAACACCACAATGTAGAAATGCCTGTTTCCCTTGCTCCACTGCAGATGAACTGAGGGGACATCTTATAACCAACATTCCCTATGGAAAGGGTCAGAGGTGGAGTTAGTTATGATGTCCTTTCTCCCTCAAAGATGTTCATCCCAATATGTCCTGATAAATTTTCTGCTATTACAACTCCATTTTAGTCTTTTCATTTTTTCACTGAGAAACCTGATCTATGATCAAAAGGAAAGAAACAGCCACATTTGCACAGGGCACAGTTTAGTTTGGCTAGAACACAGAGTAAATGAGGTTGAGCATTGGATGAGACTGAAAAGGCAGATTACAGCCAAATCAAGCAAGCCCTTCATTAAAAGGCTAAAGAGTTTGGATTTTATTCACTACATGATGAAAAGCCATTAAATATTCCTAGCAGGAGAGAGTATTATTAAGTTTATTCACAAGAAAATTAAAATGGCAGTACTGTGGAACAGGGCTCTCCAGAGGAGTGAGTTTATACCTGATCATAAGATGACCAAACAAGAAAAGAGAAGAAAATCTTTGAGCTTCAATGTACCACAGTTGTTTTCATGGAGTAATAATAGGAAATTAAGCTTTGCTCACATGAATATGTGATTGATACCAATATCTTCGTATGGTTCTCATATATATTTTGAACTTGAGATATTCTTGGAAATGTGAATAGATGTAAAATACCATACTTTGCAAGCAGTGGCATTTGGTTGCTCTCATTATTGCTTTTCAGTATATGATGACGTTAAGGTCTATACCACTGGAAAAGTAGGTTTATACATTTGCATTATGTTTTAATTAAAATAACCAACATAAGATGGACTACTAGATTAATTCCCCTAATAAATACAGATTATTAAAGATATATTAATAATATAATCACAAGAATAAGATACAAGGAGAAATGAAACTTCAGTAGAGCTTCCCATTCAACTACATTGAAGGAGAAATATCATTGGTTATTTAAAAATATACAATAACACATCAGACAAAAATATTTAAAAACTATCTATTTCATTAGTAATGAACTATACACTAAGGATATATGTTTTGAAATATTAATGATGAAAGTATCAAGCTTTGTAAGATATATAACATTACTGATATTTACATTTCTTTTTTTTTTTAAGATTTATTCATTTATTCATACAGAACTGGGGTACAAGTCAGAGTTGCAGGGGCAGTGAGAGGTTTTACCAGAGACAGAGTGGGGAGCAGAACAGGCTGACTGACGAAGTACACTGCTGAGGGGAGCAGCAGGCGGGTCAGGAGAGGTCTGCCGCCACAACGTGGGTCACCTCCAGGGCCGGCAGGGATTGTACTTATGCTGAAGTGGCTTTAGCTTGTTAGTGCTGTGCTTTAACTCACTATGCCACCAGGGAGGGCCTACATTTCTTATTTTTTAATGTCTATTTGTGTATATGTCTTGCTGCAAACCAGTGATATATGTATGCAGGAGCATATGTAAACATTTCATACTTCTTACTGTTTTGTTATTGAAAAAAGGATTACAAAGGTGTGGAACCAATATCTTGAAAGTTGAATTGGTGGGAATGAAGCCAGAAGCAATATAAATTTTATGCTCAGTTTGGAATGTAACTGAAAATATTCACATTTATATGAAAATGTCATCAAATATCATTACAACTAACATTATAAATCAACGACTACTTGTCAAGTCCTGTCCAAAGACCTTTCCATGTTTCATGTCATTTAGTTTTCACAACAAACTTTTAAGCCAAAACCTTTTATTTGGGATGTGAAAAATGTTCAGTTAAATGGTTCATTAATTTCTTAAGGCAACCAAAGAAGAAAAAGGCAGATCAAATAAACAAACCCAATAATACCTAACCCAAAACAAACAAAAAATATTGTCCTGATTCTTTATGATAGGTGACATTTTGCTTTGCTACCCATTGAGTTAGTACTCAAATATATCAGATGCTCAGTGTGAGAATCTGAAGAAAGTGAAACATATAGGACAGTTCAAAAAGTGGGAAGTTAAAAAAAAAATCTACAGGTCACCTGCTGGGGTTAGTCAATAAGTATAATTTAGAGGAGTTCAAGCCAGTGTAACATTAAGATTTTTCCCAGGAGCAGTCTGGATCAAAGAGTAAATGATAGAAATCAGGACTCATGATAAGCAAAGGAAGAATAGTAGGACTTCAAGGAACAACGATTATGTAAAATGATATTTCTAGTATTGAATAGATTAACTAAATCTCAATAGAAAGATAAGCAATACCAGAAAGGTGCAAGGGGAAAAAGTAAAAATTAGAATTGAGGATTACAAAGGGTCTTTTATAAGATTGTAATATCAAAATTCAAGACCTTGATCATACAGAATTTCACAGGATGCCATGCCCCATATTGTGGCCATATTAATATGTAACTATTCAGAACTTATGTGGACAAGTATATTTCACCATGCCATCATTAATTAGTAACTTAAGCAATGTGTAGTACCAAGTGAGCATTGACTGGGGCAAAATAATGAGGCAATTGTACTATCTCATTGAATTGTCTGTAGACAGCATGAGGTAAACATCAGAATTATCTCTTTGAATAGATAATTAAATTTAAAATCAGAAATATAGTTATTAAACACTTTTTCAAAAAACAAGAACATAGTTCAGAGGAATTAATAGATTTTAAAACTAAACCCAGACCCTCTCTGGTGGCTCAACAGGTTAAAGTGCAGCACCATGAATCTATCCACAGCCACTGCAGCATGAGTTCTATCCCCAGCCAAGGAGCTGACCCACATGGCGTGGCAGACCTCTCCAGTCTCACCCCCTTCTCCCCTCAGCTGTGTATTTCAGTAGATGTGTCTGTCCTGCTCCCCCCTCTGTCTCTGGTGAATCCTCTTACCCCTTGCACCTCTACCCTGTACCCAGGTCTTGTATGTACAAATAAGCAATAGTTTTCCATAATTTTATTCTCTTCTCCTTTCTTCTGCATAAAATTAAACAGTTCTTTTTCTCCCTTCTCCTTGAGGTTCTAAATGAAAATCTCTAATGATGCAAGAAAAAAAAAGGCAAAATAGATAAGTAGAAATGTAATGTAAGCTCTGACAGTAATAAGAAAAATTTTATGAACAAAACATTGTTTTGTTTATAAGACTATGTTTTAGGGATGCATGTTAAACCCTCTCCAGTCTATGTTACCACACCATATCCACCACTAACACACCAATAACCAGATGAGAAAAAAAATATTTGCACATAGTAGCTCTAAAAAAGTTGATTTTCAAAATTTAAAATAACTCACACTTCAATTTAAAAAATAAATAAATAAAAGAAAAACAATTAAAAAATGAGAAGGGCCCTCCTTGGTGGTGCAACAGGTTAAAGTGCTGCACTTTGAAGCTAAAGTCACTTTAACAACAGTTCAATTCCTGGCCAGGGAGGTGACCCACATGGCATGGCAGACCTCTCCTGACCCACCCACTGCTCCCCTCAGCAGGGTACTTCATCGATCTGCCTGTTCTGCTCCCTGCTGTCTCTGGTGAATTCTCTCACTGCCCCTGTGCCCCTGGTCTGTGCCCTAGTTCTATATGGGTAAATAAATCAAATCTTTAAAAATAAATTTTAAAAAATGGGAAGACAAGCTAAATACGGACATTTCTTCAAACAATACATGTGGATGCTCAACAGGTACATGAAAATATGTTTCTCATTACTTATCATCAGGGAAATACAAATCAAGACCACAATGTGATATCACTTCATACCTATGAGAATGGCCCATATCAGAAACATCAGAAACAGAAAATATTGGCAGGGGTGTTGAGGGAAAAGGCACCCTCATACAAAGTTGGTAGGGATGTAGGATGGCCCAGTACCTATGCAAAACAGTAAGCTGATTTCTCAAAATATTAAACATAGGTCTGCCGTATAACCCAACACTTTCCCTTATAGATAGCTATAAAAAAAAATCAGTACAATTAAATCAAATGGATACATACAGCACTCCTCTGTTCACTGCAGCACTATTATAACCAAGTTCTCAAAATAACGGAACAACCCAACAGATGAGTGAATAAAAATGTGCTATGTATAAATACACATATATATGTACTCATACATATATACACACACATACATATACATACACACAACTGAATACTACAAAAATGATGGAATCTTGCCATTTGCAACAACATGTGTGGTACTGGAGGGGATTATGCCAAGCAAAATAATTCAGAAGAAAGACAAATACCAGATGAATTTACTTATATGTGGAATATAAAGAAGCAAAACAAAGGACCAGATAAAGCTAAACCAAGATAGATTCTAAAAATATGACTATAGTTTGAGGTTACCAATAAAATGTTTTTTTTAAATAGCAAGGAAAAATGTTTTTAAACAAAATAATTTTTTATAGAGTAAAGAAAAAAGTGTATGCAAAAGTTCCATCTGACTGTAAAGTATCTTTGTGGAAAAAAAAAATACTCTCAGAAGGCAGCTGAGACAGTCCTGGGAAGAGTGATCAGGGAACTGGGCTCAATTTGCTACTGCTCATAAGTTTTTGACCAGATTGATCCAAATTTGCATCCCTGCAAGACCCAAAAAGCAGTACTTCTAAAGAGTACTTCTTATAGCCACAAAAAAACATCTTCCTTTCTCAACTCTCAAAATACTTGTCACCTTTCTTATTAGTCATTTTGTAGTATTTTTATCATAGTATTGTATACTCAACTTTTGTATATTCTTACTGCAGTAAGAATGTAGTAATAGGCATTGGAGAACCCACTATGAACACAATCATCATTGATTCTCAGTGAGTCTACAGTTCAATTGGGAAGACATTATTTTTGTACATCAATTAAGAGGAACTATTTCTTCATAACTTTTTCAAGATAGAGAATGCAGAAGATTATTTTATTAAACTAGAATGAGAGGCCCTCCCTGGTGGCGCAGCGGGTTAAAGCACAGCACTGAGAATCTAAAGCTGCTTCCGCATGAGTTCGACTCCCGCCTGCCCCGGAGGTGACCACATGGCGTGGCAGACCTCTCCTGACCCGCCCGTTGCTCCCCTCAGCAGTGTACTTCGCCATCTGCCTGTTCTGCTCCCCACTCTGTCTCTGGTGAAGCCTCTCACCGCCCCTGAGCCTCTGGCCTGTACCCCAGTTCTGTATGCACGATAAATAAATTTTTAAAAAAAAAAAAAACTAGAATGAGAAAGATGATCTTTCCAAAGAAGTGTTCTTTCACCTGCGTTCTGAAGGATAGAGTTGACAGGTGAGGAGCAGGGTGCTGAGTGCAAAAGACAGAGGCAAAGAGAGACCCAAATGTTGTGAATACTGGAGCTTTCTAATAACAAAGATATCAGTTCAAGTTGAAAGAAGAGTGGGACATGACATTGTATAGGACAAGTGAAGAATATCTAGGTCATTTTAGGAATGACCTCTTCTCCCAAGTGTGATGAGAATTATAATCACAAAAAATGGCATGATAAGACTAATCTAACTCTTCAAGAATACAGCTATGACTTTTGAATTGTTGATCTTCAATAATCATTACAAACAATTAGTTACATTATAGGTATCAAAAATATCCCTTGAATGAATACTTTTTGTTAATTATTTTATTCTTATCTATTAATCTTAGCTACATATTTTATTGATCTACTGTGATGACTGAATGACCTCTATGAGGCATTATTTTAATAAAAGCTATTATAAGAGGGAGCTAAATAGAGAAGGGGTGAAACAAATTAAAAAGCAATGAAAATTTCTCACAAATGGGATATACATGATGATGATATATGGATAGATTAGAGGATAATTCCATTTTTGTGTGACAAAAGGACAAAATTCTAAGATGTGATAGCAAACTTTCATTACAAAAAAAATCAAGGTGATACTATTTCCTTGTCCATTCTGCAGCTGAAAATGTCTAGCATGACTAAATATTGGTGATCCTTGTTTGCTTTATTTGTGGAGAGGTATTGAATCAAGTGATTTAGCATTTGACAATATAAAATAAGTCTTCCTTCCTGTGTACTCTGAATCAACTCGCAGACTCCAAGAAGTAATTGCTAACTGTAAAGTCTATTTAGGAGTCCTGACTTCCACATTAAAGTGAAGATGAAGGGGAAAAGAGAGACAGGATATTGAAAGAAAAGTAAAGGGTAACAATTTTAATGTATATTCAAAATACTGCAGGACACATTTTTAAAACTGAATGATGACCCTTTGAACCCTCAGAAGAAAATGAATAATCACCTAAGAGTGCAGGAAAGATAGTCATGTAGAGCTGATTACTTGCCCTGATATTAAATTGATACTTTTTTCTGAAAGAGACCACCTTGGGTCACAAGTCATTGCTTCTAGAAAACTTAATTGTGTTTACTAGTAACTTTGTAGGGAAAAAAAAAAAAGAACAATCTAACAGCAGTGTTACAACCTACATTCACTATTTAAGCTTATTTTTGTTTCTAGTGAGTTGCTACGCATTGGAGCGGAGAACTGCCATTTCTGGTACACTGCTTAATTAAAGTTTTCTTTAAAAAAAATCCTTATTGCTAGAGAATAGCTACAGCTTTGGCTGAGGCAGTACTAAGTTGCTCAATATGGCCCTGTTCCAGAATATGTCAGTCTTGACCTCCTGGAGGATGATTATCAGAGAGAGGGTAGTTAAACCTTTGTGCCCATTCATTCCCAGCTTCTGCTGAGATTGGAGTAATTGTCTACTAGGAACTGAACTACACCATTACTCCATTCAAGTAAGGCACCAATTATCAATAAAGGCTTCCTGTCACTCTTGACCTGGCTGACAGTTCACCAAGTGCCTCAAGGGGTAAAGAATATAATACTTACTATCTTCTCCAGATAGCAATACCTTTTATTTCCTTTCCATACCACAGTTCTGTTAGTACTAATAGAAAAAAAATCAAAACATTTCATGGATCATTTGTATACAGAACATGAAAGAATAGATATTAACAAGAATTTAATGTATATATGAAGTACAAATTATTATTTAAATTCATTATTCAAATAAAACTGAATGATAGGTGGGCCCTCCCTGGTGGCCCAACAGGTTAGGAAGCAACACTGAAAGCTAGCCGCCACTGCTTCAATGTGAGCTCGATCCCCAGATCCTGAGATGACCCACATGCCACAGCAGACCTCTCCTGTCTTGTCTATTACTCTTGTCTATTACTCAGTTTATTTTGACAGTCTGCTTGTTCTGCTCCCCAGATTGTCTCTGGTGAATCCTCCTGCCATCCCTGCATTTCTGGCCTGTACCCCAGTTCTGTATGCATTAAAAAAAATGAATGATAGGAAACATGGAACTAAACAATATTAAAAAATAAAAAATGTTAATGACCAAAAGTCCCAACTTCATTTATTTTAGGTCTTAGTCTCTATGTGCTAAGTGTTTGAAAATATTTTTAGTGCTTCCTAAAGTTCCTTGAGATATCACATTGTGCTCATGTCAGAAAATCATTCTAAGGTATGGCTTGGTAAATTATAATGAGAAATAAATCTATTATTAGTATTATTATCTATTATTTTATCTTGGTAAAATAATTTATCAAAAAAGAAAGAAGTTATATTTAAAAATTACTAATAAAATGAAATGTATTAGTTGTTTTTAATTAAAATTCCATTCTTTAAATATATTCCTTTCTACTTTTGGAATTTTGCACATAATCCAAATTATCTATCAGTTCAAAGAAAAACTGTCTTGTCTCTTAAGAAAAAAATAAAAAGCAAAACAAAGACCAAGTACTAAGCAAAAAGTTTGCATATTTAGTTGTTAACATTCTTCCTAGAACCAGGTCTCTTTTTTCACTTAATAAATATTTTTTGGTCACCAATAATGTGTTAGGCATAGTTCTAGGTGCTGAAACAGTTACAGATACAATTAGGCAAACCTATATATCCCTTATATAGACTACTACTACATCATTATTTTAGCATGTAAAATATCCAATTACTCCTCAGAAGATATTATTAAACAGACCACACAAATCCAAAAAATAGAAACTTTTGGCATCAATCTTACAGTAACATATATATTAGAACATTTGGCACAAAGAGATAATAACACTGGTGACTTTTTTTTTCTTTTATACCCATAAAAGAAAGGATAGATAACACTGCCACTTGGGTGTAAGTTTTGAACAGCTAAATAATATAGATTTCAATTAAAAGTGGAAGATGCACTGACTTGAACCATAATGGTTACTAAAATGAGCCTTTCTTCCTTTGCTGTTATGCTTAACTATTAAGTAGCTCAAGTATTGTTTTAAGGTATGAAAATTATGACAATTGTTGATCAATGTTAAATGTAGTAATCACTGTTTTCCTGACCATAATGGGAATAGTTCTCTATGAGAAAAACTTAATGCTAATAATAACCCCAATTAGTTTTCATCAAGTGAATATTCATTCACATGACCTTGTTGAATTTTCAAGCATAGTAAACATTCCACATGATAATATGAAAGTATTCACCACATGTACTTTTTAAAAGGCAACAGATATTTTAAATTCACTTTGAATGGCATACTCAACCTCTTTTGAATCTGAAGATTCAACATTCTGAAGAGATTGGGTGTGTCCAAGGAAGAAAAGAATGACTATTACACATAAATTATACATAATATCTATATAAAGAAAAAATAAGCATGTTAATTGGATGTTTTAAAATATATAGTTTAACAAACTCATAGGTGTTCATATTACTGATGACTTTTTCACTCTTTCCAGGATGTACCAATGCTATTTAAATACAGACAAAATGTAAGGAAACTACATTCTGAGGAAATAATTTCCTGATAGTCTATATCCTCCCCAACTTCTGCGCTCCCACACTGTCACTGTCTAATAAATAAGCAAGGGAAAAAAATAAGTAAATCTAATTATTTTTTAACTTGTGCCAAAAAATTAAAGGTACAAGTGATAATAAGCAGCTTCTTTTACTGAAGCACACCCAAAGGTATAGCATGGGCTTATGGGCTTCACCAAGTAGTTCTAACTGCAGACATATGTGCTGTTAGGAAAGTAAGTAGACTACAGAAAAAGAAAAGGTTACTATGTGGCTTGTCTCAGTGGAACTGATATTTTGTACAGAAAGTGTGACTACATACATAGTTACATGCTAACCTAAAATTGCTATAGAAACCAGAAACAAGTGACATATATATATATATATATATGTATATACCTATTTTGTGAGTCAGATTCAAGTTCACCAACTTGAAGGTAGGCTCTCAGATGTCAATTACATTAAATAACTCTAGTCTCAGTTTGGAACTTTATCTCCTGTGATGTATCACTGCAGTTGACTTTACATCTGTAGCAGTTAACTTAACTTGCATTTGTTCCAAAATGAATTTCATGCTCAACTTGTTTTTCTTAATTAAACTTCCTTTAGCAGTTCCTAATATGTGTATTATTAAAACTCATTAGTCCTGTTCACGCTTGCCTGTCATTTTGGGGCTACACATTCATATATTGAAGTGCTCTGTTGCTATATATAGGAGGAAAATTAAATAATAAATATGGGAACTTGAACGTTTTATGAGTGTCAGGATGAGAGAGTGCCTGCAAGGCCCATAAGGTTTCACACAAAAGAGGCATTACTGCTAAAGCTAACATGCTGACACATCTCTGATCTATAAAGTCTGCAGTAACGGCAGCAGTAAAGTGTTTGCCATTGACTAGAATTTCCCTTACATAGAACGGAAATAGGCACAGAAGAGATTATATTGACTGTTATAAAAAGAATTCATATAAAAATCCCCCAAAAGTTGAATGTCTAATAATTTCAAATGCCTGGAGTGATTTACTAGTTTTCTCTGACTTCAGTTAAGCTTACAGTTGACAGTTTTTCTCTTTCACAAGATTTGTTACCAAATGGGTGTGTACTTTGGCTGCTTGTGCTTGGTGGGAAGGGTTAGAAGACAGAGGTAATTCATATCCTCATAGCAAGGTGGTGATATTTAACACTGTCAATGTGATTTCATTAATAACAAAGCAGAAATAATCAAACCTGCTACTGTTATGGAAACCTCTTGGAAACAGTTGAAAATGTTGCGATCTCACAAAATTAAGAGGTTAGCTCCCTCAAAATGCTTTAAATTACCTTTTTAAAACTATTTTAAAAGGCACAATAGTTTCATTCATGAATTTTTATTATTTCAACTTTCTGGGCTTTGAAAATTTGAGATAGTAAAAACTGAAATTTAAGTTGCAATGGTTTTCTTGGTAATTCTCAATAAAGCAAAGATGATGGAAGATTTTCATTTTAGGTGCCATGTTTTAAATAAGTTATTTAAAAACAAGTATTGCCCTTTTCATTTTGTTTTCAATTAGGAGTAGGAATTACCTTTGAAAACATTGTTTAATGCAGAAAACCATAAAACAGTATTAGTTGTCTCAAAATCATGGGAAGAAGCGTCAATAAATGTGTTAGCTCTACATGTTAGGCCATTTAAACACATGGAAGGCTTTTGAGCACAGGTGAACTGTCAAACAGCTCAGAGGACTGTAACATCAGCCTCCCCACAGTGGTAAGCTTTGGGAAAACCAATGCCATTTCTTGTCACGTGCAGTAGGAATTATGTTTGCCATTTTCAGGGTTAGTTAGCTTCTCAACTGAGAACCTCCAACTTTTTGCTCCAAATTAAAGGTTGCCTTTACTCTGAAATAAATCTGGACAGCAAACCCAGGTCACCATGTTTTTTTAATAGTCTTGACCAAAATGTGTACTGAATAAGGTAGTTCAAAATGTAATTAATTTTAAGTGAATTCTGAGAGTTTTCAATTGATACTTTTCATTTACTAGCTACAGTTTTAATTTTATTGTGTGAGTGATAGCTTTGTCTATTTTTACTTCCATTGTTACTAACCTTCCAAAGTGAATCTACTACCTACAAAGTTCATTAAAGTTTTGCGTAGGAACTGCTTATAAGAACCAAAGTAGGCCCAACTTTCCCCTTTTACTTTTACTGTCAAAAGAGAATAGAATGAGGAAATAGAAATTGATCATTCTTGACAGAGAAAAATACTGTTCAGCCACTATAAAGGCACATTCAACTGAGTCTTCTGCCTTAGCACGATGGCACATGCCAAGAACCCTGTTTTCCTGGCTGTGAAATATACAAATTAACTTTTTACAGGCCCTCCTTTTTCATGTCTCATATATTCCATCTACTTTTATATTAACATGTTATTCTCTACTAATCTAAAAAGAGAAATTCCAGCCTACCTCCCATTCTTCTTTACTACTTATTTACTATTATTTAATATGTCATATGCTTGCTGTCTGATCTTATTAATTTTAACTTTGGGGAAAAGGTATTAAATAGTAATGGATCATGTGGTGATCAGTAGCTAGAATGTAATATGCAGAATATCCATTCTTCTAGTTCATTCTGCACATGAATGAACCATGTGATTTAAAGCTATTTCTAAAAAGGAAAACTAAGCTTCCCACATAGCATTTGAACTTTGGTGAAATATTCCATCATCTTTAGAAAAGCTTTAGATAACTTTTCCATGGTAGATTCGTGGGATACCAAAGTTATATATTTTGTTTCATGATTAAAAAGGAGTAGCATTTGCTTGTTTCAAAATTTAGATTCAAGAAATACATATATGCACAAAAATCCAAGAAGAAAGTTTGGGAAGAATCCTCTTCAATACTAGAATGTTTGCTATAAATGGAATTCTTGAAATAAGTACTGGGACAATGAGTGCTTCAGATGACATTGAGGAGTTGCCTTTCAATGAGTCCACACATAATGGAGAGCCTTCAATGCTAAGTCCTAATGGCACATACATACATTTTATGATCTGCAAATAGAAACCTTTAAAATCACCTTTTCTTTAAAAGAGTAAAATGTCCAAAATATACTATTTCATACGAACATCTATGTTCATTTCAACTATATTTCATCTGAATATCTGGAGTTTCAAAATTTAATGAAAGGGTCTTAAGCAGAAAAAGTCAACTAAATCACGATGCTGAGGTGGTTAAGGTAAGTATGTGTATGGGGCTATTCTCTATCCTATATAATGCATGTACATCTATAGATATCTTTTAAATAAATCAGTTCTTCCTATATAATTCCTCTAACCCTATTAGGACTCAAAATTGATTCAAAAAATGTTTTTTATATTTTTCCTGGATTTCAAAGCAACTTTCAGCTTCCTAACTCAATTAATATTCACTCATTTGAGACATTAATTTTAATTATATTCACTGAAATTAATTTCTTCCTTCAAGTAAAAAAAAATGAGCTTTCTTTAAAACTGCGGAATAAAATAATAAAAAAAGGCAAATTGAAAAAAAAAATCCCCGAATTCAACTGCAAGAAAAATGTCTTTTGAGTACTCGCGCACCGCTCAGAAAGAAAAGTGGCGAGGCAGCCAGGGTAAATGCATCAGAAATGCAGCCTGGTGCACTTGCCAGCCTGGGCCCCAGGCAAAAAGGCTGCAAAGCCTTCTTGGATCACATCCAACTTGAAGAAAGTTACCTCGGACAGTATTATGCAAAAGCGTTTAAGTGAATTACCAGG
The DNA here is from genome assembly GCF_000260355.1 of Condylura cristata. Taxonomy (NCBI): domain Eukaryota; kingdom Metazoa; phylum Chordata; class Mammalia; order Eulipotyphla; family Talpidae; genus Condylura; species Condylura cristata. The sequence goes on along the minus strand of NW_004567104.1, from coordinate 11,482,839 downwards.
CAACATGTGTGGCCAGTCACCCACTTCAGTCTCTGTCCCGTGCAGCGACCCTGTAACCCTTTAGTGTTTGGCTTAAAGATGGGGGAGGCAGGAAAGAGAAGACAGAAAGAGGGAGGGAGAATACAATACGAAAACGGCAAAATCACCCTGCAAAATCCCCGTTACGGCCCAGAGAGCCACTGAAAACACGGCAGAGACAGCAGCGATTTCTACTTAGGCTTTTCTCCGACCACAGCAGGTTTTTCAAGGCATCCGCTGGCTCCTCTCAAAGTATCAGTAGGAAGAAAGCATTGAATGCAAAAAGAATCCAACTGAGAGAGATTCAATGGAAAGTTGAGAGCTTGTAGAGGTTGCTGGGCTTCCCCAGCGACCCCACAATACAAGGCTTTAAAGCGATCCTAGGTAGTTCCCTAGCGATCCACCCGGAGATGCGTGAAGTGGTTTTACATCCCCCTTCTCTGCCCATTTCACAGGCAACGAGTCCACAGCACCTTCCGCGCAGTGGCACACGCAAACCTAAGCAGCCCCCTCCCAGGAAGACCCGGAAACTTACCCTTTAGTAAGATAAATCCACAGTGCGAGCACCCTCATCTTCCCCCAGTACCCTTCCAATAATTCAAGGAGACAGTTTCTACAACACTTCGCCGTCAAATTCAAGCTGAATTGGTCAAAGTATTTACCAGTTTCTGGAAGCTTTTTTGTAATCTCGAGCACCCGGTAATTCTTGTTTCAGAATTCAAGATGCTTCCTCTTTTTATTTATTTATTTTTTTCTTCTTTAAGCAACCGCAACCCCAGCTTTGCTCCCCCTCCTTTTTTTTTTTTTTTTTTATTCACCCACGGACACTTCCAAAACGTGTCGATTGATCCTTTTTTCTCTCCAAATGCAACCACGATCCTGAATCCTTGAGACCCAAAGCCACCTCCATGTAAATCCGATCATCAGGCAAGAAATACAAAATGATCAAACAACGTTACTTCTTTCAGCTGCAATCAGATAATCCTACTAATCCAATAGATTTATCTCGATTGGAAATTGACCTCAAAAATGAATCCTTGATGCTGATGTCCAGTAGGGCGATTTCGTAGCTCTATTCGGGTGACCGAAAGAACTGTGGTTTCTTTCTTTCTTTCTTTAATCTTTTTGGATTCTGGGTGCACTGCTCGCAAAAAAAAAAAAAAAAAAAAATGCCGAGGACCCTGGTTTTCCCCTAATATAGGTTTCTACTCCAAATCGGTGCAGGATGAAAAATGGTACAAAGATACCCCTAGTGGCTTGAAGTGATATTGCAGAGATCTCACTTTTTTTTTTTTTTTTAATCCCTTCTCACCTTTTTCCCCCCACCTTGTCCCCTGTAGATAACTGGCTGCTATAGTAGTTAAACAAGAAGGCTGAATGGAGATTAACATGAATAGCATATGACTATTTGAGAAAATCGTCTGATCTGCCTTCTTTGTTTTTCTTTAAAGAGGACTAGAACTAGACGGAAGTCTCCCCAGTTTTCAAGAGTATATTTCTACAGAATTTTTTCCAGTGACATTTTGTAGCTGAAATGCCAATTTGGGGCAGCCAGTGATTTAAAAAAAATGTATTTGTTTCTTGAATAATATAGATATTAAAAGAATCTGTAACCTTTCTGAGGTATTCTGCTTTTTGGAAAACCCTTTGAAAGGTTTTTATTTTGTTCCTTTAAAAGGTATGTGATTCTGAATATATATTTTAAAAATTTTCTCATTTCAGATGTCTTATGTTTACTCAACAAAGAACATGATAGCTGCTGGGGTCATTATATAGATCTCAATACAGTTTATCAGAAAATTTTCAATTAAATAACCTCAAAATTACAACAAACACTTTGACATGTTTTAGAGAAAATCATGCAAAGCAGTGAGTTTCAGGACTCTGTTTAGGCAGCAATACTCAAGGATTTTTTGACTTTACCTAATAATAACCTAGAGATCTTTTTAAAAATGAGAATACTGGCTCCATAGAATCATGGAAGGGTTGAGATTGTGCTTTCTTCCTGTTTTTTGTTTTTGTTTTTTACCATTTATTTATTTATTTATGCATACAGACCTGGGGTACAGGCCAGAGATGCAGGACTCACAGAGAGTGGGAACCACAGGCAGATCCAGACCCACAAAATATACTACTGAAGGGAGCTGTGGGCTAGACAGGATAGGTCTGACTCAGCATGTGGGTCACACACACTGTCCCACCCCCAACCCTCAAAGCCAGGGATCTAACTTGCTAAAGGGGATACAGAGCTAGCTTCACTGCTTTAACCCTTTGCACCACCAGGGAGGATCCAGACATCATTTCTAACAAATATTCTGACTATGCTTAAGTTATCAAGGTCATGAGTAAACTTTGTAAAATGGATTCATTTTCATACTGGTGGGGGCAGTATATCCTTTTTCATCACTGACTACATAATTAAGTCTTTTTTAGAGTAGGAGCTGACAAGCAGTCAAGAGACCTTCCTTCTAAAACTGGTTTTACCATTAATTGGCTTTTTGATGTTAAGCAGTCACTTTTTGACCCAAGGTTAATTGATCTGTTGAAATTAAAGAGCAAATTCAAATAAGTGAACAAAGATATAGCTTCCTGAATGGAATTCCATATTGTAAATTAATATAAAAGTGTAATTATTAGTTAAAAAATAGACTGTACAGTTTTTTTGTGGAACTTGAAAAGTTCACTTTAATAAGTGCTTGCAAAAGGTCAAAATTTGTCAATACAATTTTGACAAACACAGTATGGGGAATTACTATGTTAACTATTACAGCTCAGTATAAAATGACTGTGGGGCTGCAGTTAATACAGCGTTGATTCAAGGATAAACACTAATTCAATTAAATAGGCTTAGAAATATTGGAAAATTGATAAATAACAGGCAGCATTAGCAGCAATAAGGAAAGATGAATTATGAAGATAATATATGAGGCATACTAAAAAAATCATAATACTGGCTTTCAACTTTATATATTTAAGGTTAGAAAAAATCCTGAAATTACCGAGAATTTTTTTAAAAATTATAGCGGGAGCTATAATGACTTTGGACAGATGGAAAGAGAAGTATTTATCAAACATTATATAAAGAATGAATTCACTTCATGAAGGAAAATTGTAAAATTTGATACTAAAATACAAAAGTTACATACATTATGAAAGACAGGAGCTGAGTGGAGATATTTGCTGTGTATATGATTAAAGAAGGATTAGTATCAAAATACATACAGACCTCTTATAAATCTTAAAGACAAAAGTATGATAGGGCAATATGAGACAAGATGAGCAGTAAAGTGACAGAAGAACAACCTCAGTGTCCAGTAAACATCAAGAAAAGTACTTATTTTCTCTAGTAATTAAAGAAATGCAAGTTTAATAAGGAGACAATTCCACAACTATGAAAGTCACAAACATTTATAAATCCAGTAATGTGAAATATTATTCAGTATGTGGAAAAGCTATGGAGAGTATACAATGGCAAAAATACTTTAGAGTAGTTTAGCAACAGTGAACATTTTCATATCCTGACACCCAGCCTCTTCATTGCAATTTATTTCTATATACATTACATAAATTATCCATTGCAGCATTACTTGAAAGAGAAAAAATAAGATCTAAATATCTTTAGATAAATAATTGTACAATTAATATAAAGAACATTCACACAACACAATATTTCATGACGTACAATGAGAAACAAGTACATACTACAGCTGTTAGTATGGATACATCTCACAAATGCAATGCAAAGAAGGAACAACAAAAACAGACAGCATCAAGTTGCTTGCAGGTTAATCCTATTTATATAGAAAGTATAAAGGCATACAAACTAATTTTATGTATTATTTTTGAGCACATATATATGATGTTGAGAAACACAAAATACAGGGCAAATGCTACCTCTGTGCAGTAAAGCTTGAAGTTAGTGGACTAAGGAAGGCATCAAAGGGCAACCAAATCTATAGTGTTTTATTTCTTAGCCTGTATCTTATTCACAGGTGCTTATAATATGCATAATATTTGTTTGTATGCCTAGAATTTCTTCACTAAAAACAAATATTTACACAAGATTATCTCTATGATCCCTTATAGTATTAGAAAATTTTCTAGCTAGAATAAGTATATGGTAAAAGTGGGGAAAAAAATGGGAGTTCAAAATTTCATAGTGCACTTTCTATCTAGAGATATCAAAAATATATCTGCAGTACTCTCATTTCCAAGAATTAAAAATAAAGAAATATTTCTAAATCAAAATGAAAATTTCTGACCAGAAAACAAAATGATAAAAGTGTGGTTGGAAAAACAATAGTAATCTTAAAATGGCTTTTTTTATTTTCCTTTGAAAGCTAAGGCATCTAAAATTGTGAAACAGACAACCGATTGATCATATTCTGTTCTGGTCAGTTAACTGGAAACCACCAGATTCGCTAAAGTCAAACTACAATACAAGAGAAAATTTTTCCAGAATATTTAATATACAAGTGAGCTCAAATAAGGAGGCATTGTTGGCATGAAATATGTAAATTAAAAATCTCACCATTAGTGTATTTCATAATTCATTAAAAGTACAAGATACTGAATATATAAAAAGAACCTACTAAGAAACCCAATCTTGGAAGTAAAATCACCTATAGTGGTATTAATATAATTCAGCTCATAATGAACTCAGGCACACCACCTGGACAAAATATCAACAGCCAATTTTGCATTCCTAGACAATAACCAAAGGAGCTATGTGAAGACAATTTAACATCCTTCAATGATAGCACAGACAAAAGAAAAGAAGCAGATATACTGAGAGTTGGTGAATTGACATATTCTTTCAGTAATCACTTATTGAATACCTCTTGCCCCGCATGAAGCCGATCATAGGACAGATGACTAATAAAAAACAATCACTAGAAACCCATAATCCACTTCTGATAATTAACTTGACAACTGTAAATAGTCAATGGTGACTTTTAATTAATATGATAGCATCCATACTGAAAAAAAATTATATATCTATATAAAATTGAAAAGCTCATTTTCAGTATGTTTAAATGCTTACTGGTTTGGTGGAGTAATGGTGAAAATGAAAGGGGAAGAGCAAGAAAAGGCCAGAAGTAAATAGCAGGGTGAGAATCAAATATGCATTGCAAATCATTTCTCTTAGTGGTGATTTGCTTTACATAGAGGATGGGAACTTAAACAATCTGTAGCACACAATTATCAATGGATGTGGCATGTGACAAAAATCAAAGTATCCTTTACATTGGATGAACTTATATATTGGAGGAACTTATGAATCACTTCAAAAAAATAGTTATAGAGAAGAAAGTGAAAAATTAGTATGGTTTTAAAAAATAATGAGTGGGCCTCCCTTGTGGTATAATGGGTTAAGTGCAGCACTATGAAGCTATCTGCAGCCTCTGCAACAAGAGTTTGATCCCCAGTCAGAGAAGTGACCCACTTGGCACAGCAGACCTCTCCTGTCTCACCTGATCCTTTACTCAGCAGTGTTTTTCAGTCAGTTGAGTTGTCCTGTTCTGCTCCCTACTCTGTCCCCAGTGAATACTCTCATCTTCCTGCATCTCTATCCTCTACACCAGTTCTTATATGCATATAAAAATAAATCATAAAAGAAATAATGAGAAATGGAAGGCCATACAGTATTGGCTAACTAGAGTGCCAAACAGAATATAAGATTTCAATTAGATTATGTCATAAAATTAAAACTATGCCAAATCTCATAGTAGGATTATACATCTTACTTTGGATTCTATACTTTAAATAAATAAATAAGATTGATACCAAATAGATCCTGTACAGAAATAACATAATAACATGATTCAACAACAACAACAACAAAATGGATACCTATTAAATTGCTACTTTAAACACTAGTCTTATAAAATGTGTTGTTTTATTTTTTTGAAACAACTGACATAAAACCACATCTTTTAGAACTAGGTCAAATCAACTAATTTCTGTCTTGGAGTAAACATGTTATGAAAGTTTGGTGTTCTTTATCTGAAAGAAAAAAAAAATAGCATATGCAACAGATTTTTAAAGCAAGTCCTGGGAGTAAATTATTCCTCTACCATCTTCGGAACTCCCCTGGTGTGACCTCATTTTAAGTGCTCTAGACTTGAATCTAAATGAATGGCAACTGGGAATTATGAAAAGGATAAAAATGAAAAGCATTGCAACATAACAATACCTAGCTACTGCTAAGGTGCCTGTTTCCTAAGGGATTCTTACTGCTGGGAAGAATGTGCTCCCAAATTCTGCTTAATTAGAAAAGGCTACTTAAAACACTTGACTGATGCTGAACATTTTGAGTATGTAGTAGGAAAACATACCTGCGTGAATGCTAAATTTATTAGATGCATCTTAATGTGTCATGGCTTGAAAACTTATAAAGGAAACCAAAGAAACAATGATAAGGTCTTGGATAAGATTGTCAAATAAAGAAAAGGAGCTTCTTCATTGAGGTTGGTTTGAGATACTGAAATACATCTGCAAAACTAAGGGGCTTGAGAGTTAGAAGTAAACCCAATTTTTCAAAGCAAATTTCAATTATTTTCAACTGTTAAAAGCTTCCAATATTGGTGTCATTATGCTAATAGCTAAAAATCTGTTTTGTTTCTTTTTGAAGAAGTCCCATATATTCATTAACATATGTACATGCAACCTATATTTAATTGCTACAATTATTCATTTTGTAAAATATGTGAATTTTAAACTTCAGTGATTTTAGTCAATAGTACATTTTAAATATTTTAAGTACTTTTGAATTTTGAGTTTTATATGATTGAAATTTAGATAGCTGAAAGATTGAATAGTATTCTTTTCTTCCTTTAATACCAACAATGCAACCAGAAAACCAAACTATTGAACCTCATCAATTATGGTTTATTGTATCAGGTCTGTTGTATTGAGTCTGTCTCCAATAATCACAAGATATTGTTAAAATTGACCTAATTATGGAAAAACCGCATGAGCATTAATGTTCCATAGTTCAAGCTGGAACAGAAAATTCTTAGTTACAATCCAATGGCGTTCTCATCTCACAGACTTCAGCCACAGGTTGGGTACCCCTCACACTCTGGATAGGAATTTATGCTAAATACATTATAAGAAGTAAATTCTAGTTTGGACTTTCACTATTACTCAATTAATGATTTAATAAACATCTCTTACCTTTTCAAAATATTAAAAACTTTTAATTGCAATGTTATTTCTGAAGGAAATAGACACTTCTCTTTCTTTTTCTCTATTCCCTCTCTCATTCTGTCTCCCTCACTCTTTCAAGATTTATAAAAACATGAATCTGACTCTTAATTTTATTTATATCAGGCTAGGGGTTATCACAGATGTTTTGAAAGCATGTTTTGTTTTATTTTGGTTTTTAAATCAATCACATTTGATCTGAAACTTGATCTTTGTATGTAAAAAGACCTTTTATGCTGATCTGAAATAAATAGAAGAATGATATAACTACACAGAATGATGAAACCACATTACATTTAATGCATTAAAAACCTGATGAGTGTTAGGCTCAACTCATGACCCTCAGTCTAAGCATTGTAGCTTTTACTACAAAACTTCCCAAGCTTCTCTAAAAATAAACATGCTAATAAATGGTACTTTGTTATAAAATATTAAACCTTGACTTTTTATTTCTAAAATGTACTAGGAGACAGAAAGGGAATAAAGGAATAAAGGAAAATAAAGATTTTTGAAAGTAGATTGTGCAAAAAAAGGTAATATCAAAAATGTTCAAGGTTAATTATGTTGTAAGTCACACACAACCAGTATAAATAGTTTTTGTTAATAAAACCTTTATCTATTATGATGGAATGAGTATATAAGTGTTGGTTACCTGTATTACATAAAAGTAATTTATATTTCACATCCTGATCAGAGGCAAGTTTAACTACAGACATAATACACTGCTTAAGTTAGTTACAGCTAGATTCAAACTAATCATTAAAACACATACTACTCTTGAAATGTGGCCCAAAGATTTGTAGTTTTATATTCCTTATATTAAATCTAAACATCTCCTTTTGCTAAATGACATTGAGGTCACTGTGTCAGCTATTGAGAAGTTATTGTTTTAAAGTATTTGACCACAACTACATTTTTTTAAAATATAATTAATAAACCAGGAATACACAAAATTAAGTATACTTAATACAGCAAGCATGTTGCCCTTCTAGATTTGGCCACCTTCTAATGCCTGGAATCTGAATGTTACCTGATGTGACAGAAGAGACTTCACAGATGCTTTTAATTAGAAATGCTCAGAAAGGCCCAAGATAGGCACAAGAGACCTTGTGAGAGGGAGGCAGAATGTTCAGATTCAAAGTAAGAGATGTAATACTAGAAATAAATATACATAGAGAGAGTTATGAAGATGCTATATTACTGCCTAAGAAAAGAGAGGAAAGGGCCATGTACCCAGGAATGCAGGTGACCTGCAGAAATTGGACAAAACAAGAAAATGAATTCTAAAAGCATCTAGAAAAAAGGGCAACTTTTGCTAATCCACTTTTAACTTCTAACTCTTAAATGCAATTACTAAATCTGTACTATTTTAAGCCACTAATCTTAGGAGTCCGTTACAGAAGCAGAGTTTGTTTTTAACTAATGAGCTTAGTTAAAAATATTAATAATGGGCCCTCCCTGGTGCGCAGAGGGTTAGGACACAGCACTGCAAGTGAGCTGCAGCCACTTCAGTGCGACTTCAATCTCCAGCCCTGGAGTTGACCCATATGGTGCAGCGGACCTCTCCTGACCTGCCCTCTACTCCCCTCAGTAGTATACTTCATATATCTGCCTGTTCTGCTCCCCATTCTGTCTCTGGTGAATCCTCTCGCCTCCCCTGGACCTCTGGCCTGTACCCCAGATACAGATGCATACAGATATGCATAAATAAATAAATCTTTAAAAAAATACTAATAGTATTCCAAGAAACAGTCAATACTACCCAATAGACATAATGTTCTACAAGGGAAATTTAAAATTTTATAACTTACAATTTAAAAAAAGACGAATCATGATATGAAATTAAATTTAGTAGTATATTTAACTAACTATAAATATTATCATTTCAGCATATAATTACTGTCATAAAGTATTGATGAGATTTTTTTTTCCACAGAGAGCTCAAAATCTTATGTGTGTACTGGATATCTAGATATCTATAGTATATCACAATTTGGAATAATTCCATTTCAAGAGCTCAATAGCCACAAAGGACTAGTAACTATGATATTGGATAGTGAAGCTTTAGAGAATAAAGACAAATTAAAAGAAAAATCATTTATTATACTATAGATAATGCTTATATTACTGTAAAAATCTAGATTAAGAATCATCTTAAAAAGTAGTATGGTAGTAGAGTCAATTTTATGATGATTTTGTGCTTGCAAAGTTTATTTAAAAAGAAATGTCAGAACAGAAACAACAACAAAACTAATACAGAAGAAGAGTGTAATTACCTAATGATACCGAACTGTCTGATGTTTGTGAAAAATGCTGCAGATAATAGAAAAGAATTTTCTCTGAGACTTACAGAGACAAGAAGATAACCAAAGAGAGGATAAGAATGATATTACTTAGGGCCAACTATGTTAAATGAACAAATGACCAAGAGAAAAACAAAACTATTAAACTCTAGCTTTCAATTTCTCAAGAATGGTGCTTGAATTAGGGGAAAAATTATGATTGTAAGGAAAATGATAAGAAAGCCTGAAGGTAATATAAATTACTTTTAAGATTCCAGCTCTACATCAGCTAACTAATAGGATAATAAAATATCTGAAGATGTGTTCTTAGTACTATCTCTTATATTTAAGTCACCAAGGATAGTGCCATTAAAACTGTTAACTGGCCCTCCCTGGTGGAGCAATGGGTTAGGACGCAACACTGCAAACAAGCAGTTCAATTCCCCGCCCCTAAGGTGATCCACATGGTGAGGCAGACCTCTCCTGACCCACTCACTGCTCCCCTCAGCAGTGTACTTCCTAGATCTGCCTGTTCTGCTCCAACTCTGTATATGGTGAATATTCTCACCCCCCCCCCCGCACCTCTGACCTGTACCCCAGTTCTTTATGAATAAATAAATATTAAAAAAAAAAGTTTACTGTCCTTTTAAATGGGGTTCCTGAGATTGAGACTTACTGTTCTTAATATTAAGTGGAATTCTAAAGTCCCTGCTCATATGTGCTTTTTAAATTTATGCCACATGAGAATTATCATATTTTACTAGAATTACTAAGGTAGAAGGTCAAAAATGTTGTTTAAGTTGTTTATCTTGACTTCATCAAAGGCTTTTTTATAAAAATCACTCATACATTTCTTTTGGACAACATCTGAAGTATGGACTAAAGGAAGGAAGAGTTGGACAGATCCTTTGAAAATTAATCAGTCATTCAAAGTCATTCTACTGTAGGATCCAATGAATGTTACCTGGTGTTCTCTTCTCTTTTCCCTTTTATGAAAATAAAAATTCATAAAGAAATTTGTTTTGTAACCAGGTCTCTGCATTAAGCAATTTAGTCTAATCTTGGGTGTAAATGAGATAATTTTAGTAGAAACCTGTCTTAGATTATAAGCTTTTAAATACATAGACTATTTAAAACCATCATTGCCTGTGGTATCATGCTTTGCAGTGATGAGTTATCCAATTATTAATGAAAGTTTGATATACACTATTTACATATTAAATATTAAATTGAATTTTATTTCAGTTTGATTTTTTTTAAGATTTATTTATTTGTACATACAGAACTGGGGTACAGGCCAGAAGCTCAGGGGTGGTGAGAGGCTTCACCAGAGACAGAGAGGGATCAGAACAGGCAAATCGACGAAGTACACTGCTGAGGGGAGCAGCGGGCAGATCAGGAGAGGTCTGCCAGCCATGTGGTCACCTCGGGGGCAAGTGGGAATCGAACTCATGAGGAAGTGGCTTTAGCTTCTCAGTGCTGTGCTTTAACCCACTGCGCCACCAGGGAGGCTCCAGTTTGATCAATTTTAACACCTACTTTCTTTCTGTGTCCTCTATTGCAATATGAAAATAAATGTCTCCTTATTTTTGCTTTACTGACTGCTAAACTACAAATATATCTATTTAGTTATTCAATATTATTTTTATTAAAAGGAATATCTTATTGATAGTATTTCAATTGAATTATGAAAACAACCAGGTATGAGTTCTTTTAATAAACATTTCAAAATTAAACTAAATTTGAAAATAAATCATTCAAAATACAACTCATTGATCTTAATTTGGCAGCATACATTTCAAAGGAATGTTCATAATGGCAAAGTTTTTTTTTTGACAACTAATACTGACAAAATTAGAAAATCGCTCTGCAACTTCTCTCCTCATTACATAAAGAAAAAAATCAGGAAGCAAAAATAACACATAAAATAAAATAATAATAGTAACAGTAATAGAAAAAAGAGGATAAAGCCTCAAAGTAATTCGCCTCCCTCCCTCTCTCATCTTTGCTTCCCTTCTACATTTCTTCTTCTTAATATATATAAAACACTTTATATAAAATAAGCAATTACATATTACATAAAATATATTTTATTTACATTGTTAACGTTCAGTATGGCAAGTTCCAAGGAACCACAAGGAGTCTGACCAGTAATGCAAATTGCAAGCGGAGTTTATTAGGCAGGCTAGGCTGGGCTAAAGCTTTAGGCACATAGGCTAAGCAAGTAAGACCCTGGACAGGGGAGATGCCCCAGATTATATAGCCACTACTTGGTCATAGCCTGTGCAAAATGGGCCCGAGCCCACGTAATTCAAAGAAAAAGCATAATTCAAACTGCACACACAGATTGTGTTGTCATGTTCCAGGAAGTTCTAACCACCAGTAGCCAGTACCCTGTAAGCCTCTCCAGCCCCCTGGTGGCTTCTATAGATAGCATAGATAGAGGTCATAAGTGTGCCTCCCCATGCCCCAGGTGGCGTCTATAGATAGAGGCCATGAAACTTTTCTGGTAACTGTCCTTCCTGGTATAGAGTGGGGGAAGGTAGCATGTACAGAAACCTGCCGCAGCAACATGGAGGTCCTCTGGCTCACTGAGCTGGGATCATGCTATCCAACAGCATCAATGTAATGAATACATTCATAATAAATATACAGAATATACAAATGAGATACAGATTCTCATATGACTACTATAAAGAACTAATATGCTTACCTATTCATTTGTTCTCTCTGGAATCATGAGGGCATGCAGACTAGTTATAACAACAAAAATTATACCAACTCTCATTTGACTACAATTTCTGTACCAAAATTTTGCTCAGTTCATTTACTTGTATGTGTCTTTCAAGCTTGAAGGGCATGTATACTTTTTTTTTCTGTTTCTACAGATCAGAACATCTAAACCCGGTAATACTAAATGACTTTCTGCCATTAACAACTGTCCAAACAAAGACTGCATTTGAATTCAAACTCACCTCTTCTACTTGATGTTCCCTGTAAACAGTGGTGAACTCAGAAATGAAAACTAGTATTGACACAGGAATCACAGAGTTAATGCACTAGCATATATAAATCTGATATAAATGTAATCTTTTGGGGTGCCCCCCCCCCGAAGTGGAAAGGTCATCTTTGGTGAAAGGAGATCCTAAGCACTTAAAGAGGCAGGAATTAGGTTAGGTTCAATAGCCCCACCGCTCATGAGTTAATGTGGCTGACAACTCAGAAGCATAACACAAGGTGGGAAGTACCCTCTATAGTGAGGGAGGGTAATGTTACCCCTTACGGGAAGATGAAACTATATGCCCCAGGGAGGGACTACAAGGTAAAGACATTGCTAAATATTCAACTTGGCAACCATTTTCAAGATCCTTTTAAAAAGATCAGTCAGATGAAAAAAACACCCAGGTTGCCTAACCCACACTCTGGGTTGTTAGCAAAAGTATTGATAGCATTGGATATCTGGATAAGGACTCTGGCTAGAAACCATAGCAGAATTAACAAAGAAAAATGTAGCAAGATGCAATAGAAAGTGTGATTAGTAGATTCTGAAAGTTTGTTTCACCTTGAGATCACAAAGGACCTAGTAACATGATTCTTTATCCAAAATAAAAATTTTATAAAACAACTCTGATTAAGTTACTTCTTTGGTATTACCAAAAGTGGTAGTTCAGACCATGGCTGCCCAAAATGGGGGAATAGGAAATTAACAATGCCCATCAGTACTAGGTTCATTTCCCACAAATATATTAAATCAGAATCACTGAAAATGGGGTTAGGTCATCAGCCCTTTTTAAAACATTCACAGTTATTGTTATGTGTAGCCAGAGTGAAGAATACTGACCCAGAGGACATATATAAATTTACTAAACAATGACAAGGGCTTCTTAAACTGCACCTTACCAGCACAAAGTAAATCTGCACAAGATTTGCTTTAAAGTGGAAACTATGTTCAGTTCCTGAGGTTTTCACTTGCTAATGACACTTTACTCTTTCTGAGTTTCTCTTTTCTCATATACAGCATAGGAATGGCCACAATATTTGCAAAAAAAAAAAAAAACAGAATTAGAATTATTGATTTTCTCCAATCTTTAGATTTATCCTATTCATCAAGAGTAGAGGAAGATCTTTTAAGTTTTTCATATTGGAAATTATCAGTATTAACAATAGAATAGTTTGGTTGTATATTTAAGTTTTATATTGGGAATGATCAGTATTAATAATAGAATTGTTTGTTGATTTTGAAAATGTCCTACTATCACCACCACCACCAAAATATCTAAACTTGTTTTCTAGAGCTTTTTTTTTTCCCCACTGATATTCAGTATTACTCAGCAATCATAAAGGATAAATTCATGACATTCACAGCAACATGGATGGAGCTGGAATGGATTAAACTCAGTGAAATAAGCCAAAAAGAAAAAGAAAAATATCAAATGGTTAAACTCTAGGAGAAAATGAATAAGGAATCAGAAAAAAAATAAAGGAATGATAACAAAGTAAAAAATCAAATTCGGGCCCTCCCTGGTGGCGCAGCGGGTTAAAGCACAGCACTGAGAATCTGAAGCCACTTCCGCATGAGTTCGATTCCCGCCTGCCGCCTGCCCTGGAGGAGACCACATGGCGAGCCAGACCTCTCCTGGCCTGCCCGCTGCTTCCCTCAGCAGTGTACTTTCGTAGATCTGCCTGTTCTGCTCCCCGCTCTGTCTCTGGTGAAGCCTCTCACCGCCCCTGAGCCTCTGGCCTATACCCCAGTTCTGTATGAATAAATAAATAAATCTTAAAAAAAAAATCAAATTCATTAGGTTACTATAGGTCTGAGACATTCTGTAGGGGAGGAGGAGGGGAGAAGGACCAGGACAGGAGTGGGAAGAGCACAGGGACTAGTGTGGTGGAGCACCGGTGAACTGGTGCTGGGAATTTCACAGGGAAATCATACATTGTACAAAAATGAATGATGATGTAATGAACATATTTTAAAAATTTAAAAAAATAAAACATTCTCTAGAGTTTTGTAAGGAACATACTTTGAACAGCAGAGATGAGCCATGTGAGTCAATGTGATAAGTGCTAAGGCAGAGGTATCGGAAGAACTAAGACAAGGAAATATTTAATCATTTGGGGATAATGTAAGGAGAAAGGGAAAGTGCTTAAGAAAAGCTGAGCATGAATGACAAGTGGGTATTAATGAAATGGGGTACAGATGGATAATATTTTAAGATTTAATTTTGTTTTCTGAATTTGAGGAACCATAGCTTTGTTAATAGGTGTCACTAAATACTTTATTTAGCATATAAAAGTAGTCCTACATAATACATGGTCACAAACTGAATAAATAACTCAAGAAAGCATCCTGATCTACAGATTTACCATTACTTTCCAGTAAAGTACATGTTTATTAATATTAATTTTTCACTTAATAAAACTCATTCTGATACATATTAAAAGCTTTGAAGAAAACTATCCATTACAGAGATTTTTATTTCACTTTAAGTTAGAGAAAGCTGGGCTGAAAAGTTTAGTCAAAATCAAACCAATAGCCAATAACTGACATATGACTGAAAATCTGAGTAACCAGACAGGGTGGTTGCAAATTGGGGAAGGAGGACATCCAAAGGTAGTAGGTTCCGTAGTATAGGGCAGGGGTACATGGTTGTAGGTGACTGGGGCTTTAGTGGTAGACATGGTGTGAAAAAATATATAATTGTAGAGATATGAATACATGTGATATTCATAATGCATGCTATGATAACCTCTAAAACTTAAACAATGATTTTACCTACCTCAACTCTACCTCAATGACATGAATGGAAAAAAATAAGTGATTTATTCCCTGTTCCCATATACGCAGGGAAAAATACAAGACATGGAACATGCAATATTCCCATTCCCTTTAGATAACTGGAATCTTCCTGCCAAGGCATCTTTTATACACTATATACTCAGCCATAGAGGCACTTTATGACATAGGTAAAATTTTCCTTAAAAATGTCAATAATTTGGGCCCTCCCTGGTGGCACAGCGAGTTAAAGCACAGCACTAAGAAGCTAAAGCCACTTCCACATGAGTTTGATTCCCGCCTGCCCTGGAGGTGACCCATGGTGCGGCAGACCTCTCCGGACCCGCCCACTGCTCCCCTCAGCAGTGTACTTCCTCGATCTGCCTGTTCTGCTCCCCACTCTGTCTCTGGTGAATCCTCTCACCGTCCTGCACCTCTGGCCTGTACCCTGGTTCTGTATGCATAAATAAATATTAAAAATATATATATATTAAACGATGTCAATAATTTATAAATTATAGTTATTTTACTTTTATAACATGTGTAATTTTAAAAATAATATTTTGAGGTAGCAACAGTGATAACATGTTTCTTTTTATAGTGAAAGAAACTAAGGAAAAGTGACATTATTTAGACCATATAGGTATTTATTATCAAGTGCAGAAATCAGAACTTGGGATTTCATTCTGAGTTCTTTCTAATAATATACATTGCCATTTTTTCTAAATTGTTATGGACAACAAAAAGACCTAAGATATATAGTCTTATAGTATGCTTTCTTTTTAATGCTAAACCAAGAAATACATTATGTATTAAATAATATAACTATGATCCATATAACATAATTCAAAAATACAAATATATGTATATATTTAAATATTTATTAAACAGATTTATAATATTGTATTTCCTTTATCAAGGGGATACAACTACTAATTCATTGAAAATATAACATTCATATAAAATTTGCATCTTCATTTTGAATGAAATATCATGAAGGTAAATACAACATTTAAAAGCACATGTTGGATTAAAGAAACTTTCAATCTGCCTAAAGAAAACATTTTCCTTTGACTTCCCATCTTAAAATTTCTCTCAGCACAGCTAATGAAGACCAATTACCAGTCACTAAAGATTTATAAAAGCCTTAAACTTTGGGTCCTCCGTGGTAGGGTAGCAGGTTAAAGCATAGCACTGAGAAGCTAAAGCCACTTCAGCATGAGTTCGGATTCCCACCTGCCCCGCAGGTGACCACATGGTGTGGCAGACCTCTCCTGACCTGCCCGCTGCTCCCCTCAGCAGTGTATTTAGTCGATCTGCCTGTTCTGCTCCCCACTCTGTCTCTGGTGAAGCCTCTCATCACCCCTGAGCCTCTGGCCTGTTCCCCAGTTCTGTTTGCACAAATAAATAAATCTTTAAAAAAAAAAAAAGCCTTAAACTTCAATGTCCATAATAAATGTCTGTTTCCTAAAATGCAGCAGACCCTTGATTTTCAAAATATCTGTGGTTGAGCTAAATTTTGAATACATACAATCCTAACAAGTATTTCAGGTAAAAGCAGATCTGATCTAGTAGAAGGGAAGAAGGCATGGGGCAAAAACCTCCCTCTGACAAGCACCCCATAACCCCAGGCATAAGCACCTAGAAGGGCAACATGGAGCACCACTTGGTGGCACAGCAGGTTAAAGCACTGCACTAAGAAGCTTAAGCCACTTCCACATGAGTTCAATTCCCACCTGCCCCGGAGGTGACCACATGGTGTGGCAGACCTCTCCAGACCCGCCCGCTGCTCCCCTCAGCAGTGTA
>NW_004567104.1:11454645-11465298 GCF_000260355.1 Condylura cristata | reverse complement strand
GTTAGGACCATTTCACAGAGTAGAAAATAAAACCTTCAGGAAATAAATGATTTGGCCAGATGCTTACCCATATCTCTTAATTATTAATCAAATGTTCTTCCCTTTGTTATATGTTCTAAATAAATGGGTGTTGGCAGCTGTAGCAGTTCCTGCTTTTTTGCAGGACACCAACTGCTTTTCTGAATAGCTATTTGTAGTTTTATAAAGCTAGGATATCCTTTTTATGCATCATGTTTTCCAGTGGCTTTCTTTCTGGAAAGCTCCCTCATTTAATGACACTTTCTCCCAATCTATTCACCTTTCTAATTTCTAACATCCATCAAATTTTACCTTAATTCAGCACTAACTTTTAGAGACATACCCTGACATCATCTACCACATTCATTCCTTTCTACCACCTCATTATACTCTCACTGCCAAACAAGGAAGTAATTTTACATAGTTATTTCCTTATCTTTTATCAGACTTATACATTCCATAACTGTTCCTTGAAGGAGTCTTATCTACTTTTATTAACAAAGGTCAAATCAAAAGTTGTTTAAAGAAGGGATGCAAGAGTGAATGAATGGCATTTGTTCTCAGTAATTTCTTACAAAAGACATGAATGTGGGACAATGTGTTACAAATTCCATAAAAGTAGATCTCATTTGAACTTGCTGCTTATATTATAGCATGCACCAGCAAATAGACATGATCCTTAGCATCTCCTAATTAATAGCTGTTTCCATTATTATAAAGAGAAATACCTTGCTGGCACTTATATTAAACAATTACTCTTGTATCCATAATTTGAGCAGAACATTGGAAATAGCAAACATTTTAGGAAAATCAATAGCATTAAAAATTATGAATAGAGGCCCTCCCTGGTGGCGCAGCGGGTTAAAGCGCAGCACTGAAAATCTGAAGCCACTTCCGCATGAGTTCGATTCCCGCCTGCCGCCTGCCCCGGAGGAGACCACATGGCAAGCCAGACCTCTCCTGGCCCGCCCGCTGCTCCCCTCAGCAGTGTACTTCGTCCATCTGCCTGTTCTGCTCCCCACTCTGTCTCTGGTGAAGCCTCTCACCGCCCCTGAGCCTCTGGCCTGTACCCCAGTTCTGTATGAACAAATAAATAAATCTTTTAAAAAAAAATTATGAATAGAAAAAAATAACCATGAGAAGAAAACATATTTAAGAAAACAGAAGTAAAAATATACTTTAAAAATTTTTTTTAAAGATTTATTTATTTGTGCATGCAGAACTGGGGTACAGACCAGAGCCTCAGGGGCAGTGAGAGACTTCACCAGAGACAGAGTGGGGAGCAGAACAGGCAGATCGACGAAGTACAGCTGCTGAGGGGAGCAGCAGGCAGGTCAGGAGAGGTCTGCCACACCATGTGGTCACCTCCGGAGCAGGTGGGAATCCAAACTCATGCAGAAGTGGCTTTAGATTCTCAGTGCTGAGCTTTAACCTGCTGCGCCACCAGGGAGGGCCTATACTTTTAAAATTTTAACTACAAGTATCAGAAGTGCTTTAGGGGACGTTATAGCACTAACCCAGATCTTACAACAAAAGCTATAAAATAAATTCATGAGG
Source organism: Condylura cristata (assembly GCF_000260355.1). NCBI lineage: Eukaryota > Metazoa > Chordata > Mammalia > Eulipotyphla > Talpidae > Condylura > Condylura cristata. The sequence goes on along the minus strand of NW_004567104.1, from coordinate 11,463,723 downwards.
AAAAATCCAAAGCAAATAGGGGGAGAAATAAAGATACAAATAGCAAAGCAAGCCCTCAGGAAAATAATACACGACATGGAAAACAAAAGCCCAACATCAAATAACAAAGATATGGAAAAGTTTCTATACTTATCAGACATAGAATTTAGAATGATCATGATTGAGAAAAATAAAGAATGGGAACAATAAAAAAATCAGGAAAAAAATGAGCACTATGAGAAACATAATCAACAAACAGATATTGTGAAAAACACAATCAACAAATAAAATATGGAAACTGAAACATCAAGAAAGTAACAGAATTGCAGGAGGAAGCAAAATTTTTAGGACAAAGACATAGAAGTAAAACATATCAAATAGAAGAATAAATCAGAGATCTTAAAGATGAAAAAGAGATAAAATAAACAAAGAACAAAGGATGAAGAAATACTTCAAATATCCCAAAGAAAAAAGGATGAATCTGACAAAGTGGAAGATAGAGTTTGTAACCTATAAAAGAACACCATTTAGACTCACCTCAGAGCACTCTGAAGAAGCATTACAGCCAAGAAGAGAATGGACTGTAATATTCAAAATACTCCAAGAAAAGAAAAGAAAAAAAAAAAAAAAAACAGGCACACACTATCCTGAAAGGTTCTCCTTTCCTTATGAGAGATAAGGACCTCTCAAACAATCAAAAAAAACCTTAGAGAATTTTCATCCACTAAACCTCCCCTCCAAGAAATATTAGAAGAAGCTTTAGGTAGTGAACCAAAGAGAGAAATGGACACACACACACACACGCACAATGAATATGGAATTAAACAGAACCACAAAGCTAGGAACAAAATGGCAGTGAAAGACATTTATATATCAATAATTACTCTGAATATTAATGGTCTGAATTCACCATTAAAATAGTATACTGTTGGGCTAGGAAACTGAATCCAACTCTTTACTGCCTCCAGGAAACACAACTAAGTACTGAGGACAAATACAGATTGAAAGTAAAGAAATGGAAAACAATCCTGCAAAGAGGGCACCAAGAGAATGGCAGGAACAGCCGTATTTATGTCCAACAACAGCAGTCAAAAATACAGTTCCAGCTTAAAAAATTAACAAGAGACAGGGCAGATACTATATAATTATCAAGAGAATAATACAACAGTGAGGCATAGTATGTATCAATATCTACACTCACTAAAAAAAGGAGCACTGCTATACATCAAATGATTATTATAAAATTTGAAAACAGGCATTGGAATAAATATACATATGGTTAGACTCTTTAATACCCAACTCTCACCAATGGGCAGATGAGAAAGACAGAAAATAGTAAAGACAAAAATCACCTTAAACAAAGAACAAGGCCATATGGATCTCACAGATATTTATAGGACACTACGTTCCCCCAAAAAAAGCTGAATACACCTTTTTTCTTGAATGCACTTGGGTCATTCTCTAGGATTGAACACACACTGTGTCATAAAACAGACTTTACAAAATTCATGAAATAGAAATCATACCAAATTATCTTCTCTGACCATGAAAATACTGAGCTACAAATCAATGACAAAAAGCAAATAAGGAAATAATTTAATACATATAGACCCAGTAACACATTACTGAAAATGACTGTGTTAATATGAAAGTAAAAGAAGAAATCAAAAAATATCTCAAGACAAATGATAACGAGGAAACAACATGGCATGATGTATGGGTACAGCAAAAACAGTTATAAGAGGGAAGTATATAGCAATACAGGCCCATATTAAAAAAACATAACCCTGTCTCTCATCTCAAAAAACTAGAAAAAGAACAGAAAATATTCAAAGTCAGTAAAAGGAAGTAAATAATAAAAAAAAGAACAAACAAATGCAATACATATTGAAAAGACAATCCAGAAAATCAACAAACCCAAAAGCCAGGTATTTGAAAAAAAAAAAAATACCAAAATATAAGTAAACATTTAGCAAGTCGCATTAAAAAATATAGAGAGGAACAAAAAAAGTTTACAAAGTATAAGATAAATTATAAAAGACAGCAATAATTCACAGAATAAGCAATTACTATATAAACATTTATATGCAAACAAATTCAACAACTTAAATGAAATTGACTGATTCTTAGAATTATATAATCATCCAAGACTAAATAGAGAAGAAATAGAAAACCTAAACAAACCAATCATGATGAAAGAAATTGAAACAGTAACCAAAACTCTCCCAAAAAAACTAAAGTCCATGATCAGCTGCATAAGTGAGTTCTACAAAACTTCAAAGACAAAATGATGTCCATCCCGCTCAGACTCTCTCAAAAAATCAAGAATGAGGGAATAGTTATTAAACACATTTTATGAGGCCAACACTACACGAATAACAAAATCAAAAAAAGACAATACAAAAAAAAGAAAATGATTGTCAATTTTCCTAATGATTACAGACACAAAAATCCTCAATAAAATCACAGCAAACTCAATCCAACAATGTATTGAAAAGACTATCTATCATGAACAACTGAGATTTGTAACAGTAACAGGAAAGTTTCACATCAAAATTCATTCAAGGTCATTCATCACATCAACAAAAAGGAAAAAGTAAAAGCTCAATGATCATTTCAACAGATGCTGAGAAATCATTTGATAACATTTGGCATCATTTATGATAAAAACTCTTGACATACTGGTGATAAATGGAACATATCTTTAAAAAAAGTAAAGCCATAGATGACAAACCAACTGGTAGTATCATTCTTAATATTAAAAAATTGAAAGCTTTTCTTATGATCAGGTAAAAGATAAGAATGTCCACTCTCAGAATTAGAAGTCCCACAGAAAGCAAATAAGTAAGTATATCAATAAAAGCAATTCAAATTGGGAAAAGAAAAAATAAACTAAATCTATCATTATTTGCAGATGATATGGTAATAACAAGGAACCCCAAAACTCCATGGAAAAATTTATTAAAACAATAAAGCAGTTCAGCAAGTCGCAATATACAAAATCAACAAACAAAAATCAGTTGTCTTTTTATATACAATAATGACCTAGAAGAACAAGAAAATAAGAAAGTCATCCCATTTACAATCTCACAAACATAAAAAATATATACTTAGCAATAAACCCAAAAAAGGAGATGAAGGATATTTATAACTAAAACTATAAAACAATGTTAGAAGAAATAGAAGACACAGAGAAATAGGAAGATATTCCCTGCTCATATATAGGAAGAAACAAAAATTGCCAAAATGGTCATCCTACCCAAAATAATTTATAGATTCAAACGCCAACAAGAATCCTGGTAGCATTCTTCAAAGAAATAGAACAAAGATTACTGAAATTATATGGAACACACACCCCCCAAAAAATAAATCAATCAATAATAACAAAAATCTCCTGACTAAAAAGAGGGGAAATGGAGGCATCATACTTCTGGACTTCGAAATATACCATAAATAATAGAACAAGGCCATAATAATTGAAACAGGAGATTGTTGCCACAAAACAAAGATGTAGTCCACAGAATAGAATTGAAAGCATAGAAAACAGACCACTTAATTAATTGTGATGAAGAATTAATATATGACAATGAAGCAGCAGAAAGCCTTTTTAACAGATAGTGCTGGGAAAACAGAACTGCTATATTCAAAAGAATGTAGACTATTCAGTCTACATTCAAAAGTAGACTATTATTTCATACCATACATAAATATCAACTCAAGTGGACAAAGGATTTGAATTCATAACCTAAAAACATAAGATACATAGAGCACAAAGTAGGTAAAACACTCCATGACATAAATCTCAGAAATATCTTTGTGGACTTCACTCCAAGAGCAAAAAGAGAGAGAGAGAAACTACAATTATACCAAACTAAAAGCTTCTATACAGGCAAAACAAACAGCGTACAAAACAGACACTGTACTGAATAAGAGAATATATTTGCACACCATCAAAGATAGACAAATTGCTTCTACAACTTAGCTAAAAGAAAAACAAACAACCCAATCATAAAATGGAAAGAAGAGCTACATAGGCACATCTCTAAAGAAATTATGCAGAGGGTCAACAACAGACATATTAAAAACTATTTATCATCACTTATCATGAGAGAAATGCAGATCAAAACCACAGTGAGATAGAACCTCACACCTGTGAGAAAGGCCTATACCAAAAAAGGAAAAAAAAACACTAGTGCTGATGTGGGCTTGGAGAAAAAGAACCCCTCTTGCAATGTTTGTTGGATTGTGGGAATGTAGACTGTGCCAACCCCTTGGAAAGAAGTGTCGAGATTCTCAAATGACTAAAAACAGTATTTACCATATGATTCAGCAACTGCACTTTATTTCTCTTACCGGGGAAGCAAGGTGAAAGTAGATCAGAAAAATAGGTCTCATTATAAGTGTGATTATCCTTTTTAAGTAGATAAAAACAAGGGGGTTAAATGAATTTCCATAAGATTCCACAGAGCACAGAATGGAGCCTATTTGCAATATTTTCTTCTATATTAGTGTCATGATACCATTTGTTATTTGAATATTTCATTATGGATTTCACTTGGAGGATAAATCTATTTAAGTTTTCAAAATACAGAACGGTTTTAGTTCGTATGTATCATTTTTTTCATTCTTTTATGCAACAAAATCTTGAAGACGTACTATGCACCAAGCAGTCTACTAAAACCTAGAGGTAAAAAGATGTCTAAGATACACTCCATTCTTATTTAAAGGAAATGTCACATCATTTCTGAGATGACAGTGAAGTGGAAGGTGGAGAAATGTACTTAAAAAATCCTAAGTGTGGAGGACAAGGAGGAGTTAATGAAATACAAGCTGTGATAGAGGGTGATAATAATTTAGAAAGCATATTCCTTTTCCAGACATAAGCATTTCAGAGAGCTTTACTAATGGATCTCACTAAAGAATCCAATGCTGCAAGCATTCTTTTATTCCAAAATAATTTAATCTTGATTTGCCTTAACATTTAACATGTTCAACTATGCATGTTTTGGTGACCTACTAGCCTATATAATTAACCAATTTGTCTGAATGACATTGAAATTGAGGCTAGAGAAGGTCAAAACAATGTCTAAAGCTTAAAAGCAGGAAGAATTCAGGATCTGTAGCTTCAATCTAAGCAATTTCCCAATGAAACCAGAATGTATCAAATTTGTGGAACAGTTAACCCACTTATCAATTCTGCTGATGGATATTTTTAAGCTCTGTTTATACTAATTTAAATAGTAAAGTACTACTGTGTAATAGCTGCCAAACATCAGCCACTCTCACTGCCTTTATTAGTCTTCCATATCTCCATAATATCTTCCGTCTTATAAGCCATTCTTTACAGAATCCTACTACTCTCAGACCCTCTCCTTTCTCTACAAATGATTCTGTTTGCTTGGAGTTTGAAGAGGATGAACATAATGAGGAAGTAAATTTCTATTTGCAATTAATAGAAAAAGATTATTTTATTCTCTGAATTCTAATATGCCTAAACCTGCTTTAATTGGTATTATTTTCTCTCATTTCAAAGGCAATGTTTTTGAATATATACATCTATAGTCATAATAAAATTTGCACTATAAAATCTGCTTCATCTTCACTTTGAATCTGCTGATTTAAACATTGTTAAGACTGTGAAAACATTCCTTTTTGTCAAAGTACCTTGGTGGACTTCCCTGGTGGGCTAGTGCTTAAGTCTCTGTACTGTCTTCCCAATGGCCTGAGTTCAAATCCACATGGCACAGCAGACCTCTCCTGTCTCACCCACTTCTCTCCTCAGCAATGTATTTCAGTTGAGCCACCTGTTCTGCTCCCCACTCTGTCTCTTGTGAATCTTCTCACCCCCTCATCTCTGCCTTCACCCCAATCTATGCAAAAAAAGAAAAAGTAAACTGAAAAACAAAACAAAACAAAGCAAAAATGTAAATTGTAAATTGGTAGTAGTATCTTCATGCGGCAGTATATCGACACACAAATTAAAGAGCTATATCTCAAATTCATGTTTCTGGAACTGATCCTTCTTTTTCTGTAGTGAGAGGTAACTACAGACCCTCTCTATTTCCCCATGCAATTAGTAAATCTGATTCTCTGGGGAGACTACTTAAATTTCTTCCACTGTCTTTTACTGCCTACCCATTATATTTGTAAAGAGTGGCATCCACCCTTTTCCTAGCAGCAGCAACAAAGCAATGAGTGAGAATTCAGCAGTCCAGGTCCTACATTTAGTACAGACTGGAAATAAGATTTTGTTGTTCAACTCCTAAATCCCATTTACTTTCAGGCAATTCTAATTGGAGATTTCATGCTATACCACTGAAAAAAGAGTTCTTTCATTCACATCCTTGCCCCCCTTCTGTAAGGTAGCATCTAACTCAATTCTGTTTACTTTGGGATCTGGATTGTTTTTCATATTCTTATCTGATTGACTATTTCATCCTTCTCTCAGGATCCAGGATTGAGTTGTAGTAGGCATCTTCCACCTTCCCAGCCTTACTTTGGTTGTAGCTGAGCTGACATACCCTCCAGGTCACCTGGCATTAGCTCTGTCTCTGATCCACACGATCCTGGGCTAGGTATCTATTTGGTAGGATATAGACGCCCAATTTACCTCTGCCCAAAACTTGACGCCAACTTCTCCTAATCTGTAACTTCATTGAGACTATATTATTCCAACTATCCAAAAAATTATTTTTATCATGAATTTGTTAGATTTATGGCCTGTTTATGACAGATAAGCCTGGTAAAATACAAGGATAGAACTGAAACAGTCATATGGCATTCAACCTAGGTTAGGTTAAGCTATAGTCACAACTTTAAAATCACTGTTTATATTAAAGACCGATTTCTTCTACATGCACATGCACACATGGTTCAGTATGGATTCTGAGTTCATAGTCACTAAAGATTTCAGGTAATGGGAGCTGAACCACTTTGTGATACTGCCAATTCCTCATGAGTTATGACTTCACAAAGTGGAACAGAGGCTGGAGAATTGCATACCAGTCTTAAATGAGTAAATAGCATATCTCTCTGCTTCCCATATGGCCACAGTAAGTTGCACAGTGACATTCAAACTTTAGGATGAAAAGGAAGTGCAATCTTTCAAGACCCAGAATGGAAAACAGACTGGAAATACTGATGAGGATTTGTCATGTTTTACACAATTAATGTCTAAGCACAATATCCTTAAGCATTCATTTCTCAGTAGAGTCAGCATGGGTCTATTTAAATTTCTTTCTACCTAAACAAGAATGATAACTAGAAATGTACACTCTTCACTATTAAGCCTATATCCTTATATATTCCTTTCACTCCGGGCTATAAAATTACATAGAGAGGCTTTTTGCCCCAGCCCTGCTACAGCCCTGGAGATAAAATGAGACAACTCAGCTCGGGAGAGGAAACCAAATTGTGCGAAGAGGCTGTAGCTCAGATCCGGGAGAGCCCAGGCGCCCAGACCCTAGGGTACTCTGCAGATGTGTTATCGGTCTTTTCCCAGCAGCCCAGACAAAGCCTTGGATATAAAGTGAGACAATATAGCTAGGTGAGTGGATCCCAAACTGCAAAAAAAAAAAAAAAAAAAAAATCTGTTCTGAGTGGGTACTTAGAGCCCGGGAGTTGGAGAAGAGGAACTGACAAATCGGGCACCTCTAGCCCTACCCGTATCTCCTGCCCCTCCCGCAACAGAGAACTGAGAATAGGTGGCATTATGGCCAGGTAAGGTCTTGGCGCCATTTTTAAGGTGTGATCGGCAAGACTCACAAAGCCCCGAAGGTAAAAGCAGGGGCGAGGGAGGAGGAAAAAAAAAAATGGTTAGACAGGACTCAACCACAGGCCCAACCCTGGGAAAATGCAACAACTTTAACAATTTTCCATGGGCACATTCTATAGAGAGAGGTCCCAGGAAGTGCCTCAAATGGGGAGACTTGCTAAGAGGTCTACCTGCTTACCTCATCTACCCACAAAAACTGTGGTAAAACCCTGCAGTTAAAAGGACAAGGCTGGTTGGCCCTCCCTGGTGGCGCAGCGGGTTAAAGCACAGCACTGAGAATCTAAAGCCACTTCCGCATGAGTTAGATTCCCGTCTGCCCCAGAGGTGACCACATGGTGTGGCAGACCTCTCCTGACCCGCCCACTGCTCCCCTCAGCAGTGTACTTCATAGATCTGCCTGTTCTGTTCCCCACTCTGTCTCTGGTGAAGCCTCTCACCGCCCCTGAGCCTCTGGCCTGTACCCCAGTTCTGTATGCACAAATAAATATATCTTTAAAAAATAAAAAAAAAAAAAAAAGACAAGGCTGGGGTCTGTGAGAGGAGCTCAGGTAGTGGCATTGCTCAGGGAGAGATTGTTTGGAATAGACACAAAGAGCCACTCTCCACAATGGACAGATCAACAAGACAAAAAATAAGCAAAGACACTAAAGCTCTGAACAAGGACCTGGACAACATGGGTCTCACAGACATCTATAGAATACTGCACCCCAGAAAATCTGAGTACACATTTTTCAAAAATCCACATGGATCATTCCTTAGGATTGACCACATTCTGGGTCACAAGATAAATATCAATAGATACACTAGGACTGAAATCGTACCAACTATTTTCTCTGAACATGAAAGAATCAAATTAGAAATAAACCATATGAAGAAGGCAAGAAATCCTCTCGATGTGGAGACTGAAACCCACTCTACTAGAGGACCATTGGATCAATGAGGAGATCAAAGATGAAATTAGAAAATAATTGGAGAAGAATGACAATAATGGCAAAAGTCTTCAAAATGTATGGGACACATTAAAAGCAGTTTTAAGAGGAAAATATACAGTAATACAAGCTCACATAAAGAAACAAGAAATAACGCAAAGAAACAACCAAATGTCCCACCTGAAAGAAATGGAAAAAGAACAACAAAATAACCCAAAAGCCAGCAGAAGACAAGAAACAATAAAAGTCAAATCAGGCCCTCCCTGGTGGCTCAGTGGGTTAAAGCACAGCACAAAGAAGCTAAAGCCACTTCTGCATGATTTCGATTCCCGCCTGCCCCGGAGGTGACCACATGGCGTGGCAGACCTCTCCTGACCTGCCCGCTGCTCCCCTCAG
>NW_004567104.1:11442574-11453834 GCF_000260355.1 Condylura cristata | reverse complement strand
ACAAGGATGGTTCAACATCAGAAAATCAATTAATGTAATACATCACATCACCCGACAGAAGAATAAAAACCACATAATCATATCAATAGATACAGAGAAGGCTTTCGACAAAGTTCAACACCCATTTATGTTTAAGGCTCTCGAAATACTTGGAATAGAAGGAACATACCTCAACATGATAAAAGCCATCTATGGTAAACCCACAGCTAATATTATCCTCAATGGAGAAAAACTGAAAGCCTTTCTCTTGAGATGAGGAATAAGACAAGGGTGTCCACTATCACCATTACTCTTGAACATAACATTGGAAGTTCTAGCCAGAGCAATAAGAAAGGAAAAAGACATACAAGGAATCCAACTATGGAAAACTGTTTGGAGGTTCCTCAAACTGTTAAACTTGGAGCTTCCCTACAACCCAGCAATCCCACTCCTAGGTATCTACCCAAAAGACACAAAAACACTGATTCAAAAAGATACCTGCACCCCCTTGTTTACTGCTGTTTTATTTACAATTGGAAAGACATGTAAGCAGCCCAAATGCCCAAAAGTAGATGACTGGATTAAAAAGATGTGTTACATATACACAATGAAATATTACTAAGCAACCAAAACTAAATAAATAAATACATGTCTTTTGCAGCAACATGGTTGGAGCTGGAAAAGACTATGCTTAGTGAGATAATCCAGAAAGAAAAGAAAAATACCAGATGGTTTTGCTCATAGCAGGAGTATAATGGACCAGGTGACAAAATAATAATAATGAACAGCTATATACCAGAGTGGGGAATGGTATCAAAAACAGTGGGGGGAGGGAATTGCGCTGGACTATGGTGATGGCATATGGGTGACTTGGTGATGGGAAACTCACGAGGATTACAATTAAACTGAAAAAGAAATGTACAAAATGATGTAAAAATAAACATATTATTTTTAAAAATTACATAGAGAAAAACATAGGACATTTACGATGAAGCTGAGCCTGAATGTCTGTGAAGCATGATTGGAAAAACATGAGAAGGAGAAAAACCGTCTAGGTAGACATAGTAAGGACCTTGTGTGCCTATATTGCTCATGGAGCAGGGCCAAGTCTGTATGGCTGGAACAAAGAAAGAAGAAAGAGACAGAAGATGAGATCAGACAGGTGAGCCAGAACAGCTATGGTCTTGTTGGCCACTGTGGATATTTTGGCATTATCCTGGAGGGGATGGGAACCCTTGTAGGATACTGAGCTTAAGAATGGAAAAGTAAGTTTTATTTTATAAAAATTGAAGCTGCTTCTGCGTTGAAAATGGGTGAAATATGGGTAGAAACAGAAAGGTCAGTGAGAACATCACTGTAACAAATGGAAATGGAAGACACTGATGGCTCTAACTGGGATAAGAGAAACAGAGTGATGAGGTAAAGGTTGTCTTCTTACATAATGCAAAGGTAGAGCCAAAAGTCTTTACTGAACATGACAGAGAAAGAGAGAAAGGGAAAGAGCGCAGCAATGATAAGTGGTGTAAGTGACCATGTATATAACATTATCCCATTTGCAAAAATCCTTAAAATATAAATCTGTTTGAGAACGTACAGATACAAGATTAGAGGGAATTAAGTGGGAGGTCTTAACTAAGGAAAGTTCAGTTTTTGTATGTTTCAACAATACATTTACTTTACCATTTGACATAAACAAATGTCCCTTCATGAAAGATAAAACAAAGTCATTAATGCAGACATTCTTATACTTAATTTATACCCTAATTTTTACTAAAATGTACTTAGTTATCCTGAGTTCCTCATGCAATGGTTTACAGGTAAGGGTGAGACAACTTGAGGTCTACCTGATTTTTTCAACTAGTGAGTGCATGTACATTATTGATATTCCTATGTTGTTTGTGAATTTTTATCCATCTATAATTCACTCTGAGCAGGTGCACTGCTCATTATACAATGTTTGATGGCTGCAAAGCTGCAGGATTGTGCTACAACCAGCTCATGTTCCCAGATTACCCAGACTGGAAGCAGGCATTTCTAACCCTGTATGTCATCCTATTAACATAAATGATTGAAACAGTGGACTCCTTTTCATTTTTAGTTGCAAAGGTGCTGGTTTTATGACAGACAAAATATTAAAATGAAAGGTTGAAAGTTTTTAGATATCTCAGTAGGGAAGTACAGTAAACAATAATGATTTGTGTTATTGTATACAAATCTGGAATTCACAAGAAATTCCTAGAATAATGAAGTAACTTTGAAAAACAGTGGCACATGGATGCTATTTTCAGTCATGAGTTTGGATGAAATAGAGTATAAATACATATTTGGGGACTGAGAACTGATCATTGTGTGTCAATATAGAATGTCTAGAAGAAGGGGCCTCAACAGGTTAAAGCACAGCAAATGTAGCTATTGCAGTCACTGCAACATGAATCCAATCCCCAGCCAGGAAGCTGACCTGCATAGTAAAACAGACCCCTGACCCAGCCTCTGCTCTTTTCAGCAGTGTATTGCTCCCCACTCTCTCTCAGGTGAATCCTCAGGCCTTTACCCCAAATCTGTATACATAAATAAATAAATCTTTAAAAAAAAGAATGTCTAGGGCCCTCTTTGGTGTCACAGCACTAAGAAGCTAAAGTCACTTCAGCATGAGCTCGATCCCCGCCCTGGAGGTGATCCACATGGTGTTCAGAACTCTCCTGACCCACCTGCTGCTCCCCTCAGCAGTGTACTTCAGTACATCTTCCTGTTCTGCTCCCCACTCTGTCTCTGGTGAATCCTCTCACCAACCCTGTACCTCTGGCCTGTACCCCAGTTATGTATTCATAAATAATCTTTAGGAAATGTATTATTATTGTCCTTAATTGAAAAAGCCCACATAGAGTATCTCTACTGTCCAGCACACATGTGTGCAAAAAAAATTCTTCTCCATTTATCTAGGATTCTCTCCAGTTCCACCCATCATAATCCTAGCATCAGGGGAAATTGCATTGTCTGTGACAAATTTAGTATATTTCTCAATGGCTCTCCTTGACTTTTTGGCTCACATTTATGTTATCTGAAATGTTTTCACTATTCCCCACTATATAAATTGCTCAACTATGCTGATCTTACATGGCCTAATTTCTTCAATCCTTTGCCACACACTAAAAAAAAAGTGAATCACTGGTGTGTAAAACTTGCAGGAAATTTAGCTAGTTATGCTTATCCTCAGGTAACAAGACAAAAATTAAAAATATAAAATGACTCCAGTTAATTAAAAATTCATAAAGATAGTTTAAATATAAATTTACATAATTTTAACTTAAAAATTTTTATATATTGCCATTTATAGCAAATCTCTTTAAGACTGTTCAAGACCTATTCTTAGACTTTTATCACGTAATATAATAACTGTATATTTTTACATCATTTGCACTGATAACAGAATAAGATATGTTGAAGAACACAAGATCAGATACTATGAAGGGAAATTAAGCTTAAAAATAAAGATTCTAAAATATATAACAATCAACTATCATCTGCACAATGGAATTTATATGCTCATGTATTTTAGTTGTTTCTTAAACTTCTACTAAGTGAATTGTAAATTGCTCTGTCAAGAATAACCTACAGGAGTTCTCCCTAGTGGCACAAGGAGTTAAGTCTCAGCACTATCAAGCTATTGGCGGCCATTGCAGCATGAGTTCGATCCATGGCCAGGGAGGTAATCCCCATATGATGCAGTACACCTCTCCTTACTTGCTCTCTCTGCTCCCCTCAGTTGTGTATTTCAGTAGATCTGCCTGTTCTGCTCCCCACTCTGTCACTGCTGAATCCTCTCACCCCTACACTCTGGCCTACACCACAGCTTTTGTATATAAAAATAAAGTAAATCTTAAAATAATAAAAAAAAAAAGTTATATAAAGGGTCCTCTCTGGTGACACGGAACTTAAAGTCTTAGCACTACCAAGCTATCACCAGCCACTGCAACATGAATTCAATTGCCCAGTAGGCAGCTAGCCCACACATGGTGCAGCAGACCTCTCCAGCCTACCTGCTGCTCCTCTCAACAGTGTACATCAGTAGATACACCTGTCTTGCTCCCCACTCTGTCTCTGATGAATTCCCTCACCACCCATATTTAAAGTCTATACTCCAGTTCCTTGATCCATAAATAAATAAAATAAATATTTAAAATAAAAAGAATTATCTACAGCACCCAGAACTAACAGGACTTTCTTTTGGGCATTGATTTCAGACACTGCAACAGTATCTATCTTTATTTGATAGAGGCTTCATGCCATTTTTCTGTCCTTCAGTTTAGGGGTGTTTGTTCTCTAAGGCTCAAGTCCTACATTAGTAGAGAAACCATCAGAGAATTTCTGTCTGAGAAAGCACTTTTGTCACTTCCAAAGTCTTTTGTGACTTGTTCAGGATACACTGCACATTAGTTATTTATGTGGTTGTGGTACTGATTTCTAAATCTGTGTGTCGTCTGTTATATGAAATGCTCAGCATAAAACAAAAATTGTGAGTCATACAATAAAAGAAAATCTAAGAATAGGTAAATTGAAACATACTTAGATGGCCCTGGTATTAAAATATTTTAAGATTTTAAAATACAGGGGGGAATGGATACAGTGAATGAAAAGATGAGAGTATTTTAAAGGAAAAATAGAAACAAAAAAATCTACAAAAAAGAAATTATCCATTGGATGAATTGAAAGAAGAAGCATCCATAAATTTGAAGACAGGTCAATAAGTATTATCCAAACTGAAGCAGAGTAAAAAATATTGGTAAACAGAAAGCTTGCTAGTGACCTTGGGGTATTAAGTGTCTTCCCATCTAAGTACTCAGAATCCAGGGGAAGGATTAAGCCGCAAATGGGATAATACACCAAAAATCACAGCTAGGGATATGGTAGCCAAAATGATGTAAATCCATGTTAAATAGGAAATCTTCAGAGCAAAGAGTAATTATAATTCATTTCACTTCAATCAAGAAATTAATTGTTACAAATTACAACTTATGCTTTATCAGAATCAATATAGAAAAGAGAAACTAGCTACATCTATAAAATGCTGAAAAAGGATAAAAGTAAAATCTGTTAACCCAACATTCTTTACCTTGTCAATTTCTTTTTCAAAGATAAAAGTCTAAATAGACACTGTTAGTTTAAAAAAGTTGAGAGAACTGGGTGTTAGCAAACAGGAATTATCAAAAAAAAAAAAAAGTCTAAATAAAGCTCTGTAGGATGAATTGATGCCAGATGGAAATCTGAAATCTGGATCTATAGGAAATACTGTACATATGTGGAGTAACTATAAATGACTTTTCCTCTGAAATTTATTTGAAATCATTGAATAAAGCAAAATGATAAAGTAACATAGAATAATATAGAAATAAATAGTAGGAATAAGATAAAACACAAGACAGATGAAAAATTAGGTTATAAATAAGGAATAAGCACTATTACGATTGACATTGATTGATTATTTATATTATAATTTTTCATAACTAAACAAAGAGGTTTAGAAAAAAGTTAATAGAAGATATAAAATGAAATGTTGAAATATAATTAGTTCAAAGAATAAAAGCAGAGAGAAATTAAAAAAGATTAGATAGAGTAAACAGAAAACAAAGCTGCTTCACACCATCCTATAAAGAATTATATTAAATGCAAGTTAACTAAACAATTAAAAGAACACACTATAAAACGTGATTAAAAATAGTTGAGATAGGGCCCTCCCTGGTGGCGCAGCGGGTTAAAGCACTGCACTGAGAAGCTAAAGCCACTTCAGCATGAGTTCAAATCCCGCCTGCCCAGGAGGAGACCACATGGCGTGGCAGACCTCTCCTGACCCGCCTGCTGCTCCCCTCAGCAGTGTACTTCGTCGATCTGCCTGTTCTACTCCCCACTCTGTCTCTGGTGAAGCCTCTCACCGCCCCTGAGACTCTGGCCTGTACCCCAGTTCTGTATGTACAAATAAATAAATCTTTAAAAAAAAAATAGTTGAGATAAATTATAAGCTATGCATGAAAGACACATTTCACTATAAACACATAAATAGTTAAAAATAAAAAAATGGAAAAGAATGTGTCGTGCAAATTTTCATTACAAGAGAGTGTAAGACAATATCAAAAAATAGACTTCATCATAAAATTTTTATGAGAGATAAAAGTAACTCAGAATACAAGTGCCCAGAGGCTTCACAGATTAATCTTATCAATAAAGTAAGGAATAAATGATGTTAATCTCCTAAAAGCTCATAATAGAAAATAAAAATAGGTTACGAGCTATGCATAATCTTGTTACCAAAACTTAACAAGGTTATTTTATATATACACACACACACACACACACAAAATCTTAAACACAGCAGTCTGTAATTAATATTAGGGAATTAATCTAAGACTACATAGAAAATATTTAATTCATAGAATTTATGCCAGTATTTTAAAGAAGACTTAACATTCAAATTTTATTTTACATAAATCCATCATAGATCAAAATTATATAAACATCTTAACTGATGAAGAAAAAGTAATCCCATACATTTGTGATTTAAATGTAGATCAGCAAGACAAAATAATGGGATTTTTTTTCATGAATATACATACATATATATATATATATATATACTGAAAATTCAGCTATGCAAAGATTTAAAAAACAGTAAAAAATGGCCAGATAGTAAAAAAGACCACTAGGAAAGAAGACAAATGTCCAATTAGAATACCAAAAAAGGTATTCAACATCATTAGTCATAGTAATGTCCAATAAAACTTCAATTTGAAAACAACAAACATGTCAAACATGTGGACCAAGTGGAATTCTCATACTATGTATATGGTATGGAAATATTCAACTATTATGAAAAACAACTGAGAATGTGTTATAGTTTCACATTTACCATAAAAGTCAGAATTCCATGCTTACCTACATAAGAAAAACTAGAAATGTATAGCAGTTTTATTTATAGGAACAAAAATATAAAATAAATTAATTGAACATCATCATAATTAATTAATCCTGGAATACTATTTGTCAATAAAAAGGAACAAACTTTAAAAAATGAAAAAACAGGCCCTCCCTGGTGGCGCAGCAGGTTAAAGCACAGCACTGAGAATCTGAAGCCACTTCCGCATGAGTTCGATTTCTGCCCGCCCCGGAGGTGACCACATGGCGCGGCAGACCTCTCCTGACCCGCCCACTGCTCCCCTCAGCAGTGTGCTCCTGGCTCTGCCTCTGGTGAAGGCTCTCACTGCCCCTGAGCCTCTGGCCTGTACCCCAGTTCTGTATGTACAAATAAATAAATCTTTATAAAGAGAGAGAGAGAGAGAGAGAGAGAGCATACTAACACTGTATCATGAAAATATGTTTGTCATGTGATTCAGTCTTCAGCCTACTTACAACCATGTTGAATCACAAGAGGACTTTTATACAATTATGTTTCTCTTGTACATGAATTTTAAACTAACTTTCATTTTTAGTTTAGGAAACTATACTTAGTTACACTTTTTTAACAATATATAGATTTATAGGTTCCAACTTCCTTCTAGAAAGTCCTGGATGTTTAAATACTTAAAAAAACACACACAAAAGAAAGGTCATTATTTGTGGGAGAAAAATTGAATCAAATGTTATTTCAAAGATAATAAAAAATATAGTTTCAAGAGACAAGTTGCAGCTCACAAAAGACATCTTAATCAACATTTCCTAATTCTTTGTCATTACCTCTCTTTCCTGTACAAATATCAATTATCATTATACCCAAGGGGAAAAGTTAAGGCTACTTTTCTATCTATAAAAATGAGAGCTGCCCAGCAAATCAGCCAACAAGGGTTTAACAAGTGAATTTTCAAGTTCTCACGAAATAGCTAACAGCACCTCTGTTCATTGGTTTTATTAAACATGTAATTTGCCTCTTAAATCTGCACAGGCAGTGCAGTTGATTATTCTTATTAGTTGTTAAACCTAACCACTACTTATGTTCATTCAAACAGTTCTCTTTCACTTGTTACATATAGCCAATTATTCACGGATTTTTCAAGTACCTGAGTGGACAAATCTAGAATTCTAGCTTTGAAAGTCATTTTTAAGGTCATTCCTCTGAAGTCTTTCTTTTTAAGCCTTTTATAAGTAAGGGTCTTTCAACAGTGCTCCTGGAAGAAAACTGAGTAATTTGTGCTTGCAGTAAGGAGATAAAATATTGTACATTGCGCAGTAATATTATCTGTCAACAAAAAATATTTTTCTGTTAATTCTAGTCAATGATCTCAGTAATTCCCTCCACAACGTATATGAAATAATTTCTATTCATTTTCTTCTGGAAAGCCCTTCATATATTTAGAATCTCCTGTCATTTCCTTTTCACACATATCTATATGAAACTAGTTCTCTTTTTATTTCTTAAGTTTATTTCTTAATGTAAGGGCTGACTGCAGTCATCCCTATCATTCTGAACATTTGGATTTACAAGGCTAATTCTCCAAATATTTATAATTTGTATGTATAAGGACCAACAAGCTCAGAAATAATTCTGTCTAAAAGGGGAGGTGATTAGACACCCAATGTGTCTCCAATTTTAATATGCAATGAATTACTTTTAATTTTACTAAAAACAAATGACCTACTTTAGTAGTTGTGAGGTAGAATCTAAGTGGTTTTTTTTATGTGAATTTTTTTTTAAGATTTATTTATTTATGTATACAGAACTGTGGTATAGGCCAAAGGTAAGGCAGTGGTAAAAAGATTAAGCAGAGTCAGAGTAGGGAGCAGAACAGGCAGATCATCAAAGTACACTGCTGAGGGAAGAGGCAGATGAAACAGCAGAGGCCTGCCATGCCATGTGGATCACCTCCAGGGCAAGGTCGATCTCGCACCAAAGTGGCCACAGTCAGCTTCGCAGGGCTGTTCTTTAAAACCCGCTGCACCACCAGGGAGAGCCGGAAAGTCTGTATTTTTAACAAGTTACATGTCGTTGGTCTACAGATTACAGAATTTCTTATCCGGATTACACCAAATCTCAAAACTGCAATATGCTTTTCTATACTATTTTATTGTAAATAAACATATCGTTAAAGAAAGTTATTAATGTTGCACACACATAATATAAACAATATATGCTGTTTAATACAAGAATCTCAAATTTTTAGGAAAAATTAAAGATTATCTTAGTAGTTCTCCACTGCTAACAATTAGTATCTGATTTATAGAAGTCATGACCTTAGCAAATATATTCTTTTAAATTATCCTGAATTATTTAGAGGCCAATATTGTATATTTTTTTTTCTGTGAATATAACTTATCACAGCTTTTTCTGATCCTCTGCTACTTAATTAATCTGATTCTCATAACTGATTTTCTTTTCTCCCTGGTGGCTCACTCTCAGTTTAGTCATCCAAAATGCTTTTTCATCTTTTCATAAAGGTGAAAAGGAATTTATTCTCTAGGAGACTAGGCATATGTACTATAGGAAAGGTCTCATGTGTTATGATATGAATTTTCCACAGGAAGGGTATTTTAAAGTGAAGGAAGATTTTTTTTTTCTTTTCTGAAGAAAGCATTAGCAATTGCTTAATAGTCAACAATTCATAGCAGACTTACAATCAGTATTCCCTATCATTTTTTATATATTTTTTATAACACTTTCTATTAATATTCAATAGCTAAATAGGAACTACGTACAGAGCTTCAATTAACAACAGCAATGATAACAAAACAGCTACTATGTAATTTATTGTCTAGCTCATGCAAATAATGACATTATTTGTGCTTATGGAATTCTGAAAAAATATATAACTTGTAATATTATATAGATCTAGAAACAAGTTCATAAATGTGAAGGAGCTTGGTTGGAAACAGTAGTAAATGGTTAATTCAGGGGTTGGAGTCAGATGACTTCAGCTTGCCTCATCTACATAGTCACAACCAAACTACAGCAAAGTCAAAACCCCCTGAAACATAAAGAGATGACTATCATATATATCAGAAGCAACAATAAGGGTAGCAGAAAGGGGCAGGAAAAACTCATTAAATGTGTAATACACATTTACTAATGATGAGAGGGAGGAGTGACTGCTATACTGAGCTCCTCTGCTATTGTTAATTCAAGGGCACACACCTACATTGGGGACATTAAAATTCAAGCATTTCACTGGAGGAAGGGGTACACAGTTGGTAAGCAGGACAGAGGGTGCACCACTAGATATCTACAAGTAAGAGTGCAGATTATAGATTACTGGTTTGAGCCTGAGGATCACAAACTAGAACAGTTGGAGACTGAAATGGCAATGACAACCACATCAGAAAACTGTGACTCCTCATAGAAGAGACTTTTATTTGCAGCTGATGCTGTCACATGTGAAACACCTGCCTCACCTCAGAGGTCCAAAACCAAGACAAAAACTGCATGTTCTCACTAACCCCATTTTGAAGTACTTGGACCATAATAACAAAAGCAAGTTATCCCAGGGAAAGCCCCAATACAGGAAAAGCAAGAGAAAAATTCCAGTTTGTGGAGTTACTGTCTCAACTGTAATCTTTACCCAGTGGTATGTCTTGCTCAAGCACAGCCTAGAAGTAATCTGGCAGTGAATTGTACGAGGCGTTTGGCTGTGGAGTTGGCTTAGGGGAGTGGCTTACTCCGGATCTCAACTATACAACTCCGGGATCCATAACACTGTGGGAAATCTGAAGTTTATGTTCACTGGATGACCTTTCAGTGTCTTAGTGCCCCACTTCTCTCTTGCCTATTACTCCTTACTGTCAGCAGTGCCCTAGGCACCTGAAAAAAAAAATGTAAAGGCAACAGTCTATGAAATAATAAAGAACTAAAGACTCTGGGTAAAATTCCTAAGATTATTTCCAGCTTCTGTAGGAAGTATATAAAAACAATTTATTAAGTAAGATAAAAAAAGGAAATTCCATATTACAACCCATTAAATTAAAAATAAAGAGAAAGAATAATAAATCAGAAGTGCTGATACAATAGAACCCCAAAAGAAGTCTTAATCCAGAATAACTGAAAAATGTCATGCATAAGGAACAGCTTAAGGCAGCATTTATAATCATGCTTGTTGATAAGTAAAAACAACACATGATCAAGACAGGAATATAATAAAGTCTGAGCTAGTATAAGAAAGCTACCTCTAGAATTAATAAATCTAAAAAACTAGTATAGGTTAATTAAAAAATCTGGCCCTCCCTGGTGGCGCAGTGGGTTAAAGCACTGCACTAAGAAGCTGAAACCACTTCCGCATGAGTTCGATTCCCGCCTGCCCCGGAGGTGACC
>NW_004567104.1:11413377-11441413 GCF_000260355.1 Condylura cristata | reverse complement strand
CAGTGCTGTGCTTTAACCCGCTGCGCCATCAGGGAGGGCCCATGTGTGGACTCTTAAGAGAAAACTTTGTAAGTATGAAAGAAATGGCAGGAGATGTTTAAAATACTAAAAGAAAAGGTTCCCCATGCTATAATACTTTATCCTGCAAAACTATGATTCAAAATAGAAAGAAAGGCAAACAGCTTCACTCAAAGGCAAAATTTAAAAGAATATATCTATACAAAGCTGAACATGTAAGAAATGCAAACTTGGCTATTATGAAGCAACAACAAAACAAATACAGAAGTAACAGGCACTTAAATTATAAAACATACAGAAAGATGTAGAACAAAAATGTGGCCTATCAAAATGGGTTTGAGAACAAACTGCAATAGGCTACAAAAATAGCCCATCATATATATTAAACACAGCAGAACCTTCAAACAAATATCAAAAGAACTCATAATACAATAGAAACGCAACTTACACAAAACATAAAAGGAAGATCTTAGAGGGGGAAATTTTAAGTAACAAATGGCAATAAGCCCTCACACATCAATAATCACCCTACATGTAGACAGGTTGAATTCACCATTGTCAAGTGAGGGGTAAGTGACTTCTCTGGCTTTCTAAAGCCTGTCAGTAACCCCTGCAGATAATGTTATGATCTATATTCCTGCAGGATCTGCAATCTCTGTCTGTGGCACTGCAGAGAGGCAGTTGTCAGAGATCTTACCAGTTGTAGGCCTGTGCGTCTTCTGAGTCCCCCCTGACAGGCACAAAAACCTGCTGGACAGACTAAGCTCACTGTGACTGTTCAGTTTCTTTCTATGAACTCTATCTAGGCATGGGTCAGAGGCAGCTGGAAGTGAGTCATTGCTGTGTGCCAAAGCCCTCAGAGGTCAATGGTCTAGAAGTCCCATACCAAAAATACTATGTTGCACTCTCCTGCTGTGTAGTGAAGAGTGCAAGAGTGTTGTACTCTCCTGCTGTGCAGTGAAGCAGACACCCCAAATCATACCAGTTTCATACCTATGCATTCACAAACTCCCCAAGGGTGACTAAGTTCCCGGTGGACACTTGCAGTTTCTTTATATATACTCTATGGACAGGCTCGAGTTTGCACATGGGGAATGAAAGGATAGTCTTCCAGGCTTCCATGGGTAGGCCAGATAATCTGTACAGCACAAGGGACAGGGTAAAAGCACTTCCCAAGGCCAAGATGAGTCACTGGATGCCTTTCACTGAAGAGTCAAACACGTGAGGCTCTTTCTAAGAAGTATGTCCATTCTTTCGGGCAGAACATGAGTGAGTTTGATAACCTGTGAGAGAAGGACAGGTAATCCTCCCTATGAATTGGCACTATTCCTGATTTGCTGTTTCGTAGTCTTTCCTTCCTTTTATGATATACCTGATCCTGCTACTTGCTAAGATACTGGTTCAGAAACTCTTAATTATACTTCAGATGTAGCTGCTCCCTCCAAACAATTATTCTTGGTGTTCCTGACAGAAGAGGTGACTCAAGGATTGGAATCTTCCTGCCTCTTCTTCATCTATCCTCTTTTGACCCACCTTGGGGTTGCTGAAAAAACCTATTGGTTACAAGATGCTAGATATTTGCTGATGATATTGTGATGTTGAATTACTACAGGAGGGGTGGGTTTCTTGGAGGCTGTGGGATTACTTCAAGTGAAAGTAAAGTACCTGAAGAATAAGCCTGTGACATGGCAAAATATGAGGGGGCTTTGAATATTCCACTTAAAAGTGTGGAAAATGCAACAAATCAGAGACTAAATATGTAAACAGTCTTAAATAAGGAACAAGATTTAAGAGCCATCTACAGAAAATTCCATGCAAAAAAAAAATACTACATATATATTCAAGTGCACAAGTATAGATCATACGTGGGAACACAAGTTAAAATAACAATATAACTATTAAGACTGAAATTATATATAAAGTACTCTTTCTGACAATTATGCCATAAAGCTAGGAATAAACTATATTAAAAAATCAAGAAACAAACATATGGAAACTAAACATTATGTTTCTTAATAGTTACTGGATTAAAGAGGAAATTGAAAGAAATAAAAAAAAATCTAGACACTAGTGAAAATGAGAAGAAAAACTATTAGAATTTATAGGCTGCAGCAAAAGCAGTTTAAGAAGGAAGACAATTGGGATGCAGGAGCATTTTAAGAACAAGAAAGTTCCCAAATAAACAGCTTAACATTAAACATAAAGCAACTTGAAAGAAATGAACAAGTAAGACCTAAAAAGTTATTTGAAGGGTAACATAAAACTAACAAAGAAATAAAATGAAATGTAAATCAAGAAGACCACACAAAATGTTAATGTGTAATACATCACAAAATTTACACATCATGATTAAGTGGGCTTTTTCTCAGGAATGCAATGTTGATTTAATATAAGCAAATCAATTAATGTAGTACAGAATATCAACAAAAGATAAATATTACATAATATCAATAGTTGTAGAGAAAGCATTTGATAGGATTAACATCCATTAATTTCAATATTTGTGGGCCTCCCTGGTCATGCAAGAGGTTAAGTCTCAGCACTAAGAAGCTATCCACAGCCACTGCAGTACAAGTCTGGCCAGGGAACTAACCTACACGTCACAGCAGATCTCTTGTCTTGCCGGCTGATCCCCTCAGCAGAATGTTTCAGTCAATCTATCTGTTCTGTTCCCCATTCTTGTGAATCCTCTCACTCACCCACCCTCCACCCCCACAAACATACCTCTGCCCACGTGCCAACTCTTGTATGTATACATAAAATAAATCTTTAAAAAAAAATTCAAAACTTGTATACAAGGTGGAAAAGAAGGAACCTACCTAAATATAATAAACTATATATTTCAAATCTATAGCCAATGTATTGCTCAATTGTAAAAAAACTCAACGTTTTTTCTTTTACATAAAAAAAAACAAGGATGTCCACACTCCCCACTTCTGTTTAATATGAGATTTTAACTAAAGCAATAAAATACCAACAACAGTAAAAAACAGAAATCCAGGTTGGAAAAGAAGAATTGAAACAATGATCTATGATGTTGGACTATGTATGCACCTGAAGGGAGGGATTTTATCCTTGTAAAATACAAACAACAGTGTTAAGCAATGTTACCTCATTTTAGGAGAAAATATTTATCTACCTATGCATTCATTCATTCATCTATCCATCCATTCATTCATTCATTTTCAATGGAGGTAACATTGGAGTACAGTTCTTATTGAAAGCACTAATGGACATGTCTAAAAACAGAAAATATGGATCAGACATTGATGCCATTAATTCAAAAAAGTTCCACTCCTTGGCATCTATCCAGAATATTAAAAAGCACAAGTATGAAAGGAAACACACATGCTGATGTTTATTACAGCACCATTTACTATAGGTAAACTATGGAAACAACCTAAAAATATTTTTAAAAGAAACAATAATTAATCATACATGATGTAGTGCTGTATTCAGAAAATCCTAATGATTATATTAGAATCAATAAATGTGCACTACAGAATGGCAGGTTAAAATCAAAATCAGAAGTAAAAGAAATTAAGAAATGAATTGCATTCATGTCACAACAAGAAGATTCAAAGACCTAGGGATTAACCTAACTGAGATAGCTCATGCATAGTGAAGAAAATATAAGTGATTAAAAAGACATCCTATGAATGGGAGAAAACATGATATAACCTACAAGGGATAAATATCTAAGGTATACAAAAACTTATGCAATTTAACAATTAAAAAAATCCAATTAACAAAGGTGCAGCAGACCTTAACAGACAATTCACCAAATAGTAACAGATATCTATAAGACCAACAAATTCATGGACAGTTGCTCATCATCACTTTTAGTAAGGGAGATGCAAATTAAAATCACAAGATTATGTTATTTCAGACCACTAAAGATGGCATATATTTGAAAGACCACCTAATAAGTGCTGGAGAGGAGTGGCAGTAAGAGAAAGCTTAAGAAACCTACCACAGCCATTCTGGAAAGTCATGAGGATTACCTTAAATGACTAAAAATGTAAATACAATATGACTCAGGAATCCTACTCGAACACTTCTCTGAAGAGCCTGATACCATCAACTCAAAAAAGTATATGCTCTGCAATGCTTATTTAAGTACTATTTACAATAGCTAGAACATGGTAGCAACTTGAATGTCCATCAACAGAAAATTGTAACAAGAAGATGTGATATATCCTTACTATGGAAAACTATTCAGCCACTAGGAAAGATAAAATGTTGTGATTTGCAGGAACATGGAGGGTATTCAATGGGGTTGTAGGCACTTTACACAGCAGATGATTCAACAAAACAAAATACTTGTAAAGAATAGTGGAGACTAAAAAATAAAGTAATTTTACTACTGTTTAGAGGAAGCGGTGGGGAGTCAAATTGGTATGAAGGATGGTGGTGGAAAAATAAATTAAACTCACATGCTGAAATTAACTACAAAATGAAATATTTTAAAAAGTTAAGCACAACAAATGTAGGAGAAATACATCCCAACATAAATTAGCACAAGATGATTTTTAAGATTAGAAATATTATGTATTGTAGAAGAGTAATGATTTCTTCACATCTTTTCAAAAGTTATTTAGAAAAGAAAATGGCAGGTTCCAACAAACTAGATTCAAAGTACATATTAAAGACAAAGGACCTTTTTAAATATAGAGCATTCTCAATGCATAAGTAGAAGTCACCTTGGCATGAGAGTTCTTTAGCCAGAATTGATTATATAGCCATACTTTCAAAAACACAAAGAAAATTATACCAACTTTGAAGCTATTTAAATTTTACATATTAACCGATAAAGTACCTAACTAATTTAGTGAACCTATAATATAGAAATGAGCAAACCTAACAGCTCCTTTGTTTAATATTGAACTGGCTTAGCTGTATAGTGTATATTTTTCCAAGGTATAATGATCCTTAATTTCAAATCCTCAAATTTTTGTTTTTCCTTTTAAAAACTTCTGTAAGAAACTAAGTTATACTATCACTGGTATTTATTTGTATGTTGTAGTCATCACCTTACCTCATGTCTATAATTCTGGAGGAACTCAATCTATGACTTTTCTGCTATAAAATGTGCAGGTGACTGTCAGACCAAAGTAGAGGTGATTAGGAAAACTAGATGAACACTTTCAGATAAAGTGGAAGAGCAAAGAATGACAAAATCTGAATAGATCTACATAAAAGCTTAAGATGAGAGAAAACAAGATGTCATAGGTAGGGACAAAATGTGGAAGAATGTCATGGATTTAACTGTTTATAGGATATAGCTATGTGATTAAACTGTGCTACAGAATTTAATGAGTAAGAACTTCTTAATATTTAAGATGCTTCATGAAAGTATCCTAGTTACATATTACTGTCTACCTGTAAATTATGTTAATTAAATAAATTTTACTAAGTAGTAGCAATAATGATCTCACAAGTACAATGCAGGTTGCAAGTATAGTTTATGAAACCTTGAAATTTTTCAAGGTATCTAACAAATATTTTTTATAAATTTTTAGGAAACATACTTAACACCAAATGACTATATGATGACTCCCAGGTCATTTGCAAATTTTGTGTAATGAGTGAGCTAAAGGGAATTGCAAGATAAGTGTCTAATATAATCCTTAGTTATAAACTTGTTTCCTGAGGTTATTGTCCTGTCTTTTCCCTAAACTTTACTTCTTTGTGAAGACTGAAGGAACAAGTAAAGGTAACAGAAGATGCTTCCTTGACAAGGTGCACATATCTAAACATGATACTGATCAAAATGTGACCTTAATTGAACCCCATACCTAATGAAGGGCAGAAGAGATCATCACAATTTATATGTGTTCTAAATCTCAGCATACACTTATTTTAAAAATTCTCCACTTTAATTGTCTAAATGTAATTCTCTTTCACATTTGACTTGGGAAAAATCCTCAAGATTACTAATGAAAAATTTACAACATGGCCCTTCCTGGTGGCGCAGTGGGTTAAAGCACAGCACTGAGAAACTAAAGCCACTTCAGCATGAGTTTGATCCCCGCCCCAGAGGTGCTCCACATGGCAAGGGCAGACCTCTCCTGACCCACTCGCTGCTCCCATCAGCAGTGCACTTCAGTCAGTTGGTCTGTTCTGCTCTCCACTCTGTCTCTGGTGAATCCTCTCACCACCCCTGCACCTCTGGCCTGTACCCCAGCTCTGTATGCATAAATAAATAAATATTTTTTTAAAAAATTTACAATAAACTACAATATGAGAGACTGAGATACTGAAAGTCAAATCTTGACTGACTGACCGAACAATAAGATTCATGACACCATTCAAGTTTTAGAGTAACTCAAGTGACACAGATCCCCATAATCTCCTCATCACTTTCTGCATTTTGAAAGTCATCATCTGCCAGTGACCTGTGGAATTCATCATTGAGGTGGAAGATAAGGTTATGTCACCAATAATGGCCCGCAGAGAAAGGTTAGCTTAGAGAGACTGTGCCTGACTTTTATAATAGAGCGAACAGTGTTGGATAACTTACAGGCAAGAGGAAATAGAAACAATTTACAAAGGAAAAGCATGTAATCCAAATACTAATAGCTAATGTTGTAAGCAGGCTAAAATTGGTTAAAGTGTGCATGATCACTTTCTACCAGTAATGAAAGCATTAACAAAAACTGTTTCAAACATTTTTTATAACAAGAAGTGTATGATTTAGCATACCTCCCTCCTGTAAATGATTTAATCTAACAAACAAAAGAAAGCATTGCTTACATTCAGAAAGAAGGGAAATTTTATTACAAAATGAGAGGCAATATTTTTTTTTTATGGACATAGAAATATGGATCAGTAAACAAAGGAAAAAAAAAACTCATGGACTCATGACTTATGGAAACTATATGAAATGCATAGCATATAAGCTGAAATAAATTGTATAATCACTTTGTTTATGGAACCAAAATTTGAAATGTGTTCTCTTGTAATTTGCTAAATATTTCAAGTTTGTAAGTATGCTGTGAAAATGTTTACTTATTCAGGAAGAAGGTAAGTATATATGAAAATAAAATTATTGATATTCATTATAAACAGTTTATTTGGATTTACAATCTAGCTGTGAAAGTTATAAGCTATTTTGACTCAAAATGATGGTGAACATATTTGTAATTTTCACTCAGAGAATGTGGTAACTTTAACAGAAATTGAGACATAGTGGCTGTTGCTAAAATAAAATCCACAATGCCTAACTATAACTTATCACAAACATTTTGCATCAATGTAAGCAAGATCAGAAAATTCAGAAAGAAGTAAATATAGAAACATATTTCATAATTTTAAGAAAACACAAAATATCACTGTTTTTACAAATTGGAGGGTATGGTTGATTAATGAGACAAAATAAATCTAATGATATGTTTATTTTTTTTAAGATTTAATTATTTATGCATACAGAACTAGGGTACAGGCCAGAGGTGCAAGAGAGATAAGAGGATTCACCAGAGGGCCAAACAAGGAGCAGAACAGGCATATCGACAGAGTACTCTGCTGAGGGGAGCAGTGAGCATGACAGGAGAGGTCTGCCACACCATGTGGGTCACCTCCCTAGCTGGGGATCGAACTCTCACTGAAGAGGCTGTGATGAGCTTCATGGTGCTGCACTTTAACCTGTTGTGCCACCAAGGAGAGCCCTATGATGTTATTTTTAATGGTACATAATAGAACAGATGATAAGAAAATATATTAGAGGCCACTACATATAGCAAAGTAGGAATCATTTAATAAAATGTTTGTTTCATAACATATACATATATGCTATATAGCTAAATATGCACATATATATACATACACATTATATGTATAAATGTATATTTGTGTATGAAGTATGTATATATTTGAATGTATGAGATATATATTAGTTTATGTTTATGAAGTGGATATATATGTGTATGTGTGAAATATATATTTGTGTGTGTATGTGCATATACACACACAGAGATTCACACATGTGTGCTTGTCAGTGTCAGTATATATGTTTGTAATAGACGCTATCATAAAAATAATATAATTTTTGTGGGCCCTAGTCAAACAACTTTGAAAACTGCCTCTATAAATAATATTAAAATCCAGTCTTTATCACCAAGCTAAAATCACATAGTGTACTTTTCTTCAGAAAACTCTAAAACCACAGCAGTCATAATATTTTAAGAACCACTGCAGAATTATCATATGATCTAGAAAGAAAAGCTTAAGTAGTGGTCTCATATAAACATTATGGTTACCAAGCAAAGTTTCTACTTACTCAGTTTCTTCAATTTTCTCTTTTATACTTTAATATATTCAGTATGCAAAATGTTTGATATAAAGGAAGCATTTACATCTTTATATATAAATATGATTGCATTTGTTTGTTTACATAAATTTGTATATGTGTGTAACATGTGTGTGAGATATATATATATAGATATATACATATATCTATATATCTATAGATATACAGATATATATATATCCTAGTTCGACTTGAGCAAAAAGCTACAAAGTCTTCTTAACATATTAACCTACAATTAATTTTAGAGATTTGTAGCCCCCATTTGACAAGGTGCTAAGGTACGGCATCCAGAGAAACATC
Organism: Condylura cristata; assembly: GCF_000260355.1. Classification (NCBI taxonomy): domain Eukaryota; kingdom Metazoa; phylum Chordata; class Mammalia; order Eulipotyphla; family Talpidae; genus Condylura; species Condylura cristata. Next base: position 11,432,787 of record NW_004567104.1, on the reverse strand, counting down.
AGTAAATAACAAGGTATATCCATCCATCAAGTGAGAGGGTAAAAGGCAAGTTTGGGTTTTTGGTAGGCCTTGGTTTGGAACAATAATATTACAAACAATGCTAGAGAACTTTTCAAGACTTCGAATGTTGAGAAAATAGTAAATGAGTAAATAAAAATGACAAATCACTATATTGGATGGAAATGATTAAGAGTAGGAAATGAAACATTTTATCACTACTCTACAGATTTATGAAAAATAAAACATATTTAAGGTTTTGTTTTCATAAAGCATTCAAAAGAAACATCTGGTCTCCTTAACCAAATCTTGTGTTCCTGCCCTCTGTAATAGGAATCATCCTCCTTCTTGCTGACCTGCAATTGTAACCAGACCACCTACAATTTAAATAGATCCCAAGAAAGTACAAACAACTTTTGATTACTGGTAGTCTGGGAAATATCCAAACTATTAACCCATAGTACTTTATTCTCATATCAATACCATAAACAATATAACTCAGCAAAGGCTAATACGTAATGCTGAGTATTAATAGCAGAAATTATTTTTAGTAGCAACTTGAGGAGAAATAAGTACAAAATATCAACAAGGAAGCAGCAGGGTGATTCACAGGAGATTTGGGACTAAATATCTTGATATAATACTGGGTAAATTGAGAAAATTAGGGCAATCATGGATCAAAAGTTATAACGCAGAATTTCTGTGTATCACAGAGACCCTTCAGGGAAACTCTGGCTCTGCAATAAGTTCATTTATCAAAGGGATAATGACCCAAAAACCTTCTAGAGATAGTGTGGAATCTATTTCTTTTTTCTTTTCTTTTTTTTTTTAAAGAAAAAAAAAAGGCACCTGTGGAACTAATTAGGATGAAGTACTTCCTTCTAAATGTGGCTATAATCCTGTTGAGTGAGTAAAAGATTTACAGGACTGTAGTTCACAATGAAAAAGAACTCAAATGATAGTTGATGGTGGCTGCTGGTATGAAAAAGAAGTTGATTTGGAGAGATTCAGAGGGATATTCACTGAGATGGTCATAAGAGAAAATTATAGTAGTATTCAAGAACAACTCAAATAATGCAAGTCACTCTAGCCCCAAATTTACCAAGTGTCCCAGAGCATATAAGTCTCTCTTAAAACATATATCTTACTTATAGCTTCCAAAAATATTTTGGAAATATGGTTCTCTCCAGGGAGAAAGTCAGAGGCTTTTGGTAAGAGGTTACTATTTTATTTCATGTCTTTCAATTTGCTGTTTGTTTGTTTTGAAAGTATATGAAGGTATCACTTTTTAAATTAAAAAAGTAGTATTTAAATAGAACTGATCACTATATTAAATATTTAACTATTTTCTTTATTCAACATGCAGAATTGTGTATACTGTTTACCATTATGTGTATAGTAAAAGCACAAATAAAAGAATGATACTGGTCACTTGGTATTATTTGTTAGTTGCAGAGATTTGAGAACACATCCCAACTGCCAAAGTTTATCAGACCCATGCATAACACAGAGGGAAGAAATATAACAGAATCATAACTATAGACTGGGAAGAATCTCAGAACTTGTTGATTTAGTGTAATCTAATTTATATACATTTTTATTTTATTGTTACTTATGTAAAATTCTAAAATACTACTAAAATTAATTTAATTATTAATCTAGATTAACTTAGTCCTACTTTTCCCTGACAGAGCTCCAAAGAAAGCTAAATCTCATAAGCATACTTAGAATTATAAATCTTCTGGAATGTAAATTCATTTCTATTTTGTCTTTACACAACCTTTTGACACTTTAATGACTCTGACAATAAAATCTTTGTGGGGTCTCCAATTACTTTCTTGTAGCTAAATCTAATAGATAACTTACACTGTCATATATTGATTTGGTAGTATCACTTCACATTCTTGCTTACTTTTTTTTTTTTTTATCATTCTTATCATTACTACTTCTTGCTTTACTTCCTTTGTCTGGTTTTGTGATATCACTCCTTGCTGCTCTTTTCTCCTAACTCTAGGGGCTTGCTAGTCTCCCATCTCTTCACTATTGGATTCTTCTCTTTACACATACACTCTCACTTTTCATTCGTCAGTCTCTTTCTGGATCGTGTCATGAGTTCCATGTCTTCATTTGCCACCTATAGACTGGAAACTTCCAAATCTGTATGTCTACATCAAATCTTTTTTTAATTAATTTATTTCTAATTTTTTAAAAAGATTTATTTATTCCTACAGAACTGGGGTAACAGGCCAGAGGTGCACGGGCAGTGAGAGAATTCACCAGAGACAGAGTGGGGAGCGGAACAGGCAGATCAACGAAGTATGCTGCTGAGGGGAGCAGTGGGCGAGACAAGAGAGGTCTGCCGCATCATGTGGGTAATGTCCGGGTGGAGTATCAAACTCTCACTAAGGTGGCTGTGGCTAGCTTGCAGTGCTGAGTCCTAACCCATCACCAGGGAGGGAAATTTTTTTTAACATTTTTTTTTAACTGCCTTCCTCAAATACAAGTATTTGCTCCACAAGTACTACTAACAGGATACATCAAAAACATGTCTCAAAGAACTAGAATACCTTTAAACTCAATCTTGTCACATAGGTTTTGTTTTGTTTGGTTTGGTTTGTTTTGTTTGTTTTGTTTTGTTTTGTTCTCATAATCACTTAATTGTCCAAACTAGAGATATGGTATATCCTGGCTTCTTTCTCCTAACTCATTACATCTAATGTATATCCAAAATGTAAGAATTCTATCACATCTGCTTTCCCTGTCCTCATTTCTTACCTATTACACAAATAAATAAATGCATAGCCCTCTTTCTCCCTATCTTCCCATGTTGCTTTTCTCTAAACCATTATTCACGTAGAAGCCAGAGTAATAAGCACGCAGACACAAACAAAATCATGCCATTTTCTTTCTTAAGATCAAGTAAGGGGTCCGTATAACTTTTAAAATTATAAAGACACTATTATGACTTAACATGATATAACTAATCATTCCATTATCATACCCAGTTCATTCAATATTTCAGTCATTCAAACCACCACCATTCTATTACTCAATTATGTGAGATTTTGCACATGCTTCAGAATTTTTCACATTCCTTTCTCTAAAATACACAATTTAAACTTCTTATATCTCTAGCTAATTTTTATTTATCGTTCAGATTTCACCGAAGACACTATTCCCACTAAGACAACTCCATTATCTTCATCTCTCCACTCAAGTCTAGATTTACTCTCACTTCTCCATGTTCACTTTACAAATAATGTTTTGCTGTACATACTATCGTGTATTATAATTGTCTCTTTACTTTTTCTAAGCCTTATGAAGACCAGGGCTGCATCTGTTTTCTCTACCAAATTATTTATTTTACTGCTGTGATTAGCACAGAGTTTGAACTCAATAAATATTTTAATTGCATAGATAAATGAAACCATCATCCTCATCAGTCCTACCAATGGTATATTCACAGAACTCCAAGGTCTTCCAGTTACCTTTAGGAGTTTCACTTATTAAATCCAACTTCATTTATTTTAATTATGTTTCAAAACATAAGAACATTATATAAGCTTGCTACTATTGATAAAATGTCTACTCAATGAATAATGTCAAAATCATCAAAAAATTCAAGACAATTATTTTGAATTAGTTTTATATTCATGGATATACTCATAAGTATAAAACAGGAGTTTGTATGTGCTTTGAAGATGCAGAATAATGCTGGTAATGAATTATTTTCTCAAAGAAGCTCAAAGTTCTTTACTATGTTGTGCCAGGGAAACCCCATATTCAAGTGACAAATTTCATTAATAGTACATCCGTTTTGGTATTTTTGTAGAACATTGTCAATTCCTACACTAATACACAAAATTATAAAATCAGAACAAATGTTGTGAAATTAGCTAGAAGCTATATAAGCAGCAATTTCTTTTTTCTGGATGAATAGCTTTGGTTGAAAGACATAGTTTCTAACAGTTTAGTGTGCTAGAAAATTTTCAGAAGTGAATGCTCCAAACAGAAAGTCATCCAGGGGTAAGGTAGATAATATGATCATTTGAGTTGTGTAAAACTGGGTAACAAGAGAACTAAACAAAATTTATACACTGAGTTTTCTTCAACACATTCTACTTAAAAACTACTGAAACTCAAGAATTGAAGACAGATCACTGAACATGGTAGGCTAGAAAATTTAGAGAAACTATTCAAAATTCTAAGGACAACAAAACAAAACACATATTCTGCAGTTACTGAATGAAAGGACCTCTGGAATATATTTTAATCACCATTATAGTAGCAATAACTTTAAATATAAAAGACAATTATAAACAAATAATATTGCAGTGAATGATAAGAGTTAAATAAAAGTCTCTAAATAGATCCCTTTACTCATCAAGATGCCTAATAGTCTATCACTAATTCCAGGTCAAAAATAAAAACAAATTAAGAATAATAACAACAAAACAAAAAAATCAAAGCATTCTCTAAAGAAAACACAAGAACAAAACTCAGCATATAATCTTTACAGTCTCCCTATATTCTTGACTTCTTGCGCATTCACCTTAATTACACACTTAATGAATACTAGGAAATTTTTACTTACCTGTTTTCTAAACATTAGATGTAACCAATTATTAATGGCCACTTAAGGAACATAAGCAATGTGAGGGGAAAAAGATAAAGGACCAAGCTAAATAAACAGAAAAAATAGATTCCAAAAAAGAGAAAAATATGTTGAGAACAAAATAAACTTTTAAAAATGCTTTGTTAATATTTGAGAAGATACAGCAAGCAGAAAACAAAAGTGAACTCAACAAAAGTAGCAATAAAAGAGCAAGAAAGAACTCTTGGAAAAAAGCAAATAAAATATTCAAAATAAAAACTCAATATAAGAAAATGAAAGTTACATTAAAGATACATTTAGGAAGAGTAAAATGTATTTAAAAGAAGAAATAAGTAAGCAAAAGCATGTAATGCAAGAAATTGAGCTAGGAGTCTATCATCTGATCAACCGAAGTTCACAAATGAGTGAATAATTACAACTTACTAAAGTATAAGTAAAGGACTCCCCAGGGTTAAAGAACATGACTTTCTAATGGAAAGGCCCATCAATTACTGAGAAAAGAGAGCAAAGAATTCCAGATCTAAATAAATCTTTGTAAAAACTAACATTAAGATCTATGATGAACACATATGTAATTAAAGAGGAAAAAAAATATATGTCACCAATGAAGGGACAACAATCAGTCTGGATTAAAGTAATGCCAAATGTATGAAAATAAAGGAGCAAATTCTTCAAAGTAATATGATATAAACAAATGAACAAAAAGATTTTTATGTGAAATGAAAATATTTACTACTCCTGCTTCCTTTCTCAGTAAATTAGTATTCCTCATCCACATATAATTAAATCACTATTCTCAGTCCCCCAGTGATAACTGAAATTTCAAAGAGCATAATGAAATCTCCATTTCATATGTCATGAATCAGACAATATTCACTGACGTCCCATTTGTATTATGAGAAACAACATCAATAGCTCCACATTCTCCTCACCATCTTTTGATCTATCCAACCTTGACATCGTTAAGTTTACTTTTATATCATTTAGTTATATTAGTTCCAACCTTTCAAAGCAAATAAATATTATTGCTATGATACTGCTGCTACAAATACAGTTTTTTGAAAATTTGAGTTTATAGATAAGGATTATGTTTTTACCCTAGAAATACAATAGACCCTACGCTTCCATAAGAAAACACCTTTATGTGTCAGTTAGAATGAATTCTTTTTTAATCCGCTACCAAATGCTTCTACCATATTCTCAATTTTGTACAATCTGTTAATCATTTTTTATGTTTTATATATTCCTCCTATTTCCCAGTCTTCTATCCAAAGCTTTTTGTTCTCCATCTGCTCTATAAATCAGAGTACAGCTATCAAAGTAGGATAGCATGTCACTGTGCTTCCAAGTTAAACCCACTCTCTCCTTGGTATCATGTATTCCTCTTTCTTGGCATACCCTCCTCTTACATTAATGTATCTTCAAATAACTTCCTAAGGCATGACAATGGGGGAAGTGGTGAGGAACAGACAGATGACTGATGGTGTAAATAAATTAAACTCTTCTTTTGGTCCTCCGTAGCAACAGTTTAAAGTGCAGCACTGAGAAGCTATCAACAGCCACTTTCAAATCAGTTCAATCCCCTGCCAGGGAGGTGACCTACATGGCATCAAAGAAGTCTCCTGTCTCACCTGCTGCCCCTTCAGCAGTATTTTTCGTAGATCTGCCTGTTCTGTTCCCCAATCTGTCTGTGGAGAATCCTCTAACTGACCCTGCACCTCTAGTTTGTACCCCCGTTCTGAATGTATAAACAAATAAAATCTTAAAAAAAATTCTTCTTTCGGGCCCTCTCTGGTGGTGCAGCGGGTTAAAACACTGCACTGAGAATCTAAAGCCACTTCCGCATGAGTTCGATTCCCGCCTGCCCCGGAGGAGACCACATGGCGTGGCAGACCTCTCCTGACCCGCCCTCTGCTCCCCTCAGCAGTGTACTTCGTGCATCTGCCTGTTCTGTTCCCCACTCTGTCTCTGGTGAAGCCTCTCACCGCCCCTGAGCCTCTGGCCTGTACCCCAGTTCTGTATGTACAAATAAATAAATCTTTAAAAAAAAAATTCTTCTTTCATAGCAGGAAGTCAATACACAATATATATACAGATTTTTATTTACTGAATGTTGTCAATAATATGTGGGATTTAAAGTAACACAATTAATAATCAGATAAACTGGAAAACTAATTCTTATTACAGAATTGAAGCACCAAGAAGTGAGAGAAAGAAAGAAGTAAGAGCAAAAAGGGAAGCAGTCATAGTGGTTTATGGTGGTGGAAGATGGGCAAGTTGGCAGTGGGTACACTATTGTGTTAACCCATGATAGAGGTATCCCCAATATTATCTCAGTTAAAATTAAATAATTAATTAAAACTATATAAATGAAAAAACTATATAAATAAAAGATCAACATTTCATTTAAAACATGCATCAGAAGCGCTAAATACAGAAGTGGCTGTCACAACCATAAAGACTGTGGAAGTAGTATTTTGATGATAAAAACATTTTTTATTGTAATGTGTAATCATTAATACTGTTCATGAAATATTTCTAGTTCTCCACCCTTGGACATGTGGAAGGACTTCATATTCTGGTCGTGGTGAAAGAGCAGAGAGTTAGCATAGTGGTCATAGCCAATAATTTGTGAGTAAAAGTGACGTGTCCTATACAAGTACGCATTTTAGGTGCCAGAGCACAATTCCCCGGTTCTCTTTATCTCTGAATCTCTGATGATTGATCATTAGTCTCAGCCTCAGCATGAGAATACAAATTTTAGAGCTAGTGCACAGGCAACATCTGATATATATGCAGCGTGGGTTAGAACTAAGTCTTTGCTATTACAAGCCACTGCAATTTTGAAGTTGTTTGTCACGGTAACAAAAGTTAGCAAAAGAACGAATGCTATTTTATTATGTTAAACATATTCACAGTTCACAATGATAATAAAATATTGTGCAGCTTCAAATGATACGGCAAACTTCCAATTTGTGTATTAATATGATTTTTAGAAACTTTACTTTTCATCAACCTTATTTCCATTTTCTGTTTAAGAGTCTTCAGAAGAATAGCTTAAGATCACGGAGTGGTTGTTCCTACCCATTTAGTGGCCTGAGCAGTGGGAAGTGCAGCCCATTCTTCAGGGGCAGGCTGAGCACACCAGTCTTCAGCCCGGAATTGTTCAAAAGGCACAGAGGAAACCTGCCACCTGCGGTGGAATAGCAGTAAACTCAGGAGCCAAAGCCTTCTAATCACCCTGAAATTCCCCCCCATCACTGTCTTTACAGAAGCAACCTGCTCTTCCAATTTAATCTCGTATGGATCCCTGTAGAAGTAGAAATCAGCCATGACCTCCCACAGGGGAGATGAAGTCACATGTGTGAAGAACTTCCTAGGCCATCACTTGCCACATGAAAACCCCAAAATGAGCCTCTCTGTACTTGCAGGGACTGGTGATATCAATGGCTGCCAAATTAACATAGAAACCCTTGTGAGAGGCTGGGAACAATAATTACCAAAAGTATCAGTTCATGGAAAGCTGCCTGCAATATTTAATGGAGTTTGAGGGACTGAAGTGGTCAGCAACAAGAGTGGTTCTGGGACGGCAACAAAGGTCAACACAGCTTGCAGGCCAGAGTTCTGTATAATATGATGCTAACATTAGCTGAGATTTCTTTTCTTTTTTTAAAGAAAGATTTATTTACTTATGCATAAAAGAACTGGGGTTTAGGCCAGAGGTGTGGGGGAGGGGGTGGCATAGTGATGACAGGATTCACCAGAGACAAACAGAGAGAACAGGTGGACTGACTGAAAATACACTGCTGAAAGGAACAGTGGGCCAGACAGGAGAGGTCTGCTGTATCATGTGGGCCAGCTACCTGCCTGGAGATTGAACTTATGCTGCAGTGGTTGCAGATAGCTTCATAGTGAGTTTTCCATGGTAACAATGACATGAGTTGCCAGCAGAGAGCGTCTCCCAGATTCTCTTCAAATTGATGACGTAGATACCATCACTTTTTCTCTAGTATATGTTGGGTTCCATTTGGAAGTCAAGTTGGTTCCATCTAAGTGGGTTCCTGCTGTAAGGAATTTGAGATCATTTGTTCTTCCTTTGCAGAGCAAAAAGGGCTCGAGACACAATGTTCCCCTTTAGGTTAGTATGGAAACCCAGAATAATACTGTATGAACTCCTTTCTGGACAGCACATCTTTGTTAATAGAGGGGAATGTCAAATTTGTAATTTCAATGAAATTATTTTAATTTTTTTCACCTCAACAATCTTCCTCCTCTGAAGCTCAAAACACAAAAGATCAAGTGATTATTTTTCCATTCTTGTAAGATGGCTAATACCATCTTATTATAGTCAATACCACCCTCCAAAAATAATAGAGAAGTTAATGTATTCTATATAATAGCTGCCTTAAAAACAATAGGTCATAGCTGCTGGTGGAACCCTGGTGAGAAAGGCTGCTGAGACCACAGTTTGCATGTGGAGTTAATGTGGTAGCTCATAGAACGACAGCTTGTCTTTCCTCAACATTTTCATACCACAGAAAAGCATTTTACAATTAAAGCCATAAAGACTAAGTAAGAATTACTTTCCTGCTATGTTAGCTTATATAAGCTACTGGTCCTCAAACTTCAGTAAGCCTGTGTTGGGAATCAGAAATTTGCATTTTAACAAACACATGAAGATATTTTAATGTGGGTAGTCCTTAGACACACTTTGAGAATACAGCCTTAATATCTTACCATTTACACATGAAAGTTCAAAAGATTGTTGACTTTATCCCCCCAAATATCAATGAGAGACACTCTCTCAGGGAACAAAGTAATGAAAGTGGAAACTGGGAGGAAGTCAAAATTCCAATTAAAATAATTAAACCCTCATTTTCTGGGAAGATTAACAATCTCAAAAAGTGTCTGTGATTAAAAACTAGCAAGAACCTGTGAGTTGTGTCTAGTCACCTCTCAGAAGAACTCAGAGTCTGATAATATGCCAACTGGTCCATTGCCCATCTTCCTGTCCACATGAAACATCCAAAAGAGGCACAGAGGGATCTCAGAGAGGGATATGCACACCAGTGGAATTTCCTGAGGCTCTAACATCTCTCAGAGAAAGCACTGGAGCAGGCAACTTGAGTTACGTTCTCCAAACTCTCAGGGAACCACTCTCTACCGTTTGCCTAGTCATAGGGCCTCGCTGTGCAAAAATTCCAACATAAAAACAGACTCCTTTTTTATTTTGCCACATGACCCTGCAAATCAATTAATCAGTTTCAAATCATGACAGCTGACCTGAGGAAGACAGTGAATGTATTCTGTGTTCTGTCAAAACTCATTTGTGCTTGCCCTTGGCCATATTTAAATCTCATGACCTGTTTTGAAATTAAAAATGACATAACCATTTGACCTTCAGTTTTGCCTACTTATTTTGAAAACAGAAAACCAAAGGCTATAAATGGTTGATGGAAAACAATATTGAAATTTGAACAATAATGAAAAAATAAATTAAATTACTATTGAAAAAAAGTGTTGTTTATCACCATCAAAATTATGGGAGTTACATTTGGTCAGTCACTACACTAGTTTAATCATCTACTTCCAGTTTTGGTATCTGATAATCTTTATAAATTAATTACAAATCTACTTAAATTTTTCCTTTATAGTATGTATCATTAAGACAAAGTTCTCTGATCAGTATAGCTAGGAAGATGAGTATTGTGTGGAGAGACAGAAAACACACTGCTTAATAAAAAAGTTCCATTAATTGCTGTGTCACAAAGCAAAATTTATCATGTAACTATGGAAAAGTGATAAATCTAATATAGGATATTTTTCACTAAACCAAAACATGCCTGTGTAGGTTAAATTTTCCTTGTGCAACTGGCCTTTTCCATATAGTCATAAGTGATTTATTTCCCGTTAGTGTAAAGAAAATCAGCATTAAATTTGCAGTCTTTTCCTATTTACTGTCTGTGGTCTTGTAATTTGCACATTTGTGAACAAATAACACCTTGTATCTGCTTTGTCTGCTTTTCATTACTGCATTTTTTTCCATCTACACATTGTTATTCTATTAAATTGTATACATTTATGAAATCTTCCTTCAAACACAGTAGGAAAGGAAGGTGTAATAAGTAGGCAATCATTGGAAAAAGAGAGAGAGAAGAGGAAATGCTTTCCATAATCTAAATGAGCTATGCACTATGAAGGAAGCTTTAAGATCGTGGCACTGCAGTTTAGAAGTTAGTTCCTGACCAGCTGAAATAGGTCTTCACAGAATTTCCTGTGATTGTTCTTTCACTAAGGTAATGGGACAGGGGTTTTACTCTCAGCAGTTCTAAGTTAGTAATTAATACTCTTCATTCCTTCAGTTTGTATGACTATCATAAGAATTACTGATTAGTAAAATACTGATGGTATTTTAAATGGTAAACTCAAGAAGGGTTAAGATGAGGTAAAATCATAGAAAAATTCACTATCTGTGCTGTGGGTGTTAGAGAGTACAAGAGCTGAGCAGATGTGGGACAGAAAAATAAAGGCAGTGGCTTAGAACTCAAGTTTTCTGGCGTTGATTCTTCTTCCTGGTGTCACTATGAGTATTATTATGGTCCTGCCTTAATTTTCCTTATCTGTAAAGTAAGCGTAACATGACACCTACATTTTTGTGACTTGTAGAGAATAAAATTGGGGATAAATATGTTAGAGACCTTATGACAGAATGATTTCTGTTCACTTTTAGTTAATTCCCATCATGATAATTTCTTCTCCCAAAGTAGCAATTTATAGCAATTAGTCATATGTACAAAACTTTAGTTGAGGGGCATATATAGTAAAGGCTACAAAAATGGTACACACAAGTGCTATTAGGAGAAGAGAGTCAAAAGACATGATCCAACTCAGAGACCCAACACAGGACAAGCTTGTGGAAAAGCCTCTAAAGATTTAAACAAAGGACTGCCTAATGAATTGGAGAGCACACAGTAAAAGCACATCAAGACTCAGGGTAGAAGGACAAAATGGAACAAACTGTACAATTTCAAAGTTTCAAAATGTTATCAAAAAGAAACTAACACACAAAAAAAGAAACTAACAGTAAGAACACTTTTGCAAGGGAATTCATCTGTGCAAAGGAATATGCTCTTTATGCTACAGCCAATTAGGACATACCTCTTTTCATAACAACTAGCACTTACTGTGAAATCCATTATGGAATTAACAGTTGTCACAGTTGTAACAACCTTATAATGTAATAAATATCCCCATTTTCCAGAGCAGGAGATGGGGCTAAATAAACTAAATATTTTTATTAAATTTACCTAGTAGATAGACATTTACTGGTTATAAAGTCCATGTTCTAAAACTATTATCTCTCTACTCTCATCCTTTACCTCTCTACATGGAGAGTTGGCACCTCTTAAAGATATTTTTATTCATTCTCTAAGACAAATATAAGATGAACTTGAATAAATAGGATTAAAAGCTTTATTCTATAAAAGACCCAGATGACACCAATGCCAGTAACATCTGAAAAAGAATAGTTACCTCCATATTCATAGTCTAACAAATCAGTTGAAAGTTTCTGTACTCAATGGCAGTGTGCTAACAGCTGCAAAGTACCTGCTAAACTGGAAACACCTGCAGTAACATTCTGCAGAATACTAAGTCTTTTAGTTTGAGGGAAAAAACTTAAACAATCTGTAAGCAAAGAGAATATGTAACAACCACCAATGGTTTTTTCTAAATTTTGTAATGCGTACTTAATTTGAAATGTAACTTTTGCATGGCATTCCCAATAATGAATAAATTACAAAAGAAATTGAAGATAACTCAAATGTCTTCAAAGATTAAGTGTAATAATTGTCATTATACTATTAAAAAAGGATATGATTACAGAATTAGAATTGCAAACTAACCAGCTGTAGGAAAATATACAGTGCATTAAAAAGATTTATCCATGGAGAAAAAAATCAAGAAAAAAGCATCCCAAAAGACCATTTAGTAAATACAGATGAGCACACACACACACACACACACAATCTACCCTATACATGTTTGGCCCTAAATCTTCTGGACACATGGTACTCCCATACTTTCCAATCTTCTTGCTAATGTGTTGGACTATGTGAAATGTGCTGGCTAATGAATCAAAAATAGGTATATAAAGTGAGTTCTCAATTATTAGTTCAAGATCCATCTGGCAGACCATGAAATAATGGCTACTTCATTTTGTAGAAAATCCTGGGGTATGGAATGAGGATGATATAAACATAGGTTTCAGTCAAACAGGCAAATACCTGTAACATGAAAGGAAACTAAACTTTATAGCTATGATTTACTAAGAATGTGTGTTTGTGATTGCACCATAAATTACCAAAAAAAAAAAAAAAATGTGGGCCACATATATAATTTTAAGTTTTCTAGTAACAACATTTAAAAATGCCAAAAGAAACAAAAGAAACAGGTAAAATTATTTCCAGTAGTATTTTTAACTCAGTAAATATGAAATATATCACTTGCACCTAAAAATAAAAATATAGGTAGAATAAAGCACTAATCAGATTTCAAATGCTTAATAGTCACAATTGATTGATTAGTGACTGTTGTATCAGATAGAGCAAATTTTGCTTATTATAATGAAATACACAATACTACCTAATTAATCACACAGATTTCCTCAAGACACATGAATATGGCAGAACAAGTGACTTAGAAACAGAGTTGGTAATTTTAAGTTTGTTTTTAAATGGCAATGGGTTATCCTAATGTTGCATGTCCTCTATACAGAAAAAGAGAGCATACAACAGCAGGAATATAAACGTAGTTCCAATTATCCCTTAGTTTGCCAGAACTGAAAGTAGAAGAGTAGAAGCATTGGCTCCACCTTGAAATAGTCACTGTTAGTCCTCAAGAGACCAAATAATATAAATGAATTGAAAAAGCTTAAAAGACATATGTAAGAAAAGATTACATCAAATATCTACTACTCATAGGGTTTTGGGCCTAAGAAAAAATATATAAGCAAGGAATATAGTTTTAAATATCTAATGAAATCAAGAGAAAAATACGAGAACATAGGAAAGGCTTTGGATTTTAACAAAAATTATTATTAGTGACATTTGGAAGTATTGTTTTGGCAAATTCATGAGTTATGGTACCAAATTAAAGGAAATTTAAAAGAAATCTAGTAAAGAGGAAATTGAAGCAATGAGTGAAAGGAAATAGTAATAGAGTAGAAATGTACTTCTATAAAATAGAATTCCATTTTAGCTGAAGAGCCCAGGGAAACTTAATAAGAGAAAACAGCCATTTGTGGGTCTGTGTGAAGCTAATAATGAAATTCAGGATTTTACAGGGAGATGAGTGGCATGAGTGCAGAAAAGAACAGAGGACTTAGACAAGGATCAAATACCATATCTGAAGGCTTAAAGGAATAAAATGTAAGGTAGAGCTTCGAATTGGCTGCCAATCAAAGGAGAAATCTTTGATCTATTGAGAATTACATGTTTAAATAATTGGTTACCTTGACTTTGAATGAAGGCAAGCTTGGGATTTATAGTTAGTTGGAAGTTTAGGTAGAATAAAGGAAATGGGAACTTGACTGACTCAATATGATTTCTATAGATATGTCTGTGTATTTTTTAATAAAAGTAAAATGAATAAAATCTTTAGGAAAGAAATAAATTAAAATGAGGGTTTAATATAAACTAGAAATAGCTTTAAAAGGGAAATTAAAAGAAATATTTATTTTTCTTCTTAAAATTGAATACCAAAATACTTGCTGTTTTTAATTCATCCTAGAAAACAAGGAATATTTGTATTTCCAGAAACTATTTTGCAAATTATCACCATCATGTTATTCTTTTGACATACTATTTTTAAGTGTATACCTAACTTGAAAAATCAAGATCAACAAGCACTATTCTTATTCCTTTATGTAACCTTGTCTTTGCTACTATGAGACCTAGACATACATACACACACACAGAGGCATACAGGTGTCTGAAAAAAAAAATAGCAAAATAAAATAATTCTCTATGCATGTCTAGATGTAAAATTATGGAAGTATATTTAAAAAAATTAAGTGTCAAATGATATTTTTCTAATAGCTTAATAGTATATATTAAAAGTTAAGCGTATAATAGGTCACAGAATGCCAAAAACAATAGTAAGGATTTTGGAAGTTAAAAAGATTTTGAAAGGTATATAAAAAGCTAAGAACTAGGTTAAGTCAATTAAAGCAAAGCCTATGCCAATCAAAAATACTTCAAGAAACTTAACTTTAAAAAGAACATCAAGCAGTGAAAAAATTTAAACAAAACCAAAGATTATTTTAAATATAATTAAATGCTAAGCTACTGACAAAAGAAGTGATGAAGTGTAAAGAAAGTCTATGAAATAATTGTTTATAGATTGTATCTTCAGAATTAAAGCAAAAGAGCAAGAATTTGCTTAATATCAAATCAGATTTACAAGTAGAAAGGTGAGAAATTAAAGAGCCAACAGATTAACACAAGTGACAATTAACTCAACAATGTTTCTTTTGCTGATAAAAGACCAACAGGAGCAGCCCTCAGTGAAAAATGATAAATTACATGAAAATAAATTCTAAAGTCATTCAGATGGTTAAATATCTAGAGATAATCTAACAAAAATTGATCTCTAGAAATTGTCATCAAAAACAGCTTTTTGTGTGGGAGTAATATCCACAATCACCGGAGACAGTATTTCTTTTTAGGGGAGTCGATTTCTGTTCTTATATGCCCTTTATTATCTCTCTTTGTTATCTAGAAAACAGCATATTAAATCCATAATCCTTCCTATTATTTCTACTCTTTCCCAAAACCATGAACAGATGGGTAGTAGACTGTAAGCATTGATGGTGTAAGGTAACATGGGCTTTGAAGGAAAACAGTCTGAGCCTGTATAATTCTATGATCCGGCAGTCAACACTGACTAGCAAATTGTTTAACTTCTGCAATACTTATTTTCCTCATTTATCAAGCAAGGATACTGATACCCACCTCATGTGGTTTTTAAAAATCAGAGATAATAATGCAGATAAAGTACCAAGGATGTCTTGGCACATGGGAATACTCAAAAAGCTAATTTCACTATTAAAATCTACCATTAGAAACTCTTATCACTCAATGATGACAGGTGCTAGCTTATAGTATCATGGTATGATTAAATAAATTTAACTATTTAAAGCACTTAGTACAGTTTGAAGCAAATAATAAATGTTACAAAAGAGTTACCACTAGTTGTCCCTTCCTGGTGGCACAAAGAGTTAAAGCGCAACACTCTGAATTTATCCAGAGCTACTGTGCAAAAGTTCCATCCCCATGAGACCAGGGTGGTAATGCATATGGCATGTCAGACCTCTCATGCCCTGCCCGCTACTCCCTCAGCAGTGTATTTTACTCCATCTGCCTCTTCTGGATTCCCACTTTGTCTCTGGTGAATTCTCTCATGCCTGTACCTCTGGCCTGTGCCAGTTCTTATATGCATAAGTAAATAAATCATAAAAAAAAAATAGTTACTTGGCTCTCCCTGGTGGTGCAGTGGGTTAAAGCATAGCACTAAGAAGCTAAAGCCACTTCAGCAATGGTTTGAACCCCGCCCCAGTGGTGATCCACATGATGCGGCAGACTTCTTCAGCCTGCCTGCTGCTCCCCTCATCAGTGTACTTCATCAGTCGGCCTGTTGTACTCTCCACTCTGTCTCTGGAATCCTCTCATTGCCCCTGCACCTCTGGCCTGTACCCCAGTTCTGTATGCATAAATAAATCTTAAAAAAAGAGTTAACATCACTACTAATATTAGTTTGAATACTTTTAGTAGAGATTGAGCAGTCTAAAACTAATGGAAAAGAGGTCATGTTTTCTATGGAATCAGATACAACTTGGGCATTAAGAAGTGGTCAGGTAATTCTGACCTTCTAAATTAATGAAGAATAACAGATCAGACCTTTCACTGCAATGCTGATTCTTGACATCACCACCCTCTTTTTCGATTCACTTGTGTAGGTGAGTGTTCATACTTATAGGCACACAGTGACCACAAGAACTAGTGTCATAGATGCAATGTGTAAGTTTGGAAAGCTAGTCTTCCTGAGAAACCTGACACTTTCCTCTGTGTTATCCCTGGCTTTACACGAGTCATAAACTGGCGTGAGGTAAACTGGACTCAAATTACAAAACATCACATCAGCTTTATAGTGCTTGCTTGGTACTTCTGTTCTCTAAAGATATATCAGACATAGGTTCTAAGGTTGGCTCTGTCAGGTCACAGTTTTGACTTGAATACATTTTATTGTATCTGACTTCTCCCTTGTAAAATAACTATCTGTCAAAGCAGATGGATGATATACAATACTATACATACAGTATATGGCACTCAGACAGAAGCTGGTTGTTAAATACTAGTTATGTAGTCTCCTTATCTGATTTATTTCCTTTTCTCTCAATATTAGAATCTGATCATTCTCAATGCTTCTCTCTTTGCACAGTGCATTTAGTCCTCAACCATCCCTGAGCTACATGCCACATACCTAGAACCTCCATAGGCTCTTGCACACATTGACTTCCATCATATCTTGTATCTAGTCATTTCTAGAACCGTCTTCTTATTTCTGCTTTCAAACTAGAAGGATGATATTAACCAAGGTGCTCATATAAATTGAGTGTAATGAGTGTTAAAATTTCCTTTTGGCCTCTAATTCAGTTATGTTAGTAGTAAATATAGCTCTATAAAAGCCAATGTTTTAAGATAATTTGGCTCTTCTTTTTATGTGTTATCTGCACACATCTCTTTGCTGTTGTCTAGCAAACAATTCTGAGTTGCTGCACCAGATATACCTCTTATCAAGCTTTCAGTCTTCAGTACATCATCACACTTCCATGATAACCCACTCTGTGTTAACATTTGTTGTGCTCTACTTCCCAGATAAAATTTAACCTTGGCCTACGAACCAGATTATGTGGCAACAAATATGGTATATATCCCAGCCCCTAAAGATTCCAGGTTGTCTTGGTCCCTGAGTTTCCATGGTGCTATCACTGGAAAAGCATCTACCACATCCCTTTAAGTGGAAATGTAGATTGATCCAGTCCCTATGAACAGAAATGTGGAAACTCCTCAAAGTCAAAAATAATAATAATAAATTTATCATATGACCCAGCAACTACACTCATATTTGTCTATTCAAAGAAAACAAAAATCTAATTTGAAAAGAAATCTACACTCCTGATTTATAAGTACAATTTATAAACATCAAGATGTGAAAGTAACCTAAATGCCCAGAATAGATGTGTGTATCAATATGTATATATACACACGGGAATACTACTCAGAGATTAAAAAAAAAACCTAAACTCATGTCATTTTCATCAGTGAGGATGGGCCTGAAAGGGATTATTCTAAGTGAGGTGAGCCAGAAGAAACATAAATGCCAGATAGTTTTACATTTATGTGGAGTTCAGAGAAACTAAATACAAAGTCAGACAAACTATTAAACTGACCCTTGAAAGTATAATAAAGATCTGAGACACACAGGTAGGGGAAAGAGAGGGTGAGAGTTGAAAACGGGTGTGGGGAGAGAAGTGGGGAGGTGGAAGGGATGGAACATTGTGGGCATTTTTTGACATGAGAAAACTATGGTGGCTCATCTGAGTTGAGAAATTCTATATTGTGAAAAAATAAACAAGGATGTTTAAGAACAAAAATAAAAATAAATAGAAGATAACCAAAGGAAAGAAATGTCAGCTTTATGTATTGAATGAATTAGCATTATTAAAGTAGACATCTTACCCAAACCAATATAGTGATTTAATGCAATCTCTATTAGAGTTTCAATGGCATTCTCAAAGATTAGAACAGATATTACTGAAATTTATATGGAACCACAAAAGATCCTGAGTAGCCAAAGCAATCATGACAAAACAAAGAACAAGAACAGCTGTATCACACTATTGCATACTATGCACACTATTGTATATTTGACTGCAAACTATATTGTAAAACTGTAGTAATTAAAAGAGTATGGTATTGGAATAAAAACAGATATACAGGCCATTGGAATAGAATTGAGAGCCAAGTGATTAAAACACAGGAATAACAAAATTTAATTAATGACTAAAGAGCAAGAGCATACAATGGAGAAAGGAAAGTTTCTTCAGCAAATAATGATGGGAAACTAGACAACTATGTGCAAGAGAGTTAAACTAGACCACTATTTCACATAATACATAAAAATAAACTCAAAATTAATTAAAGATTTAGCTGTAAGATGAAAATGATAAAATATATGAGGAAAATTTAGAGACTACTAATCACAACACTGTCTTTGGGGAATCAACTTAAAAAGCAAGTGAATTCAATAACAATTAACAGAACTACAGCAAACTACAAGCTTCTGCAGAGTAAAATATCAAATGAAAACATCCCAGTGAAGTGCAGAAAGTAACTATGTCATATATTGACAAAGAACTAAAAAATATCTTAAAATAAAAATAAATTATCCCCAACAAAAACTGAACAGATACTAAATAGATACTTCTCCAACGAAGATATACATAAAGCTAATAGGTACATGGAAAACTGTTCATCATTACTTATGAGGGACATTCTAATCAAAACCACAATGACCTAAGTGCCCAAAACCAGGTGAGTGGGCTAGGTAGATGTAGTATAAATATACAATGGAACACAATGGAATACCTCTCAGTTATTAAAAAAGAAAGAAAGAAAGAAAGAAAGAAAGAAAGAAAGAAAGAAAGAAAGAAAGAAAGAAAGAAAGAAAGAAAGAAA
>NW_004567104.1:11394213-11413277 GCF_000260355.1 Condylura cristata | reverse complement strand
AAAGAAAGAAAGAAAGAAAGAAAGAAAGAAAGAAAGAAAGAAAGAAAGAAAGAAAGAAAGAAAGAAAGAAAGAAAGAAAGAAAGAAAGAAAGATGAAATATTGCCATTTGCAAACACATGGATAGAATTGGGAGGGGTAATACTAAACAAAATAAGTCAAAAAGAGAAAGACAACTTGTGAATGTTGTTATATGTAAATATATAGAGAAACAGAACAAAAACAAAATCAATAACAAACTCTAGACATCTAGTCAGATGTCTACCCACAACTGGTAGGGAAAGGTGGGGAGAGGAAAATGGGAAAGAGACAAGCTGTTGGTGGGTGTGATATGCTAACAATACATATGAAGGGTGTTATCCTACATTTCTAAATCATATACAATATTGTAGTAAACCCATGTTACTTTAATGCCACACTGATTTACCACCATAGTTTCCTGAGATCAGCCCTTATGAAAAAGACCAGAAACAAAAGTGCTGGTGAGAGTTAGAATAAAAGAAAGAAAACACATACCCTTTAAAGAGAAAGTAAACCAATCCTGCTCCTATTGAAAACAGTAGGGAGATTTCTCAAGATATAAGAAATATAGCCAGCCATTCAATATGAGCTATTAATTGCTCTTCAAAGTACCTACACAAATAATGGGAAAATATTTATTTTGAAGTGATATGTATACTCCTATGCTAAATGCAAGATTATTTACAACAATTGAGTTATAGAAACAACCTAAGCATCCAACAAGAGATGAGTGCATAAAAAAGATATGGTATGTGTATATACACACAGACACATGCACACTCACATATCAAGGGACTAATCAGCTATAAAAATAAATGATGAATCTTGCTGTTTTTAACAAAATGGAAGAAACTTGAAGAGATTATACTAAGTAAAATAAGTCAGAAGTAGACAAAGTGTATGTTTCATTCATACAGTAATATAAAGAACCAAAACAAAGATGCAGAAACGACTAAGCCAAACAAACCCTAGAAATATACCTATAACCGAGGCTATCATGGGGAGAGTATAAAATGGGGGGAAATTGAGGGAAAGGGCACAATGGCTCTGGGGTAGGATTATGTGTGTTTTGCTGGTGGGTATGATATAGTAAAAATATCCGAATAACTATAAACCTATACCTCTAAATCCTCAATAGCATTGTAAACCAATGTTAACTTGCCCCAACAAATACATAAAAAGTCAAATAAAAGTATGGCATATCCAAAACAGAAACTTCATGAAATTTAAAAAGAATAATACTAATTTCTGATGTGGATACAGACTCTAGATCATGAATGGATAGATGGCAGGAGGAAAGTAGAGAATAGAACTGCATATTATGCTGGGCCCTCCATGGTGGCACAGTGGGTTAAAGCACAAAAACATAAAAGCAGTAAAACGCTAAAGCCACTTCAGCATGAGTTCAATCCCTAGCCCTGGAGGTGACCCACATCACACAGCAGAACTTTCATGACCCACCTGCTGTTCCCCTCAGCAGTTTACTTCATCAGTTGGTCTGTTCTGCTCCCCATTCTGGTGAATCCTCTCACCATCCCTGCAACTCTGGCCTATACCCAAGTTCTGTAAGCATAAATAAATAATTTTTTAAAAAAAGAGTTGTGTATTATACTATTGATTTTTAAAAAAATAACTTAAAAATTTCAATCTATACAATCTATATAAAAGTAAGTCCTTATAAAACATAGACTTTATATGGGAAAATGAAAAGAAAATGAATTGTAGTGATTGTCCTCAAGATATGAAAAAAGATGGCTGGGGGAATAGAGACACAAGGAGATTAACTTTTCACAGAAGACCCTCATGTGCATTAGAATTTTATACATAGATAGTATTTGCTTATAGAAAAAAATAAATAAATGTTTAAAGTAAAAGATAAGAATTTTCTCTAGTATTTTTCTTCCCAACTCTAAGAACCAGCCTCCTGTTTTTTTCAATATTTAATATAAAATATTTCCATAAATCTCTGTCAAAGATTAGTAGAATAATGATAAAATTGATTTCATTAAAATGGTTAAGTTTCCCTTTATATTCAAAGGACACAAAAAGTATGATTGTCTATGTTAGAATTCATTGCTATATTGAAAAATCCTTTAGTACCAATAATAGCATGTATATTTGTAATAATCTATCACATTTCAAGTAGTAGTTATAAAGAAAGTATTATGCTTTTTCTTGCATTTTTCCCATTCATAATAGACAGGACCCATAGCATATACCCCACATATGAGTTGTGAAAGGAAGAACTCTCTGTGCTCTCTCTAGGGCCTTCTCTTCTCCTGCCAGGCCAGCGAACAAGATGAGTTTCCTTTTATAATGACAAGGCACAGTGATAATTCATCAACTGAAGAGCACAAACAATCTTTTATTCAGTTGAATGACAAAAGGTTATTTAGTTTCTGGCATCTATGATAGTTCTTGCAAGAACGCAGCCCATGAGCCAATATGATAATTAATAAATTTCTAACATCTGGGCAGTAAAACAATTTCTTTATGAACGTTAAACAATGCCAGTGCCAAATTAAAACCTTCCCTTCTTATATTTATCTGTCTGAACCCTTCATTGCACAGCCAAATTTGCCTGTGTTCTGGCTATAAAATGGGGATAGTGATGACATACTAGGAAGATATTACACAATTTGGGAAATCCATATTACTAAGTGTCATTTAATCATATGGACAATGATGATATCACCCTCTGAGCCTAATGGAGAATAACACTTGCCAAGAGTAGAGTATCAAGTAATATAACAGATGAGTGACATCGATCATCACACGGCAATATAGAACCACATTTAAAGACATGGAGACTCAGTTTCTCTAATTGTCCTCTAGTAGTCTTTACTATTTTGATTTGTAAAGAAAAATTATTTTGGTTATATGACTATTGTTTGCACTGATTGACTGATAAAGGCAGCTTTCAAGTCCGAAAAGACTTCGTAAAAATGTACTAAACCTTAGAATCAAACTTAGCAGATCATCCAGCTCAATTCTCTATCCTCTTATCTTTCTCAAAACAGAAAGTATATGATTATGACAGTGGTTGGGTGAATGAGGTAATACATGCTACTATAACATACTGTAGTATAAGATAAAATACTAAAGAGGTGTTATGAGACGATATAAAAAGTACAAATTGTAAATTCTATATAACTATATTACAATTTATGGACAATGCAATAGAAGCAAATAAAATAACACTACCTGAAATAAAAAGTGGCTTTATTTAATTGAATTAAAATGGATTTACCAAGGGGGATTTTTTTTAATGCATGAGATCTACCTTTGTTGTTCAATTAATGTCTAGAGAAATGTCTCATCTCCCAATCTGATTGAGAGATCATTAAATCGTTACAAAAGTTATATATTTAAGTGAAATAATTCATAAATTATTATTTGAAGGTCAATTATAATAAATGTACATTTATCTGAGATAATATGAAAATTCAACTGTGAATTTCATATTATTTCATGAATTTCATATATTTTAAAACATGATACGTATACCCTAGGGGATTGACAGTAACTCTAGAATACATCAGTATGGTAATATAGACTATAGCTTATAATAATGTATTAATAATAATAATACATATTTGTAGGTGTCATCTCAACATGTTTTACAAATGTGGCTGTGTGATCAAAAGATTTTAGAAAACAATATTCTAGATCAACAAAGCTGAATAAGATTCACCATCCAGAGAAAGATGAATTATCTGATAAAATTTCATAAACTATGAGTTGAAAGAATAATTCACATATTTCTTCATTAAATAAATTAAATTTAAGCAATTTCATGCATCCCATATTACCAGTATGCTTTTTTATGCTAGGTACACAGCAAATTTTATGGCTCCGTCAGTTAACAAGTGTCTTTTCTGTACATGCTACCTGCTGCAAGGAAGAGGAGATAGTTCTGTCCTCCCCAAATGTAGACTGATTAAAGATGAAAAGAAATAAATAGAATAGAATACATTTCAACAATATTAAGAGAAGAATAGGGACTTTTGAGGAATGGCTTCATTCTTGTATATTTTGTTCCTTTCTTAGATTAGCCAAACAACTTATCATTTGGTATATAATTTTTTAATATTAGGCATATTAATACTATTCATATTACAAAACAATTAGAAGAGAAGAATAAAGGCACTTACTAAAGTTCCACATCACAAAGGGGTACCAGATTTGGTAACTGAGCTAATAGACATGGGAGCTTTAGTTAGATACTACAAAACATGGTTTTATTAAAACCTTTTCTCTGTTTGACTGCTAAATATGGTTCTTAAATAAGTCCTAAAATGCCCTGAATTTCTTATAGAAAAGTCAGTGGCATATAGAAATAAATGGCTTTTTTCTCCTAATCCATTCAAAATCTATTGGACTTATTTTCAAAAATAAAACAAACAAAACCCTTTCCTATTCAGTTAATAATTTTTGCCAAAAGAAAGAGCACAGTGGCAAAAATAAGCAATTATGAGATGCCTGTC
This sequence comes from Condylura cristata, assembly GCF_000260355.1. NCBI lineage: Eukaryota > Metazoa > Chordata > Mammalia > Eulipotyphla > Talpidae > Condylura > Condylura cristata. The sequence continues at coordinate 11,408,771 of NW_004567104.1, read as the reverse complement.
TTTGGTTAGCAATGTGCTATTGCTATAGCAATGTGCTTCATGTTGCTATTAACTAGAGTGCCTAAGAGTTAAACACAGTCACTGGCATAAAAACTGTATTTATTTAAATTAATTATTTAGTTTTAACTCAAATGTTGGGTGATTCCTAGAGAAATCTTTAGCTAACTTCTCTGTTCTCTGACTTCGCTTTATATTGTTCCTCAAAGAATAGCAAATATGACAGTTGCAGCATTTGCATTTTGACCTGTCACAATCTTTAGATTTAAAATGTTTTCATCAACCATCTTGAATATAAAAATTCAATATCTAATAACAATAGTTATTATCCACAAGCTACTTGTTGATTGGTAGGCCTTGCTCCTAAAAGTGCCAAAATTTTTAAGAATCTGCTAATGAAATACAGATCTTCTCCTCTCCATGGCAACTTACACAACTTCCTGTCTGCATACCTGTCACGGCTCTCATTTCCTTTCATTCTGTATGGATTAGCTGTCTGTCTGTCTCTTTACTCCAGCATATTAGGAGCTGGTCCAAGTTCATACTTTACTGATTTCTGTAACTCCATAGACCCTAACAAAACTTTTTTTTTTTTAATTTGCCATGGAAAACAGTACATTGAGTGAAATTCTGAAACACTAATGAAGAAATATAGAGCTTATAACAAGTAATAGCAAAATACACATACATATACACACATAAATGAAGAAATACTCCCTTCACACAATCATGAAATAAATCATAGGAGTGAATGATAATGACCTACAATCATAATCATAATGCAGCAAACATAAAAAACTATTTTAGTCTTCTTTGCATTATGATCCCATAAATAAGGAATAGTCCTTGCTACTGCTCCAAAAGTCAACTCCCATTGTATCCTGATGTGATTCCTATCAAATATATTCCTATGACTAAAACCTGTTTTCAATATACTAAAGCATATTGTCACGTGCTTACTTCCTTCACATCATTTAAACACTGAAGTTGACATTTCGTTTAAGCAAAGGTGCTATCCTGGCAATGAAAAAAAAAAAAATAGTGATATAGTCAATCATAAGTTTACAAAGAAAGAAATGCTACAACATCACTTTATAAATTAAAAAAAGTATTCCATGAATCTTATATTTTTGTGTGAGATATGTCTAATGGTCACAAATTTACCTAAAATTTTAAAGACTATTAGTTATGCTATTTAGCTAGGTATCCTAACTTACTGTATACAGTAAGAAGAAAAATTTGAGAAATCCATAAATATGGAGATACAATTTATAATTTAAATACTTTTTTTTTTTAAAGATTTATTTATTTATTCATACAGAACTGGGGTACAGGCCAGAGGCTCAGGGGCGGTGAGAGGCTTCACCAGAGACAGAGTGGGGAGCAGAACAGGCAGATTGACGAAGTACACTGCTGAGGGAAGCAGCGGGCGGGCCAGGAGAGGTCTGGCTCGCCATGTGGTCTCCTCCGGGGCAGGCGGCAGGCGGGAATCCAACTCATGCGGAAGTGGCTTCAGATTCTCAGTGCTGCGCTTTAACCCGCTGCGCCACCAGGGAGGGCCTTAAATACTTTTTTAATAGCATAAATTGACTAGAAATTATATTCCTATTATAAAGAAGAACATATGCATAAAGACAATAGGAATGATATGGTAAAATTTTCAAATGGGATGAAAATTACTTTTAAAATCTTTCTTCAAAATAGCTAAATGTTATTTTGTAAGAGCATGTTTTGATCACCTAGAAGTGAAGGTTATAATAGATATTTACTTTAGTACTAATCAGGACTAGGGTGAAGTGAGAGAAGGGGACCTTCTGAGTACTAGAGACTATCTAATGAACTCCTCTTCCAAAATGTTCTTAATTATGGACCTTGTGGAAAGGAAATTTGAACCTATTCTATGTGTACTTGGGATGATGGAAATATAAAATGAGAATATAAGGATGGCGGCAAGATTCTCAAGGCAAATTGTTAGAAAATGAATGAGAAGCTAACTGGTAACAATGGGCTTGGTGAGCTGGAACAGCAAGGCCAGGGTATCAGAATGTGCAGTCAGTCAAAGCATGGGTTTAAGCTGAGCTAATTAATTCCCTCCAGGATGCAACATATTTTCCTCAACCTTACTCCATAACTCTTTCTGAAAGAGGAGACTTTGATATGATTAGAGAAATAGGGAAGCTGAGAGGACTGTGTATTCTGCTTTAGTGAACAGGACAACAACAGTAGGCTTCATAACTCAGGCCACTGAGCCTTCAACACACAAAGTACCATCAGAGAAGAAGAATCACACAATTAAAAAAACCTTACAAGAAAAATGTGATGTGTCCCTGCTCAACCCACCATCCATTGTGATACTTAAAGATATAATAATTTCTCTTAAATGCACAACCTAGAAAGCCTAGGGAATACTGAAATTTATATAGGAAAGTAGTCTAGGCTTCATTTGCGTACTCAAAGTAGTTACCATCATCTCAAATGAGATCAAAGAGAAAAGACAAACATGTTTTGTATTGTCCTAGAACAACATAAAATCAACCAAGATCAATAAGATCAGTGAAAAATCATCACATGTAACATAATATGACTCATTTGTTCATTGAACAGATAGAGCAGATGCATTGGCTAACCCTGTGGATAAAATGAAAGAACTGCTAAATTTAATGCTGAAAGATATGAGCCAAAATTACAGAGAGAAGAAAAAGCCAAGGTAAAAATAAGCAAGGAACTAAAGGTGCTCTTTCAATAGCGATATTCCAGCCACTAAAAGCAGACAGAGTAACACTAAAGTAGATACTTTCTAAAGCAAAAAATGCTAAGTATTCTTCTGTCCTAAAGATAGAATTTTACAACACACTAATTCTGTCACTACCATTTATTAGGTGCAGTATATGTTCTTCTCAATGTCCATCTACTATTTCATTCAATTAATGAGGTAGTATTAACACCCTCTTTTTACAGTTGAATAAACTGAACTGTGGCTAAATAAATTGCCCATGGTCACAAAACTGCATGTTGAACAGAAGAGCCAGAAATCAAGCCCAGATGTCTTGCTCTAAAAGGCAGTGTTCTTCACATTACCAACTCTTGCTCTCATTAGTGGTAATCTGAAAATAGCAGGAAAATTGGAGAATACTTAAGAAAATGTAAATACAGTCACAACTGCATCATTCTTAAGATGCAAATTTAAATATACGCATCTTTGTTATATGAAAAACATAATTTCAACAATAAGATAAATAAAAAAATAATTAATTTCTCCATTTATATAAATAATCGACGATTACCAGGAAAATTCACTAAAACAAATGGCTAATTGCTAGGTTGTTTAAAGCAATAAACTCTGGCAGAGACAATGAGTGGAATTATATTTTCAATATTAATCACAAAATTCATCAAATGTATTCTCTTTATTAGGGGCAGTAATGACCACATGAAATGGAAAGAACAACAAAAGCTAGTAAAAAGGAGAAAAGAAATTATGCTTTTACATTTTTTTTTTATTTTTATTGGGCAAGTATGATTGTTTCATACCAAAGATGAAAAGTTTCTTTGAACAACTCCTTCGCTCTGATAAGGGTACTTCTTACAACTCTTTCCATTCAAAAGCAGAGCTATGCATGACCTGAATAAAGAGGAACTGAACTTAATTCTCTCTCATCAGCAGCAAAAATGTTTTTATTCCTGACAATGGAGATGAAAAATTTAATGTATACGATTACTTCCCTGCAGAGAAGTGTGAAATAGCAACTGTTCATACATGCAACTGTACTTCAAAATCTCAGCTTTGGCCTGAAATGACTACAGCTGAGGTACAAACTAGATTGAAATAGAGAACATCGAATGTAAAAGCAAAGACTTCTAAAATCCTCTGAAAAACCAAGCTTTCCAATTGAATTTGAATGTAGCGCATATAGCATTCTTTTTTATTTTGATCCTTCACTTAAAGACTAGCATTTTATCCTTAAATAGTTTTTCTGAAAGACAATTAAACACAATGAATGATACAACTTTAAAAAAAAAAAGAAACTAAATATGGTAAATAGAGTTCTTTACCATTTTTGTGATACAAAACTCTTGACAATCTGGTGAAATGTAAGGTCCTGTTCCAGCATATTTTTAATTAAATTCATTTTCAAAAACCCATAGAATTCCAAGAAATCAAGCATTTACAAGGAGCAGGTCAAATAATTACTATCATTTCAAAGTAAAGATTACTTAAAATGGTATCTTGAGATATAAAAAAATAACTTTAAGATGATATGAATAGCTTTTTGTTTATATAAGCAACAAAGTTATATTAGAGTTTATGTCCGTGTGTGTGTGTTGTCTAAAATCATAATTAAAGGAAATGCAAGAATTCATCAGAGGATGTTGATTTTGTTCATGTACTCTGGAATAACCTAGTAGTAAAATAAGTTAAGCTTAGGAGTTGCAGAAATTTTTATTCTACCTCATTTTGATAAAATCTGACATAAGTAGATTCTGACAAGAAATGTTCTTGATATAAAATGATAATGATTGGCTTCAGTATGTTGACATCCATGTATTCCAAGTTCTCTTATCCTATGAGTATGTCTTCAAAAGGATAAAACAATTCTTAAACAAATCAAAACCTACAAACATTATTTTGGCAATAAAAATCTAGTTAATAATCTGGCTAGCTTTTGTGTTTATTAGGAATATAGCTGAGTGGTTGCAGGAATTAAATTATGTAGGGCATCATAGGCTGTATTAAACAGTGCTCATTATCTTAAGAATTACAGGAAACCAAGGCAAACTTTCAAGTCAGACAGTGATATTACAGATCTGTGGTCTTAAAAGTTCATTTTAACTGCAATGTGATGATAAACTAGATCCAGGATGTTCATACAGGATACTAATCCAGGCAGAAAGTGGCCTAGTGGAAAATAAAAAAAAAAAATATTCAGGAATGTAAAACAACTAGATAAAGAATATGAAAAGTGTTAGTGGGTCCAGCATGATTCTGTTTTCTGACCCATGTATCATTTACTGAGACATGGGGCACAAGAGAAAGAACTGAATGTGAGGGTATGGGTTTGTGTGTGCAGAAGGAGTATTTTATTTAACTACAGAATTGTTAAGGATGAGACACTTATGAGAAATTCAACTACAGATGTCAAGCAAAATCTTGGATCTTCGCAAGGAATATCTATATAGTACTTAATGGTCTGGAAAACTGTGTCACTAAATAGCCATATTTAAGAGAACATGAGAACATGTCTACAAGGAATTCTGCAAGAAGAAATGAGAATGATAATTTAAAAAGATAATAAGCAAATAAAAAGAAAGAGGAAATGGCCAATGAGGTAAAATACCAAACAATAAGGAGGACTGAAAGCTGATGTTTGGTAAACTCAAGGTCTGATAAAATCAGTTCTGGTACAGAATTAATGTTATGTCAGATGGGAGTGACTGGAAGAGTGAATGTGGAGAGAAAGATATGGAAATCTTAGGTTTAAAGAGGCCTTTCTTAACTTTAGAGTATGAATGATAATATATTAGTTGTGGAGAGGATGTGTGAGGTTAAGATATTCTAATGGTGCTTATACTATCAGAACAGTTGAAATCTAAGACATGCAATTTCCAAATTCTATTTTTCTTCTTCTTTTTTTTTTTTTTTAATAATTTAAGCTGGTGAAAAAAATTAAGCCTGAAACAAATTCAATGCTAAATTAATCAAAACATTCACTATTTCTGGAAATGTTGAAGCACAAATGAGCTATCACTTCAAGATTCTTGGAAAATATTCCACCTGTTTCTTCATAAATTCATGAAGTGCTTTATAAATATGTGTATTCTGCATAATGTAGGAATAAATACATGGATTATACGCAGAAACTAGAAACAACAGTACCTACAGTCTACAAACAAAAACTTTGAAGTGAAAAGATGTACCCGAAGTAGTCCAAGGGAACATAATTAAAGTTAGAAACTGCACACAGCATTGATGATTATCAAGTTCTTCTGGAAAGAAAAATCACTGGTAACTAAAGTTGACTTATTTCTTATCAACAAGATTAATTGGCATTTTATGACGTAGATGTGCCATTAAAGACTTCCTAATTACCATATTTCTGATGTTGCTATTTTCCTATTTTGCTGCCAATAATCCATATGTTTCTTCTTGTTTGTCTGTATGTTTTAATTTTCAGTGAGCTATGGAAGCAAAGTGTCTTCAATTTTGATAATAAGTGGAGAAAAGAACCCTACTCAGAGTGCCCTTTTGGAAATGCATGTAGAGTTTCACGTGAATGATATTACAAAGTAAAAATGATCAAGTATCAGATTTACAGTATTGTTCCCTGTAGATCATTTGGAAATGACATGAAGTATTTCAGCTAATTAGAGACTGGTAAACTAACAAATTAATAAAGTATCCCCAGGTGGCCTCAAAAAAATACAGTGGTTCCTACAAAGTGACAAGCATTCTGAGGGAGGATGGTAGACACTAGGAAGGTCTGCTTCTATACCACCATAGTAGGTCAAATTATTCATCCGTCTTAAAATATAAGTGAAAACAAATGGCTATATCCAACAAGCAAAATCTTTTACAAATGATTTTATATAAAATATATTTATAGAAATCTTTCTCATGGACAATTTTGCTTTTATAAATTATCAGATGACAAGAATAAGCCTTTGTACATTATCTCATGCTGTTCAGTATTTGGCTTCAAGCCCAGGAGAGGGTCATGCCTTTATAATGATGGAAAATACAACTATAAAACAGCTAAGGGGTTTTAGAAAGTACTGCTGAGCAATGAGAAAATGAGGTTCCTGCACTGCCTTTCACACTGCACACAGTAGGCTCTCAGAAAGTATTTGCTAATGGATTTCTTCTTGCTGTTGCCATATTGCTTAATTCCTCTATATTTATGTACTTAATAAGCTCAGGCCAAAATTCTAAGTATCCAAGTTATATGTGTACCTTAATCAGTGTGAGACCTCAGGTTAGTCATTCTATATCTTTTTTTTTTTTTTTTGAGCTAATGTTGATTTAAATGGTTGCTTGTATTTTGGGAGTATGGGGGGATCTGCCCTATTCTTTCAGGTGTTTTTACCAAAGTGCATCCACCACCATAGCACCTGTAGTGAACCACCATATCCCTCTGTGCTCCCTCCCCACTTTATTCTCACCATAGCTCTCTAGATTTCCAGTTTAAGTGTTAATTTCCTCATTGTAAAATGGTGTTATTATTATATATTATATGCACACATACACATTAGGTCTATAAAAACATACATACAAATATATCTCCTTAATGATAATTATGGGAGGAAGTAGATACTATACTTAAGTTATATATGCTTCATAAGTTGTAAAAGCTCTACAAAATTATGTAATTCAGAAATATAGTGTAAGTCATATATAATTCAATTTTAGATTATATAACGACAAGCAGCAATTTAAATATAAATAGGCTCCAAGACTTTGAGGTGCATTTTTAGCTTCTGTTGCTAGCCTGATCATTGCTTCCTCTAAATGTTTCAGCATAAAGTCCCTATGGGAAGGTCACATAAGAACTTCTAAGTATTGCCAGGATGGGAGGGTGTCGATTAATACTCAGTGATGTGTGTAGTTTGTGATTTCTCTTTCCCAGTTGTTCTTACACTTAGTATTTATATGTTGTACCAAATTATTATATCTCTCCTACCAGTGACTTGTGCCAGAAAAACTCCAAAGCCCTACATATACTTTTCAGTTTAAAGAATGAACTTGAATAGATGATAAAGCACACACAGAATCACATATACGTAAATGAACTTAAAATATATGGGTGAATATGAAGGAAGCATTAGCTAAAAAAGCAATAGTCTTTCTGTGAAAAACTGAGGACTGTGGTAACATCAGAGTAGTAGCTCATAATCTCTGAAAAAATTTATTAAATACATAGCTTGACATGGCACAAATCTCAAATGAGCTTAATTTGTGTCATCTAAGAGTTCACACATGAATAAAGGTACCACATTTCACTGAAATTACTCCTTTAGACTTGGAGATTTATTTATATACTTTAGAGATTTTGAGACATAAGATCTTCTCTCCCAAGTCTCTAGGAAAATTGCCAAGAGTTAGAGTTTAATGTTTATGGCCAAAAAATTAATAATCACTTCTGAACACTGAAGAATAGAGATTCACTCTTGATAATAGACTTTGAGTGCTATAAAAACGAACTACTTAACACTTGAAATTCTTAAACTTGCAAAAATATTTGTGGAGACATGACTGCAATATGAGTTATAATATATAGTCTTCAGTGTCTAGCAACCTCAAAGCCTAGATCATGACAGGTATTATTCAATCAAGAACAAGTGAGAAGTACTATATTAGCATCTGCCATGGACTTACAGGTTGTATATAATGGACATACTCTCAGGTCTGACTGTAGTAGAGATGTGGATGCCCTGGGTAAGTGAACAATTTGGAAGCATTCCGGTCACTATTCTTCAAATGAATGGTCAGCATTTATTTAATGAGCCAGCAAGAAAGCAACTTTCTTTAGATAAAAATTGTATATCTCTATCTAATCTTTTACATTCTGAGGGATTTTTTTACATGGATTGAACATAAAAATAAAGATGTTATGTTTGAAATCATGTGTCAAATCACAGTGTTTCCCATCTCTCAAAATTGAAGGACTGTCACTCACTATCACTAATAGCAGTGGTAATATATATGTAAATAACAGCATTACTGTGGTAAAATAAAGGAGAATTTTTAAAGTGAAAGTAGGTAGGAAACATATCCTCTAACATTTGATTATTAGTTTACTTTTACTATTTTCTAGCTACTTACAAAGCAATTATCACTGGTGTCTGTAGTAGCCTGAGATCAGAGATCATCCAATTTCCTGTTCACAGCTCTGAAAATGTCTTGGAAGAGTTAAATTAAACCAAGAATAGGGATGTCAACTTGAAATACAGAGACAAATAGTCATTAAGTTACCATTATAAACAGGCAAATGTTTTACTTAATGTCTACCAAACTCTGTATTTGGTGTTAAAATGAATAAGAAGCACTTGGCTCAAGCCTTCACAAAGTTCACAGGGTAACAACAATAGAGACATCTGGTCCAGTAAAGCTACTATCTGCTTGAGTGTTGTGATTAGAAAAGCATAAGCAGAGGATGTCTTCTGACTTTATAGCACACTGGGAAGATAGACAAGATCTGTCTGTGAAAATAAATCTACTAACACGAATGCTACTCAATTTTGGAGGAGAGTTTAGGAAAATTGGCATTGGCCACCCTGCAGGTGAAGTTGTAAAATGATGCAAGTTTGACTGTTGTTAATTATAAAGTCTTCTTAAAACATAAAGCCCATCTTCTAAACAACAAAGGAATTTTTGTTATTAAAATTACCAGATATATGTACGGAGATATTTACTGCAACATTATTTATGTAGACTACTTTTCTAGACATCATAAAATAAGTGTGACAGTCAATAAAGATCATTTATTTAAAGCAAGCATGACAAAGAAACTTGGGTATTTTTATCTTGAATATAGAATTGATTTCTTCTAATGTAAATGTTCACTTTATGATTTAATTTAACAGAATGTTAATTCTAATGATCAAAAGTTCTGACCAGTAGGTATTGAAAATTTTCTCAAACTAAGGAATAATTTGAGTTTTTGTAGTTTAAAATAATGTTATGCCTTATGTTTTGATTGTTTATGTATACAATAAAATTACACCATGAAATGTGTGTGTGTGTGCATTTGTCCATTAAGAAGTCTAAATTATCTTTTGCAGTTACATTGCTACTTTCCTGATATTTACAGAGAAACGAGAAAGGACATAAAGTGCTATGGAATTCTGACAAGGTCAGAAAACAAAAATTATTTGTCTAAAAACTTTATTCATTATTTGTTATTTGTGGAGAACTATGCCCTCACACCATTTCATGACTTTCTTTTCCTGTCATTTAGAAGTAATTGGTACTCTTAACAAACAACATTAAATAGAATGAGAAAAGCTGGGGGGGAAATGTTGCTAGTATAGGACAGAAGCCCCAAGTCTTTCAAATCTCTGAGTTGGAGTAAGAAGGGAATTAGTAATTAATAAAGATTAAAAAGACTACAGTTATAAAGACTTCTTCCAGTTTCAAGAAGTGATTTTTTTTAAATCACACTCTAAGTATATGTTCTGTTTAAACACATGGGTAATACTAATCAGCTATATCAATCTATTTTATATATTCTCATTAAGAAAAAACCTCTGATTTTTTTCTCCATCATTTATAGTAATTTCACAATCCAAACTCACAACCAAAGCATCTCTGTTATTAGTACATACCAGAAAATATAACTATTAATGTACCCCTGATCAAAGAGTCCAATTCCAGAGCTCATGATTTCAATGTGCCTCATACTTGAATAAAAATCGTTATTTCTGCCCTCCCTGGTGGTGCAGTGGGTTAAAACACAGCACTGAGAAGCAAAAATCCACTTCCACATGAGTTCGATTCCCGCCTGCCCCGGAGGTGACCACATGGCGTGGCAGACCTCTCCTGACCCGCCCTCTGCTCCCCTCAGCAGTGTACTTCGTGCATCTGCCTCTTCTGCTCTCCGCTCTGTTTCTGGTGAAACCTCTTGCCACCCCTGAGCCTCTGGCCTGTACCCCAGTTCTATATGTATAAATAAATAAATCTTTAAAAAAAATTGTTATTTCAATATCTATCATCTAGTTGGTTCTAATTTTTTCTGAAATAATAATAATTATTAATAATTCAGTGTATGCTTATATATCTTCAATTTTATGCAAAATAAAGAAACATAGTATTTAGTATGTGTTTATATATCTTTAATTTTGTCCTGGTCACCAACAATATATGTTAACTTTTTGATGTATATAAATTCCGGTGTTTTTTTTTTTACTTGCATAAAGTTAATTTCTTAATTGTATCACACAGGGAAATATTTAGTTGTTTAATCTTTATCTTTCCCTGATAACTCAGAACAATTTAGAAACTTGCTGCCCAAAAAGTGATTCTTATAAGTATCAGTAAACACACAACTTAATCACCTATCACATAGAAAGCCCATATTTCCCAAATCAGAATCTTCTGTAACAGAATTTTCAAGTAATTCAAACTAACGTTTATGAAACACTGCTCTAATAACCTTAAATATTACTATAGAGGCATGTTATCAAAATATTTTACTATATTCTCATTTACACATTAAGATAGCTATTGATTGCTACTAGTAATGATTATAAGCTAAATAAGACAAAAGCTATGACTGCAATAGAAGTAGTTTAGTCTATGGGTTTCATTAGTGATAATTTTCTATAAGTTAAAAAGAATATTCATTATTAAATATTCCAATGAGGGCAATAAACTGTTTACTACAAGTTATTTAGGGACTGAGGAAAGTGGTTGAAAAGAGGACTAAAAGAGTACATGTTTTATAAATTTACAGCATCTTTGCATCATAGATGCTCAAAATAACACAGGTAGAATGCAATCAATGAGCTACTGACTGAAAATGTGATGATAAATATGGTCTCTAGCCTCAAAGTGATGAAAATGAAATAAAATCCAAATAGGGAGAAACAGAAGAAGGAATGGAGAAATGGAAATCCAAGTAAAGTTTGCAGTACAAAATCTATAGAGGAGATGATTACAGGCATCTAGAGAGGTTGTCTTTGTGATAATCATAAAAATAAGAGTTTGAATTATGAATTTGTTAAAGTAGAGGAAAGCAGTTTATTTTCAGTCAGAATGTACAATATAAAGAAATAGCAAAATATCAGAAATATAATAAGTAATAAACTAAATATGAACTGACTTAACTGGAAATAGAGGAAATATGGCAGAGAGAAAAATGGAATGAGCAAAAGAGAAAAAAATTAGTAGGGCTAAATCAGCAGCAACTAGAGTCATGGAAAGACAACTACAAACCAGAATAAAAGTAAATCAACCAAATAATGTAGATAGTTACAATGCAGAGATACTAAAGAGTTTGCTCTTGGTATCTAGGAAAAATTAATTACATAGTTAAATAAGAGGTGATATATAGTCCACAATCTAAGATTTTTTTTGTTTATTTGTATGAGTTGTACTTCATATTACACAATTATATTTCATATCTGAGAAAACTCACTAACAATGCTTGAATGCAATTAGTTTAAGTCAGACTATCATATAATACCTATGCAATTAAACTACATTCAGATATTCTAACAATAGTCATCTGAGGAGATACAGAAATTGTGTTGAACCACCAACTTATCAGCAGATCTCACAAAGCATGGTACAGTTTTAGGTTATATCTATATCAGTGACAAAGACTCGGTGGCAGGGTCTCAATATTTAACTCTTGCCATTTCTGGCTAATTCACTATAACAAGGACTAAAGTGATCTCACCAGTGATTAAAATAAAGGGAATGTTCAGATGACTTTCTTCCTTGTTCATTTGCCAGCTGACGCCTGAGTATTAACTGAGGAAATGCTTTTCACTTTGCATTCAAAGTTGGGCCAGGTGAGTGGGTAAATGGCAAAAGTATTCATTACTATACAGAGAGAGATAGGCACTGATCTTTTGATGGTAAGCATGTTGTAAGACATAAAGATGATGAATTATAATGAAACCTTTATTAAAATCCATAGTACAAAGCCACAAACATTAATTCACATAGCAGTGATCAAATATTTATGATTAACATCATTATTTATTGTTATTATTATTAGTAGTAGTATTATCATCATCATTAGGGCAGCTAAAGGTTAGAGAGAGCCTGAAGCCTCTTAATAAAATTTTAAGAGTTCCTACTTGGAAAAATGAGAAGGAAATGGCAAGGGTTAAGTGGTATAAAAAGTATGCATTTATTAAGAAGAAAGCTTAATAACAAAATTAATAGCATCCCTCCTTAATGAGTAAAGGGGAAATTTACTCCAAATCCATGCTCGTTGGCACTAGTTTAAAGTATTAATGTACAAAGAAAAACAAAAACTTAAAAAAATACCTTAAATGTACAAAAAAATTCCTTTAAACGGTCCATTTATAAAATTAAAATAACAAGAGATTGAAACTATATTAGGAATAAAATAAGAATTAAAAAATAAGAGCCAACAGGTAAAATGAATGATAAAATTAGGAAAATAAAAGTGATTATAAAATGGCAATACTTAATAAAAGTAATCAGTTTTAAAGAAAAACTAAAAAATAAATTAAATTAATATAAAATATATAAATTATTAGATGAATTTTTACCAGACTAAAGCATTTAAAAACATACAACAGCGGCCCTCCCTTGTGGCGCAGCAGGCTAAAGCACAGCACTAAGAAGCTAAAGCCACTTCCGCATGAGTTCGATTTCCGCCTGCCCCGGAGATGACCACATGGCATGGCAGACCTTTCCTGACCCGCCTGCTGCTCCCCTCAGCCGTGTACTTCATCGATCTGTCTGTTCTGCTCCCCGCTCTGTCTCTGGTGAATTCTCTCACCTTCCACATCTCTGGCCTGTACCCCAGTTCTGTATGAATAAATAACTGATTCAATACAAAAACAATAACACATTATAAATGATAATTTATTATTATCTATAGCATAACAATCACAATGTCCAGGATAAATTCCAGAATTGTTCAGCATCTGAAATATTAAAAGCCCAACTCAGTCTCAAGAAAAAAGTGAAACCAATAAAAAAATCTTAAGGTTGAAATTCACAGAATTTAATCTAATTATTGTAACCATGCACAATAAAGTAAAAAAAAAAAAATACTCATTACAATTGAAAGTATCTAGGAAACTATAAAGAATACTTTCTCACTTTACTTCTTTAAAATATTTAAAGGAAATATAATAACATTCTGTGGAGTTGTGGAGTTTATCATACATGTAAATATATAAATGACAGCTGTCATTAAGGATGGCAGAGTGAAAGCAGATGAACCAATGTAGATTGAACTTTATTTCTTCTATGAAGTGACACAACATTAACTCTAAGCAGACTGAGATAAGGTGGTATATATTGCAATGTCTTGAATAAATATATGAAATGCAAAAAAGTACTGGCAAAAATCAATTAATCAACTAAAAATGTAAACAGTTAAATAATCTTAAGCAGGAAAAGATTTTGAAGAAGAAGGAGACAAACCGAAATAATAAAATAGTACGCATAGATTTCAAGCATATTTACATAAAATTATGATTCCTCAGAATATGGGAAAAAACTAGAGAGAAATTAGGTAAGCTCATAGATAATCTTCACATACTGGCAACCATTGAGCTTTAATTAATATTTATAGAACACAAATCACCACAGTTGCAGAAAATATATTCTTGTCAAATAAACATGGAACATTAACTAATGTAGATTTTCTGCTTGGCAATTAAAAAACAATAACAGAACAAAACAAAACAAAACAAAAAAATAAAAATCACCTTTAATTTTTTTTAAATAATACAGAAAAGAGTCTGACAAGAATAAAACTGAACTAAACTTAATAAAAATCACAAATTAGGTAATGTGTGTCAAGTATCTATATATCAAAAAACAAATCATCTGATACATTTGAAATTTTTTTTTT
>NW_004567104.1:11386183-11392398 GCF_000260355.1 Condylura cristata | reverse complement strand
ATCTGCCTGTTCTGCTCCCCGCTTTGTCTCTGGTGAATCCTCTCACCCTCCGCATCTCTGGCCTGTACCCCAGTTCTGTACGAATAAATAAATAAATCTTTAAAAAAAAAAAAAAAGTGTGACTAATAACTTAGAAAATTATGAAATATTTTTATACTTTCCTCTAAGATTGAGAACATATAAAGAATTTATATGCTTTTACCACGTTTATGCAACCTTGTGCTAGAAATCCTAATCAGTATTTTAAGGCAAGAAAAATTAAAAATTAATACAGCCAACATATTTGGGAGAGAAAGAACTATAAATATATTCTTCATGGACAACATTACCATCTGCATTGATTGAACACAATAAGGAATCTTATCAAAAAGCCACTAATACAAAAAGTGATTTTTTAAAAAATACTTGTATATCTGATCAATTTTAAAATCATATTTATACAGAGTAATGATAACTGTATATTGGAATTTTAATATTCCATTTATGATAGCAACAATTTATGAAATTTATAAATTTATAAGTTTATAAATTATAAATTTATAAGTTTATAAATTTATAAATTTATAATTTATAAATAAGAGGTTATATTTAAATAAATATGTGTAAGGTCCATGCCAAATGATGAAAGCCAAAAAAATTGTGACAGAACTTACGAAATAAATAGAACAGCAGTCCATGTTCGTGAATTGAAATATAACTAACCTCCTAATTTAATCCCTAGTTTCAATAAATTCAGTAATAAAATATTATATATTTTTGTAGAAATTTACAAGTATAGAAAAATATTTTTTTTCCCAAGGGACTTTGAATAAACAAAATAATTACCAAACAATTCCACCCAGGAATCTACGCAAAGAACACAAAAAACATTTATTCAAAAGGATACCTGCATCCCTATGGTTACTGCATCTTACAATAGGTAAGATATGGCAACAACTCAAATGCCTAAAAGTAGACTGTATCAAGAAGATGTATATATACACAATGGAATACTAATCAGCAATCAAAAAAGATAAATGTATGCTATTTACAGCAACATGGATAAAGCAGGAAGGGATTATGTTAAAAAATAAACCAGTAGGCAAAAGAAAAATGTCAGATGGCTTCACTTATAGGAGGAATATAAGAGAACCAAATAAGGAATTAGGAGGGAATTTTATAATAGATTTTTAAAAAATAGCAGGCAACTCTCAATCAGAGGCATTCCGCAGGAGAGAGGGAAGGAGAGGGAACCAAACAGGGGTGGAAAGAGCATAGGGACTGTGATAGTGCATAGGTGCATTGGTGATGGAAAATTTATGGGGACTGTACCTCAGGAGAAAGCAAACATTGTATAAAAAAGAACAATTATGTAAAATAACAATAATAATAATAATTTTAAAATTATCAAGCTAACTGTAAAACATGGAAATGGAAACATCTAGAATAAAATAATTTTAGTAAAAGGAAATCAACACTACAGGGCTCACACTATCTGCCTACAAGCATTAGTATAATGCTACAGTAAACAAAACTATATGATATTAGGATAAAAAATATCCGATAAATCAGAATACTGAATCCAGAAATAAATTTTCACTAATATAGTCATCTGATATTTGACAAATAAGTAAAAATGTTCTAGTGGGAAATGGAAATGAAAGACTTCTCAGTAAATAATGTGGTTATAACTAAATGTCCATAAGAAAAAAAATGAGGACCTATCTCATATCATTGAAATAATTCAAACTATACATTTAAAAACCAAATCTAAAATAAGAAGCTGCACAGAAATGCATATCTGCATAATTTGGGAGTAGTCAAAACTTTCTTAGGTAAGTCATAGAAGACAAAACAAATAGAAAAAAGATATAGTAGACATCATCAAATATAAAAGTGCTAATCATTAAAAAACTATTATGAAAACATTTAGGGGATAAAATAAAATGAGAGAACTATTTGTAAAGCACAGATCTGAAAAAAGGACTAATGCACAAGATTTGTTATGGAACATTTAAAATTCAACAATAAAAAGCAGACAATAAACAAAAGGGCAAAAAAATGAAAAAAAAAACACTTCATAACAGAAGATACACAAAATGGCCAATAAAGTACATGAAAACTACTGTAGATCATCAATCAGAAAACAAATTTAAATTACAAAGAACAGTAAAATACCAATATAACCATATGTGCCTAGAATGACTAAAACTAAACAAAATTTCTCCCCCCCCCACTTCTTCCCCTTGTTCTTTTCATCCTCCAGTGAATACTGGCAAAGATGTACATGTACATGTACTAGAGAAACAGGACAGATAAATTTGTAAGAACATAAAAGAACCTTAGAGCAATATAACAAAATTCTGTAATTATTGATTGTGGATGGTAACTATCTGTAACTTTATTATAAAATCTTTCAATTATTATAAATCTTTTAAAAACTGTTGTAAAATTCTTAAAGAAAATATAGGTGCAACAAGCACAGTATTTTTAATATATCTATTAGATCATTTACTATGCATGCATAAAGTTCCTTTCAGTATATATTTGTTTTACAAAGTAATGGATGATTCATCTAAATTCCTGTGCTTCACAGCTTAAATTCTAACGTTAAGTATTTCACTTACTGATTATGTGTACCCAAACAAGATAATTAACCTCAGTGTGGCTCAGTTTCCTCACCTGTAAAATGACTAGTGAGAATAATATTTGCATATGGTTATTGTAAGTATTTAAAGTTTATGTATGTAAACCACTTCTGATTTCACTTAACACAAATATTACAGTATTATGCTTATATACATTAACTCAGGTACATCATCTACTTAATTTATATTTGCAACAGATAAAAGTACACATTGAAGCTGTCAAATAACAAATCCCACTTTTATTAGCAGGTTCAAGTAATAAACACAAACTTCAGTTTGTTATTATATGCTTAAATTATATGCTGCTTTATGTTCTTGGATCAAGGAGCATGTAAAAAAAAAAAAAAAGAATCCCTTCACTACTTAGGCAAAATATGGACACATATCCAGAACGCTGAAACAGAGGTGAATACCTCATAAACATGCCGAATTGAATTCTCAGACAAGTGACTAAACAGCTGTGTGACCTGGGGCATGATATTTAATGTTGCTGAACTTCAATTTCCTCATTTATAAAATGAGGTTGATAAATACCATAGGCATATATTGGGAAATACTCTGTAAATTTACTATCTGTAAAATTTAGTACAGAGTATAGCATCTAATATAAACTCAGTAAGAAGAACTCTTATGTTTTTATTACTTGAAAAAAAATTATGGTTACATAATAAGATGTCTCAGATACCACTGATAATGACCTGCAACTGGAAAATAAGAATTCTAAAGCTCAGAAATTTCCTGCTACTGCTACTTCAAAGGTGACATTCACATTTGCCATGTTAGCATCTCAGTATTCCAAATTTTAAATCTAAATTATATTAGCACAATTAAATTTCAATACAGGAATTTTATTTGGAATTTTGAAAGGGATTTTTATGAAACTACACATACAGAACTGAGGTACAGGCAAGAGGTGTGGCGGTGAGAGGATTCACCAGAGACAGAGTGAGGAGCAGAACAGGCAGATAGATGAAGTACACTGCTGAAGAGAGCAACAGATGGGTCAGGAGAGGTCTGCCATGCTATGTGGTCACCTCCTTGGCCAGGGATGGAACTCATGCTGAAGCAGCTATAGCTAGCTTCACAATGCTGTGCCTTAACCTGTTGTGCCATGAGAGAGGGTCCTTTATTTGTATTTTTAAGTTACTTTTAAGAAACAAATCATTAAAATAATTTTATTAGCAAAGAATTATATAATTGAAATATGAAAAATGTTTTACATTTCTGAGAAATATATTTCAATTATGCTTAGAAATCTGTAGTTTATACTCATACTGTTGGAACATTTTTATTGCTATGATTTGCTATCACCTTGTTAGGTGGCTTATTTGCCTCTCCAAAATTTAAAAATGAAAAGCTTGACTATATTAAAAGAAAAAAATTATAACAATTTGAAAAGATATTCTTGTTGCCCAATTGTTCCATGTCTAATTTACTCATGTTAACATGTTCTTTATTAAATCATATCAAATAATTTTGTCAAAGGATAGAGGCTCCTTTATCCTCCTTTAATGTTCTTCCAACCTCTTCCACTTTTATTTTAAAATAATATGGTAATGTTAAAATACTTGTGTTTTTGTATTTTTCTATTATCATTAAATCTATAATAATATTTTTAATGATAAATGATGATCTTTACATTTCATATTGTGGGACTACATTAATGATATTAAACAGATTGATTTGGGGAATTTTATCACTGATATCAATGTGAATTTTCTACATAATCTGTAACAACAGAATCATACTGCATTGACCTTCATGATAGTCTATTCATTAAGTCAGAAAAGATCAGAAAAACAACTTTACCTATTTATATTTCATATTGTGGGACTACATTAATGATATTGAGCAGATTAATTTGGGGAATATTACCACTGATATCAATGTGAATTTTCTACATAATCTGTAACAATAGAATGAAACTGCATTGACCTTCATGACAGTCTATTTTTCTATTAAGTCAGAAAAGATCAGAAAACCAACTTTACATATTTAATGGAAAAGGACAAGCTGAAATATGAGCACTATAACTATTATGCACTGTATTCTAAGTGGAAATTGGATTTGCACTAATTTATTTTTTAAATTACAAGTTTAGGAATTGTCTTTCTGACATGAGAAGGTAAACTGTGTCAAAAATAGATGTTCAATTATAAAGGTGTTTTATACTATGACTGTCCATGTGATAGATTTAAAAAAAGCAGAATCCACTAGAGGAAGTAAAGTTTAGATGATTGGAGGTAGAAGAAGTGAAGTGACTTATTCTCTAAACATTAACACATTTCAATTCTAGTTCAAAAAGGTATCAAACTAGATTTAAAAAAAATTTAATGTGACCTAATATTCAGCCATTTAGGATTTTCTCTATATGGCCATGGCTATACATAACACTCTGGTCCACAATTTTAAGTGTCCAGCAAGTTAATGTCAGTATCAGACTGAGCAGTTTCCCCCACTGGCCATGATGCTCCACTCTCATGTGTTCAGTTCTAGTTCTTCATCTTACTTTATATTCAGTTCTCTACGTGATAATCATTGCTTCAAAGTGACCTTCCTTGACCACTTTATCCAAAATGCCCTTCAAGAGAAACATTAAAAGCAGCATATCTCATTCAGAATACCTAAAACCAATTCATTATTTTGAGGGGTGCCACCTATCTATTTAGCTAGCAGCTCTAATTTTTACATCATTGTTCAGTTTAAAACAATGTTTGGGATCCTACTACTCCTCTCATCCTTCCAGGCCCTCTCTCTCCCCTCCCCTGCAGGATGTCTCTGGCTTATAACTGTCTGTCTGTTTTTACTTTATTTTGTTGTGTTTTATATTGTTATTATTTTTCCCTGTCTTATTTGTAAAAACCAATTTCTTAATTGAATTTAACAATGAAATATTTTAAGAAGATAAAGAAATATTCCCATAATTCATTTAAAGAGAAAAGCATTCAAATTCCTGGACACTTTTTTATAGGGTATTGGATTTTTAGAATTAGGGGCCATGAGTCAGGAAATAAATGACTACAAAAACCCAAAGAGACAGATAAATCTATGTGGAAATAAATCAAATACATTAAAACCTTTATATTGCATGACAAATTAGCATGTGCAAATAGTACTATTTGGGGGTAAATGCTGCAATTCTCCTCCTTATATCTTACATGTGAAAGAAACTGGTGTAATAAAATTTAAGAAATGAAAACATACAATAAATAGAAATAAATGCTAACTAATATAATTTGAGAAGAAAGCATTTCCAT
Organism: Condylura cristata; assembly: GCF_000260355.1. Taxonomy (NCBI): domain Eukaryota; kingdom Metazoa; phylum Chordata; class Mammalia; order Eulipotyphla; family Talpidae; genus Condylura; species Condylura cristata. The sequence continues at coordinate 11,386,514 of NW_004567104.1, read as the reverse complement.
ATATACACTCAAAAATAACTATAATACAAAAAAGTAATAACCACTTGGCTCAATTCCATACAAGTGAAAGATTAAGTATCACCTAAAACAGGGCCCTCTCTGATGGTGCAAGGGATTAGAGCACAGCATTATGAAGCTATCCACAGCCGCTGTAGCAGGAGTTCAACCCCTGGCCAGAAAGGTGACCCACATGGCATGGAAGACCTCTCCTGTCTTCCCCTCTACTCCCCTCAGTGTACTTCATTGATGTGCCTGTTCTGCTACCCACTCTGCCTTGGGTGAATCCTCTCACCCTTCACACCTCTGGTGCCTGCACCCCAGTTCTTATATA
>NW_004567104.1:11353438-11386083 GCF_000260355.1 Condylura cristata | reverse complement strand
TATATATCCAAAAACAAAGTTGGAAGATTAATGACAAGAGAGAATGGAGAAGGATGTGTAAAACAAAGTCTCTACTGCAGAGTAATAAGAAGAAATAAATAATAAAAACCTTAGAAATTCATAAAAGAAATAAAAAATGTCTTTTGCAGCAACCTGGGATGCAACTGGAAAAGATCACACTGAGTGAAATAAACCAGAAAGAAAAAGAAAAATACAGAATGGTTTCACCCATAACAGGAACATAAGGGATGGGTGGTGAGGGGACAGGGGAACCAGAAACAAATGTAATAGAGTAAAAATGAAAACTATAAACAACTGTAACCAGAGACATTTTATGGGGGTGGAAAAGGGAATGGGATCAGAACTTGGGTGGAAGGAGTGCACTGGACTATGAAGAGGCACACAAGTGAACTGGTGGTGGGAAGCCCATGGGGATTACAGCTGAGATGAAAAAATGCACAAAAATGAAGAATGATGTAAAAAAAATAAAAATGTATTTCAAAAGAAATAAAAAATGACTAACAAATATAAAAAGTATTTCATCTTATATCAAAGAAATGGAAATTAGCATACCAATGTAATGAAATTTTGTCACTTATCAAAGTGCCAAAGACTTTTAAAGTGAAAATACTCATGCTAATTAAGGTTTGATGAGCTGGGTACTTTCACACTCAGCTGGTGAGAATGTATGCTGGCCTAATAATATTCCTGGAGAGCATTTGGGAGAGTTTTCTGAAAAGTCTTAAAATGTTCATTTATTCTCACTGAAAAATTAAAGAACTAATTATCTCTCTTTAATTTTTTCAAAATACATGTCAGATTATCACAGATTTTCATAAAGTATCCAACAATAAAAGAGAATTAATATATCATGATAGATCCAAATGAAAATGTAATATACAAAACATACTTGAAGAATATGTAGTAATATAGAATACATATGGTCCTCACCAAATGTTAAATGAAAGAATCCAAATATAAAAACTTATTTAAATTTAATGTAAATTTTTAAAAAAATACTGCTATTTCAATACAGTACAAAACAGACTAAGTTGATGACAGTTAGTTGTAAATGATAGTTCATGTGTAATATTTAGTTTTCTTTATCTTTACTCCCATGACTCATGTTAATTTTATAGTCAGAAATAATAAAGGTTATTTTAAAATATGAGTTATTTCATTATCAGCATTTCTTTTGCTGTCTTCATACATTGCCAAAGTTTATCAAATCTAGACAAATAAATAATCCATATGTCAAATATCTCTAAAATAGTATATATTTAGAGAGCAATTACTGTATCTGGAAGCATGAATTCTGGAGCCAGTCTACCTTGAAGTGAATGTCAGATTTCTTTACCTGAAATTCTTCACCTGTAAAATCAATCTAGTATTGAACTAATAATAATAACAATAAAATTATTTCATGGCCTGTTTGTAAAATAAATGAATATATGTAAAGAGTTGAAAACAGTTCTTGACACATAATTAAATACAACATAAGAATCTGTGCCACACATACACATACATGAGACTTTTGTGCTCTTGAAACTACTTACTACCCCAACTGATCTTATTTTACCTCTCTTGAAATGAACAAATGAACCAAACAGTTTGGAATTTGGCAGTAGTGTAGGTACTGTCAAAGATCTCACAGTTACTAAATTAAAGCAGCATTTATCAAAAGAACTGAAACACTTAGAAAAGTGATTAACTAGTTATGTGAAATAATTTAAAAACAAGAAGTATCACCTACTGAAGTTATCTAAAGATTTTCTATTGATATTTGAAAAACAATTACACTACCACCAATTTAATCACACTAAATCCACTGACAAAACTGGTGGGTAATTGTGTAACTAGGTACAGAAAGAACTACTATAAATCTGCTTAGTTTTTATCCAGATCCAAAAGTAACATTGTAGACCTATCCCTTTTTATATTCACCACTGGTTTGTTTAAATATAAGTGCATGTATTCAGAACATCACCAATATAGCAGGTTTCTCTTTAATATATTTCAAAACTTGGAAAGAAAACTTTTGTTAATTTTGCATTTTATTTTCAATGAAAGATATTAATTTCAAACAGAAACTCATTCTTTACTTCTTTTCCAAGAAACAAGTCATGTGTTCATCTTCTATAAGTTTAATGCCACTCATCTGATTCTGTGTCTGAAGATCTAAAATGTAAAAGCAAGATTGTGACCAGCCCTGGGATTAACATGTTGTTCACATTTTACTTGTAAAAATGAAAAAAGAAAATAATAGAAGGCCAGAGAAGTGGCCTAAACTCATACAAAAGATATGTGGCAGCATTATAATTTGCTGAAATCCTTCTGACAAAATTTAGCATCATTTTTAGCTGTCTTAATAATAAATACCATATAATGTGTCTATCACTTTACATATCCAGATCAACTTTCTTTCCAATTCATTGAAATTTGCAAATCTCCATCATCATCTTTGAGTCCCTTAGTAGACCACAATTGTTTTCACTTGTGTAACTTCTCCATCCAGAACTTCACAAAAAACTCTTTAACAAAAAGTAAACATAAAGATGATTGTTTTTACTCCCTTAGTCTTCACTCCTCTCTCCAATTATAACAAGCTTACTTTTTATTTAAGACAACTATTTTTTCCCTGTCCCAGAAAACTTTAATGGTCCCTCTTCCATCCCATTCCCATACTGTCAACCATGGTTTCCCACCTCCACATCTGTCCATGACCTGGGACAGGACAAGTACCTCCATTACCTAAACCATAAAAAAAAAAAAAAAAACACATTTTACACATTTTTAGAGCAATACTTCAAATAGAGAATAAATGAATTTATTATTGTATATGTACTCTGTCTAATTATTTTAACTCCTAACAGTTACAATAAATTAAGCTTACCCATACCTTTCTACCTTTCATTTAATAGAAGAAAATGTACTTTTATATACTTTATTATATATTTTCTAATTCCTAACACCTCCCTGTAAACCTATTGTTAATTTCTATCATTGCCACTTCTAGCAGATAGTCTTTGACCAGACTGTGCCCTGCTAGTCAAAGGGAGACATAAGCTTGCTTCTTAGGTTGAGTTATATCTTCCAGTCACATGGGTTTTTGTTCTCTGCTTGGCCTTCTTCTTAGGTAATTCTCCAGCTTCTCTCACTGTACTCTCAAGTAATCAATATTTATGAGACACTGGAGGCAGAGAACTATACTCATAAAATATCATAACACCATGTCGACTTCACTAATTTCCCAGAGAGGAAAATGACTCCCTTCCTTCCTTTCATCCCATTAGCTGGACTGAATGCCAATTCTTTAAATCACAATGCTTATTTAGTTAATAAATGAACCCAATTAACTGATTTCTAACATTTAACAGTTGATTTCTTTAAGAAAATATTTCAGATACAGAGTTTAGAGTGTTTCTATCACTTCCAAAATGTTATAATTCTTGCTTAGAGTAATATGCTTACTCTTAGTTGAAACATATACTAGAGGAATAATTAATAATAATTGTTCATTATGTAAATCAATCACTCACTAACACATACTACAAATATTGGTTGAAATCCCACCATAGATCAGCCCTTAAGTAAGGATCTGGGGATTCAAAGGCAGTTGAGATGTAGTAATAATTTTCACAAAGAGTTGTTCTAATATGCAGTCAGATTTGCAAACAAAAATTAGCTTTCTTTTGAGATGTTTTGCTTTTGATCCATCCGTTTTTATATTTTATTGGAGATATGAAAACAAAAATAATACTTAACAAATCTATATATTTTAGATCGCATATAAAAAAGTTGAGTAATCGTATGCAAATAATAAAGATATATATATGTATGTATACACATTAATACATGCAGTTTATATATTTATATATATATATATATATCTCACATAAGGGTTTTTATTAATTAGAAAACAGAAAAAATGACTGAGTTAGGAAAAGGTTTAAGGCATTATAAACATGTAGCTGCTTAAATAAACAGTAATGACTACACTAACAAGTCATCACAATGACTTTACTTTTGCAACTATATTCTGTTTTCCCCAAATTTTAGTATTTTTTCCATCAACTCCCTTTGAAGCTTAGTTCGTCTTCTTTGTCAAATAACATGAAATATTTTATAAATAAACTTCATGATTTATAAATATATATTCTATAGGAAAAAAATAGATTCTCTCTCTCTCTTTCTCTCTATCTCTCTCTCTCTCTTTTGGAATATCTATAAACCAGAAAGTGATTAGAATTTGTTTCTGCATTTAAGATAATGTGACAGTTATTTTTAGATCATATGCAATATAAGTATCAGAGCCATGTTGTCATGCATAACTTTTGGCATTTTATAAAGCGAACTAATAAATAATTGTACATTTTGGATGGAAAGCAACCAAGGAAAAGTGACAATTAGCATGCATATACTAATCAAACTTTGTCAGAATAACTTCTAAAACATTATATTAAGTAAATGGTTGTTTAAATTTTTCTGTCTGTTCTTACAAATAAATAGAAACATTTGCGAACATGATGCTGCATATTTGTATATGAGGAAGTATCTGAATAGCTAGGTAGGTAGGTAGATAAGTAGGTTAGTAAGTAGATATTTAGATGGATTGATTGATAGGTAAATAGGTAGACAGAGAGATAGATAGATCACTAGCTGCATAGATCATAAGCATCTCTACTAATATAAATAGAGACACAGATATTTTTGAAAAAAGTAATTGGGATTTGTTTTTAGGATGATGGAATGTTCCACAGAATATGTGGCAGTTTTCCAAAATATGAATTCCAGAACTATTTGTGGAAGCACATATTGAATCAGGATTTTTTGCTTGTTTCCAAGTAAAAGAAGAAAATTTATTTATAAAATATTTCGTTAGTTGACAAAGAAGACAAATTAAACTTAAAAGGAAGATGATGAAAAAAGTAGAAGTGAGAAAGGAAATGAAGAAAAAATACATACGGGAACAAAACTTCACTAGAAATCTGATCTAGGTTAATCTATTTTACTTCTAAGTTTGAGGTTAACAGTGATACTCTTTCAACTGCTACTAGAAAAATAATTTATAAGGCAACCCTGTGTCAAATTACTACAGTGATCATCAACATTTTTAATTTTCATAAGTTAAGAACTCTCCCATCTTGTTACAGCAAGTGTTGTGTTAGCCTGTTGGCAACTCAGCAGCTATATAGCACAGAGCAAGTTTATTCTCTTACCAATAAAAAGATACAGAGAAGCTTATTTAGGAATATTGCTTTGTGAACTGAAAGAGAATGTACATTTTAAAGTAGGCTAGGACTTGTTGCTCAATGCAAAAGAAAAAAAACATAACAAACTTATTAATTAGACAGAGCATTGGAAACGGTGGTAGGAGAGAAAATATTAGTTTTCTGAAAAAACTAAGTTGTATCATTATCTGAGAGGCAACTGATGCCACAGAAGAGGCAATTACTTTATTAAAGTTTAATGTTTATGATTTATTTTTAACCCTTGGAAAACAAGGTCTACTTTTAAAGGTTAAATCAAATAAAGTTTAACTATTCTCAAAATCTTTCTTGGAAATTGGCATTTATATCACTTCAGTGCTCACTTTCTACAGCAGGAAATTAACCCCTATTTTTAACTCTATTTTAATCCATTTCAGAAATGACATTTTCTTTGAGACTTTGTCTCATTATTCTAGGAAGGTGAGGTACACTTACTAGCACAGTACAAATTCTCAGTTTGCATTAATTATCAACACAGCATTTTTACATTTACTTTACTTTGCAATAATGTAAATTCACAAACTTGGAGACATTTAAGTTTTCAAAGAAACATTAATATATAAGGAAAGATAAGGAAACTTCATGGATTTGTCATGTACTTATTGACTCTTAACTAAAAAATATTTTGATTTGTCAATACATGAAAATCCCTCATACTATACCTTAGAAAGTAAAGTTTATATAGAATTGGCAGAAGTGCTTCCTCACTATATCTGTTATTTATGAAATAAATAATAATTTCTGAGTTACTGCTGTTTGGGTGGAATTAACAATCCAACACTGTTCAATTATTCATGATGAGAGACCCACCAAGTCAAAAGATTCCAGAGGCAACAGTTTAAAAAAAAATACCCTTTTGGGCCCTTCCTGGTGGTGCAGCTGTTTAAGCCACTTCAGCATGAGTTCGATCCCCACACTGGAGGTGATCCACATGGAAAACCTGTAGACCTCTCCTGACCTCCCACTGCTCCCCTCAGCAGTGTACTTCATCACTAGGCCTGTTCTGTCACTGAATCCTGTTCTGTTCTGAATCCTCTCACTGCCTCTGCACCTCTGACCTGTACGCCAGTTCCATAAGTATAAATAAATAAATCTTTTTAAAAAACAATTCTTTAAAAAAAAATCAGTATCCTCCCTCATTTGAGTCAAAAATTCATAGTTTAACAAAAAATACAGCTAAATAACAGATTTTAATACTGCCAAAGAACAGATTTTCTTAAATTGACAATTATAAAAACATTAAAAGCAAGATACTGTAGGCAAGTAATTTAATTCTCCAAGAATTTGTGTCCTCGTGACATTTTTTATATATCCACATTCCAGGTAAGATTATCCTTTATTATCAATAATGAAAGGACAAAATACTAATTTTTAATCAAAAATAGTCAACAGAGAATCCTTTTAATATATCCAAAGGGCTGGAAATATTTATAAATTTCTTCTACCTAAGGCACAGTGTTTTATTCAGATAGTTCTTCAAGGTTAACTCAAATACAATTTGCTAAGTGAAACTGTTCTCTATTTTAACTATTATATATAATTCCTAACTGAAAATTATACTTTTGAAATAATTTTACTGAGCAAAGAACCATGTTTCCTATCTGGGTCACAGTTGGAATTTCTATATATGGCAATACTTAAGGATATTTTAACAACGAAATCATCCATAAGAACATTATGCATAAGAATGAAATAACATATAGTGTGTTCTTTATTTTCGATATAATTTTCTTTTCCTAAGAGAGGACACAAGGATTTTATTTTTCCTAAGCTCCAAAATTCTGTGAAACTGCCATAGTTACACTAAATATTTCATTTCTGGTGAGTTTTACAAACTCTTTTGCACCAACAATCAGATATGAATTTCTGAAAGCTAGAATTCATGAGCCTCTTTCTCAGAATGTCAATGCTGCTAAAATTTGCAAACCTGCTTGGCTTTGCAAAGTTCAAGTTCATGATCTCTAAGCAAGTAAACCTATCTATTTGTATAGGAATTTCTCTAGAGCACAAGAATATCAAGCATCATAGACAAGAGTAGAAACATTAGTGTATTTACTCTTAGTGCTTAAGTTCTGAGCAGTATCAGAAAAAATCATGTTAGTGGAGGTGCAGAGGAGGAACAAAATTATATACACTGAAAGTCTACTGTCAGTGAACTTCAAACTTGTTCTCTAAAGTATATTAAGGCTGATAGAAATTTTAAAATTCTAAAATTTGCATATTAAATAACAACCCTCAGAAGCACTAAATGTGATATTATTTGGAAATTGTGTCTTTTCAGGTATAATTAAGTGAGATGACACCAAGTTAAAGTACATTGAGTTCTGGATTCACTATTACTTGTCTTTACAAGCAGGAGAAATTCATTTACATACACAGGAAGAATGTCATATGAACATAAAGCCAGGGGCCAAATCATACAGCTACAATCAAGGTTCAGCAGAGATTGACAAAAAATACCAGAAGCTAAAAACATGCATGAAAGAGACTCTTCTTCATACAGTCCATAAGACCTCCCGCCTCCAAAACATTGAAACAAGATATTTCTGTTGTTTAAGTCAGGCAGTTTGTGGTACCATCTTTAGGCAGACTTAATAACCTAACACATCATTAATAAATTTTGACCACAGTAACTATCTGACTCCGAAGTACTACTGACTTAATTTTTTTCTTAATGAATATGTTTCTTTGTAGTGTCTCTCCTCTCCTCATACTTCTGCCACTTGCACTGTACTAGAGTATTTCCTAGAAATTCCCTTTAATGTGTTGACACTAATGGGACCCAAGAATAGTCCAAAAGTAATGTCTTCACTCAATAAATTATTGAACGACAAGAGCTTTAGTTGGAATATTTTTCTGGAGATCAAGCCACTCTTTAATTTATTTCCTAAAAAAGGTCAAAATTCTTATTTCCTCACTACAGATTAATAAACAAAACTTGTAATATAATAAACAAAACTCCTGAATAGGATTTTACCTATGCTATATTTTGTCATTTTGAAATGCTTCTTTTAATACACACTAGCTAGTTATTTAGAGTGAGTTATATTTATAATTAGCTGTTATCTTTCAAAAGTAAATTTTCCTGAAGTCTAAGTAGGAAATATGAATGCAAACAATGTGTCCAACAACAAGAAACTGATACTTTGCACAGGAAACTGATACAAAAGCAATAAATCAATATGGGTGCCTCCCTGGTGACACAAGGGGTTAAATCAGCACTATGAAGCTATCAATAGCCACTGCAGCACAAGTTCCATTCCTGGCCTGGGAGCTGTCTCAACCACTGCTCTCCTCAGCAGTGTATTTCAGTAGATCTGCTTGTGTTGCTCCCCACTCTGTCTCTGGTGTATCCTCTTACCACGTGCCCTTCCCCTACACACCTCTGGCCTACACCCCATCTCCTGTATACATAAATAAAACAACAACTCTTTAAAAATCAATATATAACAAACTGCATCATGTAGCAATTGCAGTTAACATGTTAAGTGCTTACTATTCTCCCTAAAATGTTTCAGGCATACAAAAGTGTTGATTTATTAATCCTTTAAATAACTGCTCACAGATGTAGGTACTATTATTATTACTTTAGAGATGAACAAGCAGAAACCAAGGAAACTGATCAGAATCAAAGAGTTGAAAAGTCACAATGTAAGGGTTCAACACACAAGCCATAGAGTTCCCATTGAATAAGTGTTATGTGTGTTTAGGTGAGGGGGAAGAGGAAAGGGAAGTCAGAACAAAAATATGCATTTAAACTAAGCCATGTACAATTTGCCAAAAAGGTAAAGAATGAAGTCTATCTGGAGAAAGAAATCCCCAGAAAAATAATGGCAGAAACAGGCATTTAGAAACAGCTTGGTATGAGTGAGTCTGATGCTATAGAACCAGTTAGTAATCACAGAAGAGGTAAGACAGTAGCTTAGAGAGAGTGTAGAACACAATGAATGTGTTCTGCAAGCCAGGCTTATATTATCCTATAGAATAAAAGGACTCTGCATTGGCTTTTGAGCACATCAGGATACAATTATGACTGTGTTTTAGCGGCAGCTCCATGAATTGTGTAAGAAGGCAAGTCAGTTTGTAAGGTTGGCTGAACAATTTAAGTGAGGATAATCTTCAAGGTGGCTCAGAAAATAATTATAAACACAAATATAAAACACATATAGTTGCTACATAATTATATCCCAAAAACAGAGGCAAAAGAGTAAAAATGTATATATTGGTAGGTTTTATTTTGCAAATTTTCCTAAGTTTATTATTTCTAATTAAAAAAAAAATTTAAGTGGACAACAAGCATATGAAAACATGTTCAACATAAGGGAGATGCAAATTAAAACCACAATGAGATACTATCTCATGCCAGTGAGAATGGCACATCTTCAAACAACTAGCAACAACAAATGTTGGCAAGAATGTAGAGAAAAAGGATCTTTCCTGCATTGCTGGTGGGAATGCAAACTAGTACAACCACTGTGAAAACTATTTGGAGGTTTCTTAAACTGCTAAACATGGAGCTTCCATATGATCCAGCAATCCCACTCCTAGGTATCTACCCAGAAGACACAAAAACACTGATTCAAAAAAGACACCTGCACTCCCATCTTTATTGCTGTTTTACTTACAATAGGAAAGACATGGAATCAACCCAAATGCCCAAAAGTAGATGACTAGATTAAAAAGATGTGGTACATACACACAATGGAAAATTACTCAGCAATCAAAAAAGAAAAGCACATGTCTTTTGCAGCAACATGGATGGAACTGGAAGGGATCATGCTTAGTGACGTAAGCCAGAAAGAAAAGGAAAAATACTGGATAGTTTCACTTATACTAGGAGTATAAGGACCAGGCGAGAAAATAATAATAATAATGATGAACAACTATATACCAGAGATGTTTTATGGGGGTGGAGTAGGGAATGGATTCAAAAATGGGGGTAGTGGGGAGAGTACACTGGACTATGGTGATGGCACACGGGTGAATCAGTGGTAGGAAGCCCACGAGGATTACAACTGAGATGGGAAAAGGCACAAAATAATGTAAAAATAAACTATCATATTACTTTATACAAATTCAGATTGATGGTTTCCAGGGTATGAGGAAAAGGGAAACTGGAAAGAAAGCAACTAGTGGGCAAGGAGTTTTACTTTGGGGTGAGGAAAATATTTTGGAATTAGATGGAGAAGTGGCTTGCAACATTGTAAATTTACTAAATGCCGCTGAATTATTTATTAAAGACATTTAAATACACACACGTATATGGTTTATATGTGTATATTTGTGCCAACATTTTGAGGACTTAATTCTGCCTCACAGTCATCCCCTAAGTGCCAGTTCCAATCCAACTTCCCTAGGAATAGTCCTGAGTCTTCAAAGATTACAGATATAAAGGCTAGAAGTCAAAGACCATTTTAAAAATGACATAATTATTAATTGCCAACTAAATATGCAACAACTTTATGTAATTAGACTGCTTCCCTAGGAACTATTAGAAAAAAGAAGGCAACCATCAGTGTGTAAATAGGAGTTAAAAACAAATTGACAATCTGTGTTTCAAGTGGCCTATTTATAGTGAAAGACCTAGTTGCAAATTGACAAACTTGTGTTCTTTGAAGAGATACTAAGTAACTATTTTAAAGATTATCTATTGCAGGGTCAAGAATATATTGTTGAAATCTTGCATAAAATATAGCTAAACCAGCACCTGATAGAAAAATTAACAATTAAATATTAAGGCTTGGGCCCTCCCTGGTGGTGCAGTGGGTTAAAGCACAGCACTAAGAAGCTAAAGCCACTTCAGCATGAGTTTGATCCCCGCCTAACTCGGGAGGAGATCATCATGGCCTGGCAAACCTCTCCTGACCTGCCACTGCTCCCCTCAGCAGTTTACTTTGTCAGTCCTCCTGGTCTGCTCCCAACTCTGTCTCTGGTGAATCCTCTCACGGCCCCTGCACTCTGGCCTATACCCTGTTTTGTATGAATAAATAAATAAATCTTAAAAAAAAAAAAGACTTGCGAAAGTATAAAAATTATACACCAAATCAGATGAGATCCTCAATTACAGACTGCATAATTTCTCTATTATACATTGTTTCAATTCAACTGCAGTTTGTAACATTTAGAACTAATTTTATTCCCAGTTTTTCCAAACATAAGATGAAATTGCATAAATTAAACTAATTTATTATAGGTGTTATACAATGTGATTACTTCAGTTAACTACACTGTTATATACACTTCAAATTTACTAAGGGAGTAGATTTTTTAATTTTACCACACACATACACATAAGGATTAAAAATGTGGTGATCTCGGCCCTCCCTGGTGGCACAGCGGGTTAAAGCACAGCACTAAGAAGCTAAAGCCACTTCCGCATGAGTTCGATTCCCGCCTACCCCGGAGGTGACCACATGGTGTGGCAGACCTCCTCTGACCCACCCGCTGCTCCCCTCAGCAGTGTGCTTCGTCGATCTGCCTGTTCTGCTCCCACTCTGTCTCTGGTGAATCCTCTCACCCTCCGCATCTCTGGCCTGTACCCCGTTCTGTATGAATAATAAATAAATTATTTAAAAAAAAAAATGTGGTGATCTCATTACATTTTATGCAGGTATCAAAACATCATATTGTATATTTCTACCTTAGACAATGTTATAATATGTCAATCATCTCTGTATTAAACTGGAAAAAGGAGGAAAGAAAGGATTGTGAGGCTTTAAGTGATGGCAGAAACAATAGGTGGAAGAAATCTCGATCTCTGAATGAATGCATGAATTAGATTCCACATTGATCCATACTGAATAGAAATAAAAAATAAACCTGTTTTAACTTACATTCTGACCTATATAGCTATTTATATAGAGATAAGGAGTATTCTAGGTGTTTCCCCTTACATTTTTTCATTAATCAAACTTAGTAGTACAATGATGGCTCTGAGTAATTATTACATGTAATACATGTTTTAAAAATAACAGCCGGCCCTCCCTGGTGGTGCAGCGGGTTAAAGCAGTACACTGAGAAGCTAAAGCCACTTCAGCATGAGTTCGAATCCCGCCTGCCCCGGAGAAGACCACATGGCGTGGCAGACCTCTCCTGACCCGCCCGCTGTTCCCTCAGCAGTGTACTTTGTAGATCTGCCTGTTCTGCTCCCCACTCTGTCTCTGGTGAAGCCTCTCACCGCCCCTAAGCCTCTGGCCTATGCCCCAGTTCTGTATGTACAAATAAATAAATCTTTAAAAAAATAAAATAAAATAAAATAACAGCAAATAGGCCCTCCCTGGTGGCACAGCGGGTTAAAGCACAGCACTGAGAAGCTAAGGCCACTTCTGCATGAGTTCGATTCCCACCTGCCCGGGAGGTGACCGCATGGCATGGCAGAACTCTCCTGACCCGCCCGCTGCTCCCCTCAGCAGTGTACTTCAGCCTGCTCTGCTCCCCACTCTGTCTCTGGTGAAGCCCCTGAGTCTCTGGCCTGTACCCCTGTTCTGTATGCACAAATAAATAAATCTTAAAAAAAAAAAAAACAGAAAAAAAACAGCAAATATTGCAATATCTGTGGTTGAAAAAAAAAATACATATATTCTCATATTAATTTCCACAATATAACTGTCATATTCTTATGGAAAGATTTGTACTAAAATCTGAACAACTTCATTAAAAGTCTAAAAAGAAAAACTTACCTTTTCACCCACTAATTCTGTTGTCAGGAAAATATATGACATTATTTTTAAAAATATCATATATGTACACAGAATTAATGAGGTTGCCCATCACAATACAAGGTAATTTTTTTAAAAAATTGAAACAACCTAAAAGATAACCATGTCTCTCTCACTCTATTTTTTACATATAATATATAACCACATATATATGACCATCTATATGTATACATGACCATGTATGTATGTATATATACTAATATTTCAATAATACTAATATGTTCAATAGGAGAAATATTATAAAGCTGCTAAAAATTATGAGTTTCAAGAATAATGATGTGGGAAAATGGTGAAAAATATATGAATGTATTATTTGCTAACTACAAAATATCTCAATTTTTTAAAAGTATGAATGCAAATAAGATAAAAAATAAACCAACATATTAATTCTCTCTAGATGATGCTCTTAGGAATACTTTTATTTTCTCCTTTGTGTATTTTTTAAATCATAAAGGAGATAATAATACATGTTATTTTGAACCCAAACTATGTTACAAGATACACAGGAAATTTCTAATTCATTTTAGGAAAGTTTCCACATAAAACTGCTTAAAATTTAAAATTGTGTTGGTGTATACATCTGTAAGTTCTATTTAATAGGAAAACTCACTTATGTGAAACAGCTCATTCCCTGATGATGTTAGATAAGTGAGGTGTTATTACAGTATTTCTAAAAGTTGTCTACCATCTGTGAGTTTATTTTCTAATTGTGATTTTTGAAAGCCAAATTTAAAGTTGCTTTCACATATATAAATTCTATCTATACTTATGGTGATTTTTTGGATAGTTTTCATGTCTCCTGATTTTGCTTTCACCAAAATCACTCAGCAATAAATTCCTTCCTCATAGTAATTTTCCCCATCTTACAGATCATTCAAGTATAGGGAAAAGTATAGTAATTAACATAGGACACAAAACAAGATATGCTCAGAGTAATGATACTAGAAAATTACATTACCTTGCATGAGTTCATTATGTATAACTTTCCCATCTTTGGATGGGAATAAGATGCTAGTTTAACTAATTCTCCATCTTTACTGTGTCACTGATATCATGTAGTGAAAATTTGCCATTGTACAAATATTTACACTTAGGTGAACTTTAATCATAGCATTGGGGATTTTAATTATTTCCTCTCTCTTCCCCCCCCCACCCCCCAGGGGACCAATTTACTAGCACACCACTGCATTTACACAATGATATGATTCTGTAAATGATGTTAATTAGCACAGGGTCTTATAGCTTCCTAAGTATCCTGCCTACATGGAATTGACACTTTGGTTTAAATTGTTCATTGTTGTATTCCAAACACCAAAAACAGTTCCTATGTGCCATAAGTGTTCAACAAATGTTTCATATGTTCACTAAACAACCTGAAGATGATGAAAGTTTTCTCTCATGTCATTTTATAACAGGGTGGTCCCCAGGAAAAGGGAAGTTCCAGGTTCCCTGCCCCACTCAGAAGGAGGGTGGAGCTGAGCAGAGAAAAAGGAGAGAAGAGAAGGAGGAAGAGAAGAGAAGAAGAAAAGGAAGCTGGATGGAGAACAAGGAGACCTGAGGAAGCCAGATGAAGCAGCAAGCATGTGATGAAGAAACCAAGCTTGTTTCCTGACCCTGGACTGGTTAAGGCAGATGTGGGTAAGATACCTATAGGGAGGTGACTATGGCAGTTTTTATATTGATTTTGATTTTGCTCTTTTCCTCCCAAATTTGTCTGGCCATTTCTGACCCTTTTCCATGGGTCCCAGCCAGAAGGTGCTTTAGTCTTGTGATGGGCTTTCAGGCCTTGCTTTGAGCCAATCCCTTTTGGGTTGACTTTTGCCCACAAGGAGATGGGTAGCTTCAGGTGTTTGATTTAGAAGTTATATTCTTTGTGTTCAGTATTGTATATTTACTATATTAAAGTCCCTTTTCATTAAAGTTTTATGTTTTGTCTTGATGTAGCGGATGGCAGAACCACTTAGAGCAGGCAGGTTTGGGGCTTCAGGGGTGTCTTTCGCTGTACTGTAACGAGCTATTTTCTCAACTTCATCTATCGGCTTTCTTCAAAATCTTTTCTTTATTTAGATCTCTTTACTAGTATTGTCTTTCCATTTATTACTTAAACTAAGCACCTTACTTTTATTCTCAGATATACTGTCACAGTATTTAACTTGCATATTCATTCAAAAGACAACAATGACTTCCTAATTAACAATTTCAATGTCACCTTCTCTGAGACATTTTATACTGTTAATGGGATAGTCTTTCCTGAACCTATTTTTGAAAGACCTTTATGCGTATGCATAATCTACCTGTATGATATACCATATTTATTTTGCCACTTTTACACTGTCTGTCACTGAATCTTTCTATCTAACATAAGATTTGTACAAGGCATAGAAGTCATCTTTTAAAGCTTGCTTATTTGTGATTTCCTTCAAATCTCTCATCTTTAATCCAAACATTCACTTTTATAAATTTCATCCTGTTCTTCTCCTAAACTCAGTTATACTTTTGACTTGACATATCCATTAGAAAGCTCAGCCTTTACATCAAATTTGAATAAAAGTAAATGTATTGTCTTTCTTATCCATGCCCTTCTGAAGATATTTCCTGTAATGCTTGGTAAGGTGTTTCTCTTCTCCCAGCTTTCTCCCTAGGTCTCATCTAACACAATCTTTCCCAGTGAAAGATTTACATAAGGTTGACACAAGCAGAGTAACTGGTCCTATGAAGCTATTTTTTCCCAAGAAGTTCTCAAGAAAAAATAAAATCCATTATTCTCTTTTTTTTTCCCCTGAGCTTTTCTACAATATTGTTTCAGTTTCAAAGCTAAATCCCCTGTGATATTGTGTATGTTTCCTAAGTTGTGACACATCACCCAGTGAGCATGGCCACAGGCCAGTTAACTGAACAATGCTTAATTATCCACTGATAACTTTGAAAATCTTAATTCCTCTTTGATGAAGTGACTAAGCATTTTATCAGGAAATGGAATTATGAAAGGTTTCCAGATAAGGTTAAGCATAAGGTGAATTAATATAGAATTAAGCTTTCAAAGCTTACCATAAGTAGTAGTTAAAGGAATTGTGCTCAATCTTTGAAACCTATTGATTTGTAAAACTAATATCCCACTGTCTACAGGAGGCAAACCAGATCTGAAGACAACTTAGAAAAAATAATAATTCTAAATATAAATAAGTCATCTGAAGATAACCTTTGCCATTAGGGCTTCCAAAAATGGGCTATCCATATCTCTTCAATAATCATTTTGTTCATTAACTCCTTGTTTATCAGATTTTAAACAATAATACAATAGGTGGTTTTGTAACAGGGTGGGCCCCAGGAAAAGGGGAAGTTCCAGGTTCCCTGCCCCATCCAGAAGGAGGGTGGAGCTGAGCAGAGAAAAGAAGAGAAGAGAAGGAATCCAACAAGGAAGGAAGTAGGATGGAGAGCCAGGAGACCTGAGGAAGCCACCTGGAGCAAAAGGAGACACAAAGAAACCCTATTTATTGGCCCTGCACTGCTTGAAAGAGATGTGAGTGAGAGACCCGTGGGGAGGTTGACTATGGCAGTGTTTATATTTATTTTGATTTTGCTCTTTTCTTCCCAGATATGTCTGGCCTTTTTTACCCTTTTCTATGGGTGTCAGCCAGAAGGTGCTCTAGTCTTGTGGCGGGCTTTCAGGCCTTGCTTTGTACCAATCCCTTTTTGGGTTGACTTTTGCCCACAAGGAGATGGGTAACTTCAGGTGTCTGATTTAGAAATTATAATCTTTGTCTTCCATATTGTATACTCACTGTATTAAAGTTCCTTTTCATTAAAGTCACGTTTTGTCTTAATGCGGCGGATGGCAGAATCTATTTAGAGCAAGCAGGCTTGGGGGTTCAATGGTGCCCCTCTCTGCCTGCCCTGTAACAGTTTTAGGAATAATATGCATTAATGAATGATAATAATAAACAGTAAAAATATCAAAACTATAGAACACGTAGCAATCCCATTCTATTACTTCAATGCTGTAAAAACTAAGGGAATATCTTAATTTGTCTTATCCCTGTTTTCACATTAGTAAATTAAAATAAGAAAACTAATTTAGTTTTCTCCACTGTGGAAATAAAAGATAATTGAAAAATATTACATGCCTCTTTATAGAAGATCTCAGTAAATGATATTTGTTACTATTAACAGTGAAATGCCTGTTTATCTTAATGATTGAAACAACCATTTTCAAGCTTTTTGGTTCCTAGACTAGTCTTTCAGACTCTTTAAATTAGACATTTTTTTTCTGTATTTTAGGGTATATCTAGAGATGTTCACAATAACAAATTAAATTTTGAAATTAAAATATTTATTACTTCATACTTAAATTTGGTACTTTCAAAAACAAAACTATCCAATGAAGAAAATAACATTGGTTAGTTGGTATTTTTGCAAGTTTTTTAATGCTGGACTTAGTAGAAGATAGTTGTATTACAATATCTGCTTTTATGATCAGTCTATTTTAAAATGATATTTTGCTTAAAATCTTAGAGGAAAATCCAGCTACTAACATATATACAGTTGAAGAAAAATCAGCAATTCTGAGGAATTCTCAAGGAATACTGAAAACTAATTGCCTAAAGTTAGCTAAGATAAATTCTCAAAGGAAGAGAGTCATGTCAATTCAATGATGACTATGACTATGGTATTAATAATAAAGATAAATAATAAATATAGGGCAGAGAAACTAGAAAACATTCTAAGCTATGGTAACATCTTTTATTAAGGATGTAATGTGTAACTGAATGTATCCAATGTAAAATTTAATGTGAGCAGGTGAACAGGACTAACTGAGCTATAAAGAAGAGAAATCATGAGGATAGAAAGTAGCAATAATCTAAAGGGTTCAGATTACAAAGACAGTTAAAAGGGCAATAACTAAAAATGTTATTTGTACCCTCCTTATTTTCAATGGAAATACAAATACCTATTGAATATACAATATTCAATATTGTGCACTATTCAAAACACGACCAGTGAACTACTGCAATTCACCAAACTATTCACTATTAATTTGCAATGAGACAAATACAGAAATGAAAGTTGGCGTTGAGAAAGTCGTATGGCAATCTGACAAATAACATCATCTGCTTAATCTGATCATGACAATTTATTGTAACTTCTCATTTAAAATTTTTAAGTAATTTGTTCCTTCCAAAAGGAAGACTATCAGACACTATCGAAAGTCTTAGAAGTGCAATTTCACATGCTTTAACTGACTTATTCATCAAAGCTATGATATGAAGTAAATTCTATCATTACATCCACTTTGCAGATGAAAATTTGAGGCAGGAGGCAAATCCAAACTATTAAGTGACAAGAAACAACCAATATCAAACAATGGTTAAAGAGAGAGAAGAGAGTAACAACAAGGAAAGAAGATTTTTCATAGCATCCAACAGTATATTTTCAGGGATTAAAGAAAACCACTTTGGTAAAGAATCATCCTGGCTTATTTTGTGGGTACTGGGCCCATGTTTCAAAAAATAATTGTGGGTGTAAGCACAGTACTTAGTGAATAATATCAAAAACAACTTGAAAATTAAAAGAGCGGTATTAATGTTGACTTGTGAGTTACATTTATTATATTCCTTATATATGTATTATGCTATTACAGGCATGACATGTCACTATGCTGAAAGGGGGACAAGAGGATGCAGTGATATTCTAACTGAGGTAATAATCTTAGTATTTTTCCATTTCCACCTCTTTAACAAATTCATGATAACAGAAACTTTCCTAATTGAGAATTAAATGATATGGTCGACATAAAACTCAACACAATGTATGACTAATGCAGGGCTCAAAAAATGAAAATAGAAATAAATGAGGGGGCAGAAGGACCAGTGTACTCAGAAGCCTATATTTTCCCAAGAGACTTGGATAACCATATGGTTAGCTAGAATGTAAAACCCCCAAGTGCTCACTAAAAGCATTAACTGAATTTGGTACTTTACCACCCTTTTAATTCAGAATCAAGGATTTCAGTCATGCATAGACAGTTCAGTCTGTTTGATTGATTTCCTTACATCGAAGCTCATATAGGTGTTAATTGCTTGGAGTTGACTGGTAGATGTGTCTGACCTGCTAGTAATGGACCTCCCTGACACTCAATAATTTCTAGAGTAAACTCCTGTCTCTTCATACTCTGGTCTTTCTCACTGATTCATCTTTGAGTGGGATGCTGTATAAATGTATAGGGACAGAAATGGCCTAAAAGTCCTTGCTCAATGTAATTCTGTAAAGATTGTCACAAAATGGACAGCATCATGATTTAGTAATAGAGAAGAGACCCCTATAGATGGTGTTTTATGCGATGGGACCACCAAAGTGAACCAGTACCTATGACTATACCTCTCAGACAGCTCAGCCTTAAAAACCTCTTCTTATTGTAATTTTTTTGTTGTTACTGTACTATTTTTATTGAGTTAACAATGTTTACAACATTTTATATGATTTGGGAAAATAGATTCACACCTCTTCATATATATGTGATGAAAAACCTTTTATCACCATTTAGAAACCCCCCCAAAAACCTGATAAAACACAAATAAAAATTCCTTAAACCTTTGTAGATCCAACTTTTGTCTAAGTCAAAGAATTAGAATTTTAAATATATATCACATCTAACTTTCAGCAAATGACACAAAAGCAAAAAAATCTAAACAATCAACTGCTGGCTATTGATTGGTATTTCTACCCCCTACTGGTTTCCAGGAAAGATCAATAAATGTTCCTTTAGTTCTTGATTTCTGAAGTAAAATTAGGATCACAGAATCTAGTATCTTAACAGTTTAATCTTATCTGTTTGAAATATTAAGGAGTGAGGGATGACAGTGTTTAAAAGAAAGAATAGTGAATAGTTTCCTTTTACTAGTCTATTTTTGTAATCATTTTATACATGTCTGCTCTTCTCAATAAAAACTAAGCCCCACAATTCTTACAATTTTCTGAAGACCATATTAGTTTTTTTTTTTTTTTTATGAAAACAATTGGTTCATTTAATTTATTACGGTTTTTCTCTCTTACCCGTCTCTCGGCTATCCTAGTCATATTTGACAAATAACTAAAAATACCCACTATACACTGCTAAACATCCAAAACAAATTCACAGCACATCAAAATTCTTACACAATTTATAAAAATATATATCCAATCCTGAAATTTGCAATCAATTCTTATTACCATAGTGCCTAGCCTTTATTAACAGGTCTCTAAGTATGCTTCAATTAATGTTAATTAATAAACATTCATTCAAAATTACTGTTTATGTTACATATCTAAGAATTTTTCCAGCAAAATATAATTCTGTATGCCAACTTTTATACATATATTCAAGAAAAATAATTGCTTCTCATGTAATATTTTTATTTTCAGTAAGTTTAAATCCCCAGTAATAGTTTTAGAAAGAGGTCCCTGATTATCATTTCCTTTTAAATAAAGTAAAAATATGTATGTGACACTCTTAGGAAAAGTGCTATTATAATGTTTAACTCCAAATAATTTAGGAATTGCCTCTCACTCAAACCTATTATGAGGGCTCTCTTGAAATGGAGCTCTGTATCATGTATCATTATAGCATAAAATTAACATAAATATAGTAATGGAAGAAGTTTAATTTTTTTCTTTAACTGCAATCAGACATTAATTTCCTTCAGATTATTGCAGACAGTATTAAAAAATATGAACACAGAAATGTCCAATGTAATTTCCATGATCTTATTATGTACAAAAATTAGGCAGTAACTCATTAATCTGGAAGCCACCTATTTGTCAATCTCCACTTAACCATAATGAACCCAAGAACTAGAAAACTAGCATGTAAGATTTCTGATTAGCCAAATAAATTGGTGCATTTAGTTACAAGAGACTTGTCTGACATTCTTTCCAAAGATCTTTGTTATTCACATAAATGCACACATATTCAGATGCACACATGTGCACACACCTGAGCAAAATTAAGGATCTATTTAATATCCTACAAAGTGGAAACAAGAAATCTGAATTGTGAGTATGACTAATAGAAAATACAAATTAGAACTTGTTCATTTACTCATTCAACAAATATATTTTAACTAACTGAATGAAGCAATGAGTAAAATGGTGAATAAAACACACAGTGATTTAAGAACATACAGTTTAGTACAGTGAAAGAGATAGACAGTTACTGGAATCTGACAAATATACAAACTGATAACTGCAAAAATCAAATAGTACCAGAAACTATAAGACTGAAATGTGGAATAATTTGGGAAAGATAAGGTGGAGGGATTTAGGTAATACTTCCCTAAAGAAGTGACTTTTGACCACTAGAAAACAGGTGTATATCACATAAGTGAAAAAATCCCAAGGAGACAAACAGAACAGCACACAGGAAGACAAAGGAGAACAAAGTTCAAATATTGGAAATCAGGTTTGTGTGGCTGGAGGGCAAAAACCATGGTGTAGAATAGTTACAGAAATGGCAGGAAATCTAACCGTTAAATATACATAGGCTGGCAGCTAGGATGGAGATTTTACTCAATCATAACAACAATGGAAGTCATTAAAAAGTAGACAATTGGAGAAAGAGTGCACATAAGTATGTTACCCCTGAATTAAGGAAATTAGATTTTTCTAAATTGGAGGTAAGTAAAGTTAAATAGGAACTAACAATGAAGCTGTTATCACCAACCAATATGGGAATTCCTCAAGGGGAGGAATCTGATGGAAACAAGACCAGAGAAGTGTTGACAAGACCAGAGAAGTGTTGAATGGCCTCAGCAGTAGGAACTGTCCTCTTTTTTCTGACTCACAAAACCTGTCTCTCACTGCTGGAGAATGATTCCTTTGTTTGAGTGATCTCTGCTAATGGCAGTTTGAAAGGTTTAGTTCCTCAATGAAATATGAAATAATGAGAGGTCAAAGAAAATAACATGCCCTATATGAGGATTTAATCCTAAGAACTGCTGTAGTTGTTTTGAGACCATGAAAGGAATTCCAAAAGGTTTACAGGGCATCAACATTCCCGAATCACTAAATTTGACAATTTTGAAATTCCTGTATACAGTTTCCTATTTACACAGTAAAAATTAATTCTCATTTTAAGGTGACTTTTAATTGGGATTCAAAAATTTGCTATCTAAAGAACTGCCACATAATTATATGTGTTAGGGAAAGACTGGGTGATAAAGAAATGTAAAAGAGGCCCTCCCTAGTGGTGCAGTGGGTTAAAGCACAGCACTAAGCAGCTAAAGCCACTTCTGCCCTGGAGGTAATCACATGGCACAGCAGACCTCTCCTGACTTGCCTGCTCCTCCCCTCAGCAGTGTCTTTCTCTGTCAGCCTGTTCTGCTCCCCACTCTGTCTCTGGTGAATCCTCTCACTGCCCCTGCACCTCTGGCCTGTACCCCAGTTCTGTATGCACAAATAAATAAATCAAAAAAAAAAAATGTAAGCTCCCACTCTGTCTCTGGTGAATCTTCTCACTACCCCTGCATCTCTGGCCTGTACCCCAGTTCTGTATGCACAAATAAATAAATCTTTAAAAAAAAATGTAAAAGATTTTATAATGCTCTTGAAAGTGATAGACTGGCAGCCCTGGGAAGAGAGAGTTAAGCAGTGGGCAGGTGTACACTTAGCTAAGAAGAGATACATATGAGAAGCTGAGGTGTCCAGCAGATAGGAGCTTCAGTGAAGTGAAGCACACACAGAAAGGCACCCTCCAACTCGTCCAAACTTGTGCTGCTCCAAAGAAGCACACTAGTACCTCTCACAGACTGCAGAAACACACTCACTAGTACCCAAGAGAGGAAACTATCAGCAGTATGAGGAACACAAGCCACTCCAACACCACTTATACCAATTACTGGGCCTCAGCAGGACCCTCTCACAAACCTTAACTCAATAGCTATAGATCAGTTAGTTCTCTCTCCCACATGCAAGGTAATGAAATGTCAAGTCACAGGACATAAGATCACCCCCATTTTCTTATTTATCATAAACTCCTAGCTTCTCTTTGTCCTCACTGTCAGTTTCTTTTCATTTTCCTATGCTGCCTATTGCACTGCATCTCACAACATTGAGGGAGACAGACGCAGGGCTCGATTCTCTAATAGAGGTTTAACGATAGTCTTCATAGCTTTAAATATCATCAAAAAGTTGATGACACCTATATTTCAGACCTTATTGTAACCCTGGGATATCTCATTAATGTCTGCTCAAATGATTCATAGCTTCCTCAGAACTCTTGATCTGTAATTAAAACATTTCACCCTTCAAACACTCCCTTCTACATTCACATACATGAAAAGTACCTATTTTTCTTCTATTTCCATTCTTTCACTAATGTAAATGTTAATGTCATCTACCTACTTACTTAAACCAAAGGCAGTAATCATCCTTGATTCCTCCTTTTCACCAACCCCAAGCCCCCCAGATTCAATTAATTAGAAAACCCACTGCCTTTATTTCCTACTTCAGTTCACCTCTTTCCAAATTCCACACTCCAGGTCACCGTGATTTCTCACTGAGACTATTGAGAAAACTCTTCTGCTTCTATACTTGACTGTCCATAATTCAATCTCTAGATGGCAGCTAAGGTTTATTTTTATAAATATATATCAAATTAAACCAAGTCTTCATTCAAAAACTCAAGGATCTTCCCAATGCATGTGAAGAAAATGCAAGTTCTTTAGCATTCTCTACAGAAACCAAGATGATCTGACCATGCTTCTCTCCAGTGCATCTCTCCCTCAATTTCCTTTATTTCATTCCAGTCACACTCATGCCTTTGTAAGCATCTCTCTCATTAACCTCTGTGAGTAGCAGCCCTGCAAGATCAGCTTACCCACATGTAACCACTTCTGCTTCAAAGTATTGACACTTGCTGCTCTCTTTTTTTGTGCAATTTCCCCATTATCTTTGACAGGCCAGGCCTCTCAACTCAAAAATCATTTGATCATTTATTAATAATGACAATGATTTTGTTGATGATGATGATCAGTAGGTTGGCTGCCTACTGTCTTCCCTAATTTTTTCACCTCTCTTCATTTCCTTGTTTTTGCCTTGGAAGAATACCCATACCGGCTGCCCTCTTTAGAACTCCCTCATCCCTGAATTCTAGTTAGGAACCCTGATAGTAAGGACTGTTGGAAGACTGAAAGCTGGAAAGAGATAAATTAAGATGTAATCTGAATCCCAATGTTCTCCCCCAGACTCCTTTCTGGCAACCTAGATCCCTGTTTCATATTACTTGCTTCATTCTCCTCATAGTACCTGCCACTCTTCAAGTAGTACTCAAATTTCTCTACAGCCACATTTTGTGCTGGGGCTGGTTGATCTATCATAGCTACCATTCCTTTCTGCTGGCTCTAGTAAATAAATAACACCGCTCCTCTTTGTGCCTTCAGGTATTAAGGTAGTAATAGCTTCTCACTGTTGCTATTACCTGGGTTATTTGTCAACCTGCTACTGGTTTCCTAGCTAATCCCACACCTCTGTGCATGACCATTTCATTAAACTTTCTTCAATGAATGTCTTTTGAATCTGTTCATTGATCTTTGACAGATATGGTAGCTATGATCATTGACTTTTCTTTGTAATTTTAGCACCAATCTAAACACATTATATATATTTAATGTTCACATTAACCCTACTATAAAGGCCTTGTCAAGGCTCCAGCTTTAACAATGAGGAAACTCAGAAACAGAGTTTAAGGAACTTGTTCAAGGTTATCAAGTCAATAAGAGGTGGTATCTAAATCTCAGTCTGTGTTCTTAATCACCAAACTGAATTAATTCCTAAGAGGCATCTTTCCGTGCCACTCTGGTAAATGCTGCCTTCTCCTACTCATGTCCCTATTTCATATTACCTGCTTCATTCTCCTCATAGAACCTACCATTTTATCATTTGTATCTAATTTATAAGAGTTTATTGCCTGTCCTACTATAAAATGATAATTATGTGAGACCAGGAAACTGGTTTGTTTATATACAATTCTTAAGATAAAATTCACATATTGAAGTATAAAGCAAAACATGACTTTCATTTTAATGCCACAATAAGAAATATTTGAATGTGAAACTTGACAAAAAAAGTTGATAGAATTTACATTTGACCTGATATCTTTTACTTTCTCCAAAAAGTTGAAAAAGAGGGTGATCTTTTGTAAGCAAGGGGGAGATAAGTAGATCAATGCTTGGGAAAGGTAGAAAAGATTTAAAATCCTAACTACAAAAGAGTAGAAGGCCAGAAAAGGAAAGTAGAATTGCTAGATGGTGCTCAGTACTCCAACGAGATTGAGTGTAAATTTAAAGTGTTCCTAAACTTTACTAGTTTCCAGTTTCTTTCACCAGTGTTCCACTGCCCTAATGCAGTCACAGAAAAAAAACACACCTAAGTTGGGTCAACCAAGAATGGGGAAGAAGACTACTGATTTATAAAAAGCACATGGTTCCATTAGTTTAGCACCTAAAGCCACCAGTGTGGAGGAAAGCTGTGGACATAGCTCGGCAGGCTCTGAAAGTGCATGTGTTTAATTTTAAAGGTAACCACTGAACTCAATGGGGAGTATAACAATGTCAGAAATGGAGTCAGTTCAATCATTTACTGGCTGTGTGATCAGGAGCAAGTTATGCCATCTCTCCAAATATCAGATTTTGCTTCTGAAATCTGAAACATGTATGTCTTCCATGCAAATTTATTTTGTGTCTGGGAATTAAAATGTAATCAACCTGGAAATGTCATACATGTGGAACAAATCACTCTACTATAATATCAGACAAAAGAAAAGACACTGACAGGAAACTATAATGGATCTCTATGTATTTCCTTACATTTGCATTTTTGAAGCAGATCAAAATAACTAAGGACATGTTTTTATGAGATTAAAAAAATATTAAATAATATATGAAAAATGAGTAAATTATCTTAGTATGATCCTATAGACCATAGTCTCAAATAACTAGCATTTAAAGCCAGGGAGTATTAAAAAAATCAACTAATATAATTTTAACCTTTCTAAGCATTTTGCATTTTCTTAAAAAAAATCAAATTGAACAAAGTAAAATATATTGTGGAATCCCCAGTCCTCTTTGTTATTAGGGTTATTGTCTCAGTGCCCAGGGTTCCTGCTGGTCAAGTTAAAAATATAAAATCATGCCCTCCCTGGTGGCCCAGCAGGTTAAACCACAGCACTAGTAAACTAAAGCCACTTCAGCATGAGTTCAGTTCCCACCCCTGAGGTGATCCACACAGAACAGCAGACCTCTACTAACCCACCCTCTGCTCCCCTCAGCAGTCAGATTGTTCTGCTCACCATTCTGTCTTTGGTGAACCCTCTCACTGCCCCAAACCACTGGCCTGTACCCCAGTTCTATATGCATAAATAAATAATCTTTAAAATACATTGTGTGTGTGTGTGTGTGTGTGTGTGTATAAAATCAGGCAGGGGGCCTCTCACCAAGGCAAACATCCTGGTATGGGGAGCATACTGGGAAACCAGTATCTGCTGAAAACAGCAGTCTCTCTCTCTCTCTCTTTCTTTCTCTCTCTCTCTCTCTCTCTCTCTCTCTCTCTCTCTCTCTCTCACACACACACACACACACACACACACACAGAGACACACTTGGACCTTGAGTTCTTTTTCTTTCCTCCAGCACCACTCAGAATGCTGCCACCCAGCAAGGTGACAATACATTTTTTTTTATTTTATTTTACCTATACCAAGGGATAGGAATGAGGGGTAAACCTTTATTTTTTTACCCAAATCGACATATTTGTTATTAAACTAACAACTTTAGCATCTAGATCATAAATCAACTATGTAAAAGTTACCTTGTCAGGAGTAAAAGAAAGTGGCAGAAGCAAAGGTGGAATAAATGTATACCAGATCTGCATTAAATTAAATTACATCATTGACTCATTTAATGCAAGCAGAAGCCTAAGTTTTATTTTCCATTTTATGAATATTAGAGTCTATCCATTCTAATGAGCTGTATTACTTGCTCTTCTTCTGCTATATAGACAGGTAGCCACAAAAATCTATCAATCTTTATACCTAAGTGTAAAATGTATTATCAAATATGGAACAGATTTTATAATAATCTATAAAAAGAGACATGGGACATTCTGGGAAAAAAAAACTCAGTGAGAATCTTATAAACAAGACTGCAATTTTAAATGTTTACAATATTAGTATTGTACACCAATATTTTTGCCAGCATTTATTAAGAGATACCAACTCTGTTCACAATACTTTCAAGCTATTTTTTTACAGATTTTTCAAATTAAAATCATAGATATCACCAAAATAAAGTGAAACAAAAAAAATCATGAAAAAAGAGTCAACACAATCAGAAATAGCTAATTACTCAGGAAAGTATGTTCACTGGTCAGTTAAGTGAGTAGCTACTTACAGAGTAGCATGGTACACTGAATAAATATGAGCTATTATAAATTACTTATTTTAAAATTGAGTTATCTTGAAAAAGATGATTGTTTCTAGTTCTTTCTAGTATTAGTAGACACTGAATGATGGTTTAACTTACACAAAATAGTCTTGCTATTGAGAAAATACAATGAAATTGTCATCTAAAACAAAAATTCCAGATAAACAGTAATGTTTATACTTTATCCTCCTAAAGTAGTAGAAATTTATAAATTGCCAGAAATGTAAATTTTGCTGAAAGTTGGGAATTAAAAATCCAAACTTCAACTCTAACAGTAAATTTAAAGATCTGCTCTGAGTAACCAAATATATAGTGGGTCTACATGTAATTTATAGACCTGAAACCAAATCTTATCAATACTGCAAATACAAATATATCTTCTTTAAGGTGAGATGTGAAACTCCCAAAGTTGTACAGATATGCAAACAACTGAAGAATTAAGAAAAAAAATAAAAACTAATATACCCTATTGGCTCATTTCTCCTTTCTCAACATATGCTTTCAAATTTAGGACACAACTTTTAGAAAAATCTCAAGGCAACAAAAATTATAGTTGTTCAGGTGTGTAAAGCAGTAGTGAAAATAAAGTACATTTTTTTTAAATCACAAACCTTCACCCTTTCTTTTAAATATGATGTCAAAGAAAAAATAAAAATTTGGCATTCAATTTTGAATCTTGAGTTTCCACTTTAAAACATATAGTCAATTGTCTACCCTGGAAAGATTAGTGGCAAATTATAAATGACCTTTTACACCAAATGAATCTGTCATATCCCCTAAAATGGTTATATAGAGTTAAGTCAACTCATACTTCATGAATAACAAAAGTTGATATATTAATTAATGATATACATGTAATATAACATATATAATATGTGTGATCTTAGTAGTGTGACTAAATCATGCTATAATGTATCAGGCAGAAGTATAAATTTTAAAGATTTATAATTGCTATTTGCAGTCAAATTACTAGTATCCTTAAATTCTATAACCATATAAGATACTGGTTTCACAGTGCATACTATAATACTTACCAAGAAATTCTGCAGATCTTTGATTAATGGAATACATCATGTACCTTTTACAAATTAATACACTTTTTCAGCTTAATATGATATTGATAAAAACCCATTTGTAGTTATTTGGAGACTAAATGCTAAGACTCAACTTTTTAAGTATCAAAAAATCAAAAGTATGGAGCCTCACTTATGGCCCAGGGGTTAAGTCTTAGCACTGCCACAACTATGGTTTGAATTCGATACTAGGATAGCTCCTGCCAGGGAGCTAAGCCAAATGGCACAGCAGACCTCTCCTGTCTTGCCCGTTGCTCCCCTCAGCCATGGATTTCAGTAGATCTGCCTGCTCTACTCCCCACTAGGTCTCCGGTGACTCCTCTCACCCCCTGCACCTCTGGCATAGACCCCAATCATTGTATACATAAACATATAAAATAAACCTTTACAATAAATAAATAAAATAGAATAAAGTGCAAAATGACAAAGTACTCAACATATATCATGCATAGAGGATACCAGATAGCAAAATTAAACTCCCAAAAGTTTTTGGCATTTTTCCAACCTACAAGGACATTTGCATTTCCTCAGCAATGAATTGTCAATTGCTGTTTACATATCTTTTACATAATTTGAATACTAGTGCCATAATTAAATTAAAATGGTTAGCATGCACCTTGACTTTGTATAATAAAAATTTCTTGAGGTTTATTTCAAAATGCTATAATTAGATTAATGCAGAAGTCATCCAGGCATTTACATAATGCATGGCCTGGTGGTTTCAAAGATATAACATACAATTAATACATATTATTTTATGGGTACAGGATAAATGCTTTTAACAATATGAAATAAACCTCACTTCTCCAATGTGGAATGTGGAACCAGCATACTAGGTTCCCTTGTGTTTTCCATCCTATGACACATATTTCATGGGAAGAGAAGCATAAAATATTTACTCACCCTCAAGGTAATTGTTCCATATAGTTTTCTACATATTTCTTACTTAATCCCTTAGATTAGATTACATAATTTTATGGCCATTTCTTAAATTAATCTCAAAAAGTCAACAGTGAGTCTCAGCAGGTTTGGAAACTCATTTTCTAGGCTTTAGAACATCCCTCCTAAGCAGGTATTTATAGTAAACTAAAGAATATGATGTGCATTATGAGACAGAAATTCTTCCCTTGCTTAAATAATCTTTGTTGCCTAAGTTTAAACAGACTTCAACAAGTTCCTTTATTTCCAGGACTTTTCAGAGTCTACAATATGCTAATAAGTGTTGTTAATAATAATGCAATGGGATGGTGACAATATTTCACAAACATCTGGAGCAAGGAAATCTTAGAAAATTGAATATTCTCAGGGAAAACCAATCTGTTTTTCCATTGAATGTAATTCGGGAATTGCTGGAAAAAAATTCAAGCTGCATTCAATTTTGAATTTCAGAAAAGAGAATTCTAAAAGTGTCCACGTAGAAACTGTATTTTTATACCTTTCTTACTAACATATATTATTATTTCCTCTTTTACATTCAAGGAAGAAAACAGACTAGTCAAAGCCCACTAACCTCCTGAAGGTAAGTGTATCTTTATATTTTTCTTTAATTGACATTTGAATTCCTTTAAGCGTTTTTCAGAAGTTGAATTACTTCCACTGAAAATTCCCTAAATGATTCTTAAAAATTGCAACCCAGTGTCAGAGTCAAGGTGGCGACAGGAAAATCCTGACCTACCTCCTCTCATTGACAAACCAAATCTATATCTATACAAGGAACGATTTCCTTTGAGGGGAGGGAGGGGTGGAAATAAATGTCCAGCTTAAGGACTGATATGTTTTGGAGAAAAAGAAAAAACACATCAGTTTTTTTTAAAGGAATTGAGAGCTTGGAGTCATCCAATCCAAGGCCAAGCTCAAAGGTGACCCATAAACAAAAGCTAGATTTTCTACAAAAAGGGCTTATTAATTTATGTTAAAGTGACAGCCTGAGGGGGAGGCATCTAATATAATACACAACTAGGAGCCTACTAGAATATTCAGAGACAGGAGGACATCATCTTTATAGCTCCTGTCAAGTGTTAGAATAACAGTAATTTCTGGAGGGGAGCTTTACCTGTTCCTATGTGCCCTTTTTTATGTCTGGTTCTTTGGTTTTTGCAGCTGCCACTAGAGAAGTTCCTTGTTCACCTGGCTATTGTGGCCAGAGAAACGTAAGCTTCTTGACCCCAATTTATAACAGTTCTTGGCTGGTTATAACTCCCAAGACACTGCACAGACAACCAGTCTTTCTAAGTAATGGGCTCCCTCCTGGAGCAATGGCCTGATGGGGCAGGTTTCAAGTTTACCATGCATCTAGGAGTCTACTGTGACACTCTTACAAAATGGAAGCCAGTAAATGTCACCTTACTCTCCCTTTGCCTTGCCTCAGCTCATGGTTTTCTTTCAGAAAGGAACTTACTTGTACCCACATCTACAGTCCTGAATTTTGAGACCACCATCAGGTCACACTTCTAGATTGCACTAATCTAGTGACAGTGGGAAGTGCACTTGACGTACCATAGGATTGTATAGCTTTGCATAGTTTAAAAGCTGCTGAAGATCTGGCTTCCAATCAGCCTGAACTAGGTGCTAACTGAGATCTCCCCCTTTGGCACACTGACAGTTCTTGGCATACACTCAGCTACTGGAAGCCACTAAAAATAAAACAGCTGAGGAGTTGGTTGCAGTAACTGAGAAAGCAGGAGCTGAGCAGCAGTAGAAAGCAAGTCAAGCTATTTCAAATATAAGTTACTTTCTAGACAGATCATGTTTTAAGATTCTTCCTTTAATTTTTCACCTTGTTTCTATGACCACGGAATGAAAATTAGACAATTCAATGTGTTATGTCATGTGTCTTATTGCTGATACATGCTATGTCAACCATGGAGAAACCAGAACTCAACGCTAGATGTTTTAGTAAAAGATGACTTAGAGAGAGATGCACAGGATAAAGGGAATGGTCAGAAAAAATCAACCGAAGGTAGTTACTTCCTGGCTTAGGACAAAAGGAAAAAACTATTACTCAAGTAGGTTAGAACTGGAGGTAAGAATGAGAGGCGACCCTCTCAGAGTTGCAGACATGGAAGTCTGTAATCACTGTTAGAAATCATGATCCAAAGAAAAAGGAATGCTAAAAAAAGTAAACAATTCAAACTCCCACAGTGGGAAATGAGCTGTCAAAGCAGGCCATGCTATCACAGCTCAGAGGTCAAAGACAGGCTCCGAGGGCACAAAACAAAACATAGAAGGGGGGCACAGTACATGTATCTCTGCAGGGAAGAGTCACAAACAGGTAATAACCAGCAGAAAAATCACAGCACTACTGGGTAAAACCATGCCTAGAAATCTACTCTCCTGACCAAACATACAGAATCATCCCCATTTGTTTTCCTAGAGCACGAGGGTCTCAAATTAAGAGAGGTGGGTCATGTACGCTAGAAAACTCAGAGTTGTTAAAATATATTCCAGATCTCTATGGGTGGCATGCGAAATTGCCAAAAAATGGAGCCACCAACTAGAGCAATCAAAAAAGGTATAATGAATAGAAGTCTTTATGTGTGTCTAAATGGTCTGAAATAATTAGAATATTGGAAAATATATTCCAGATGTTCTATATTGATATATTAAAATAATGACAATAAAAATTGTTTTGCTTTAATATTGGTCCTTTGAGCCTAATTTGTAGCAGTTATCATTTCTGTCTTATTCACACAGTACTTGATAAATTAATGGAAAAAATGGAATTTTGGACATGCTCAAAAGAAAGAACAATACTACCAGTAATGGAAATCATGGGTAATTTGATTTTATCTGTGTTACAGGTTGGTTACTCAACTTCTGGGTATAGACACAAAGAACAGAGAAACAGTTTGATATAGTGTTTCAATCAGACACAAAAGTCTTTATTTCCACCTCACATCTCTTTACCTCACTAAAAATATTGCCCTTCTTTCATAACTTAATGTGTGGCATAGTTTATTCTATATTTTCTGTAAATATTATTTTAATGAATGGATGCCAAAAATATTAAAAAATAATATTTCAGTGAACATAGTAGATTTAAATATATGGATATATTACTAAGAGGCTCCAACTTCCTAACTGAGATGCCGTGTCCTTAAAAATGAAAATCAGGCCCTCCCTGGTGTCACAGCA
>NW_004567104.1:11345569-11352878 GCF_000260355.1 Condylura cristata | reverse complement strand
AAGAATGAGAAATAATGCCTACACTGAAAACAGTTAAGGGATTATGGCGGCTTGTGAAAACTATACCGTATATTATATGTAGAAAAGCATTAAATTATTCACCAAAAACCTTCAATAGAACAAAAGAGGTAGTAAGTCATAACTATGGTTGAAAGTCAGGAAAAGAAATGCTGTTTTCCATGAGAGCCTTTGTTGCTACTTTTCTAAGAGTCAATGGTTGAAAGGAAATCAAACTGGGAGAACTTACTGCCACTCCAGTGAGCCCTGGGGGATTTGTCATAAATTTGGAACCTGAGTGGCCTCAAGCTTCACAGTTCTGGTCCTCATAAGTAACAGAAAGCAAAGGGACCAACAGAGAAAGCAGAGCATTAGTTACGCCCAAGTGAGCACCAATATATTTTAAATTGTGGGGCAAACTTCAGGCCACCTTTTAAGTTTTACATTAGACCAAATAATTTCCTCCAAAACATATGCTATACTTAGGAGCTTCCAAGCAACAACCACTTTCTGTAGATAATCACAGATAATTCTGACTTATTCTTGCATGAAAGAAAACTTCTTAAACACTGAAAATTGGATAAATAACCATAAAGTACAGTGGTTTTGCTCCTCCTTTTAACTCTCTTATGTGGTGTCATTTTAAAAAACCTAAGAAATGATAGGAACTTAATTGTTGGTCTCAGAGATGATAAACATCCACAGACTGTTTTGGAAGTAGATTTAATAGTATATAGGTGATTCCATCTATATAACACCCTCCCTTTCCTGAATTCTGAGATCCTCACTAGAGAAAATACTTCTATTCCATGGCTCTATTTGGAATAAAAATATAATCTTGAAAAAATTTAAAGATTGTCTCAGTGTTTCTTGAGAGATCCAGG
Organism: Condylura cristata; assembly: GCF_000260355.1. NCBI lineage: Eukaryota > Metazoa > Chordata > Mammalia > Eulipotyphla > Talpidae > Condylura > Condylura cristata. Next base: position 11,351,997 of record NW_004567104.1, on the reverse strand, counting down.
CACCTGTAATCACCTGGTGTGTATGATTAAAATGCAAATTCCCAGTCCATAAACAGGTAATTCATATGTCTGTGCCAAATGGAAAAACAAAACCCACTGCCATAATGAACTCATTATTATTTTAGGAGCAAGAATAAGAAAACTAGATTCCACTTAGTTTTGTTTTGATATCTTTAGAACAGTAATTTAAGTATAACTAAAATTGTCTGATACTATTCACTAATTATAGATATAATATTATGAATCCCCCATTCGCCCAACCCTCACCTTCTGGATAACGATTTTGAATTAAAATTAATTCTATAATTTAGGGTACTTATATGTTTTCTACTTTTACAGTCTGTGAGGAAAATAATTCCAAGCTTAAATATCAGTTAGTATGGCAGCTGGTTCTCAAATATTTTTTAAAGCCCATCACAAGTTTAAATTTCATAGGTTTGCACAGCTTAATATATTACTTGTAATATATCAAATATATAAATCTTAATATTAAGAAACAGATTTTATGGACACTTTTATTTAAATATTTTTTTTTTTTTACAAATTACACAATCTAAATTAAGATACCCAACTGTAAACAATTTTTATTTAAGAACATCCCAATTATATATAGCATCATATGGGAAACTCATATCATACAGAAAGTCCAATTAAACATATATATGAGGGAGAAGCAAAAAGGATCACCATTTGAAGATATAAATTATGTTTCTTTAACTGATAAATAATTAAATATGTATAACTCTTAAGAACTTATATGATCATAAATTAAACACAACATTAAATAAAAATGTTCCTATCGGCCCTCCCTGGTGGTGCAGCGGGTTAAAGCAGAGCACTAAGAAGCTTACGCCACTTCCGCATGAGTTCGATTCCCACTTGCCCAGGAGGTGACCACATGGCGAGGCAGACCTCTCCTGACATACCCGCTGCTCCCCTCAGCAGTGTACTTCGTTGATCTGCCTGTTCTGCTCTCCACTCTGTCTCTGGTGAATCATCTCACCCTCCGCATCTCTGGCCTGTACCCCAGTTCTTTATGAATAAATAAATAAATCTTTAAAAAAATTAATAAAATTTAAAAATAATTTAAAAATAAAGAATATTCCTATCTGCCAAGGACTACAGGAGAACATTTTGAGGGCTGAATGAGAAGTTTCTCAAGGGGAAACAACCCAGATAGAGAATACAGGGGGCAAACCCAGACATGAGCTATTGGGTCCTAAAGGTGTATTAAGATGTATGTGTATAAAGGGAGAAAGCCTGAAGTGATTGCTAGAATCCAAGTAGGGTGACAAGGGCATCAGTGCAAACAAAAGGGGAGTCACAGTCATGGTAGTTTGGTTTCAAACAGGATAACTGACCAAATGAGTGAATATCTTAATATTAGAAGCAATGTTACTAGCAGATGAGGAAGTTGAAAATAGGGAAAGGGAGAAAATCTGGGTGAATTATACAGTGTTTTATTAAAATTTGATGTAATTATAATGTGATCTCATTATTGTCAATAGATAAGTAGAGAGACATAGAAATACAGACATAAATGTGTATAAACCCATTTCCCCCAAGCCTGTCATTAATACAGCCTAGAGAAAGGAACATTCCATAGAAATGAATACACAGATATTGTTTTAAATATAATATTCCTCTAAAAGAAACAACCACTTCTAGAAGAAAAAAAAACAAGAGGAAATCAAGAAGACATTGGCTGTGGCGATGACTTTTTAGATATAGAACCAAAGGCATGAGTCACAAGAAAAATATTTGATAAGCTGGACTTCAAATAGATTCACATAGGAATTCGTCACCTCACATACAAGTCACCACAATACACCCACCATCAAGTACCCATAGTCCCATAAAATTTCACTCCCCCATCTCCTATGTTGTTCTTCCCCTCTCCCTCTGGTCTTATCGTCAGATTTTTTTTTAATGATTTCTTTTTACTTATTTATAATTCAAGAACTAGGGTGAAGGCCAGAGGTGCAGGAATTAGGAGAGTGAGAGGAATCACGAGAGACAGAGTGAGTAGCAGAACAGGTGGATCTACTGAAATACACTGCTAAGGGGAGCAGCAGGTGAGACAGGAGAGGTCTACTGCAGTGGCTGGAGGTACTCTAACAGCACTGAGACTTTAACCCCTATGCCACCAGGAAGGCCCTACAGTCAGATTTTTAAAGAATGTTTATTGTATCAATTTTGCCTTACCCTTTTGTTTGCTGCTTCTCTATATACCATATGTAAGTGACACCATCCAGTTTTTATCTTTTTGCTTTTGACAGATATCACTTAGCATTATCCTCTCTACTTACATCCACGTTGTTCCAACTGGCAAGAATTTTTTTCTAGGTTTTGTTTTTTTTTTTAAGTTTTATTCATACAGAACTGGGGTACAGGCCAGAGATGCGGAGAGTGAGAGGATTCACCAGAGGCAGAGTGGGGGCAGAACAGGCAGATCGAGGAAGTACATGGCTGAGGGGAGCAGCAGGCGGGTCAGGAGAGGTCTGCCACGCCATGTGGCCACCTCCAGGGCAGGCAGGGGAGTGGGGGATCGAACTCGTGGGGAAGTGGCTTAAGCCTCTTAGTGCTGAGCTTTAACTGCTGCGCCACCAGGGAGGGCCTAGGTTTTTTTTGTTTTGTTTTGTTTTTTTTTAAAGTACCATTAGTTTACATCATTGTTAGGATTTTAGAAGTATATAACCTCCTCAGATGTAGACAATGAGAGCACCTACAACAAAAGTATCAGCATCTTGTTTTTACCATTCCCCTCCTCCATGGATGTCTCAGTTCTAAGATCAGCTATCAAGGGCTGTTTTAAAAGTTTTCCTTTGCCTAAACCTTTGTTTGGTTTCTCTATATTACATACATAAGTGACACACATGCTATTATGTATATGTATATACTTCATCTTTCCACTCATCCACTCATCAGTTCACATTTAAAATTGCTTCTATTATTACTTGACTACTATAAATAGTGCAGCAATGAACACAAGGATGCATCTATACTTTTAAATTACTGTTTTTGAGTTCTTCATAATGAAGATACCTAGGAGAGGAATTGCTAGATTTTATGGTAGATCTACTTTTTACCATATTGAGGAATCTCACAGGGCAGTCTACATTTCCAATAATGATGTGAACAGGTTTCTTTTTCTCCATATCTGCACCAGAACTTTTTGATATGGGTTATTCTCAAAAATATCAGATGTTATCTGTGATTTTGATTTTTTTTTATTGTGCAAATTTTTTTAGATCGAGGTATTCCCAATTGCTTATAATTATTCTCATTTCATTTGCTCTAAGAAATGGAGTCCCACTCTCGCTGGTGGCGCAACAGGTTAAAGCACTACATTATGAAGCCCTCTGAAGCCACTGCAGCACGAATTCAAACCCCACCATGGAGCTGACCCACATGACATGGCAGACCTCTTGTGACCCAACCACTGCACCCTCAGCAGTGTACTTTGTCAATCTGCCGGTTCTGCTCCCCACTCTGTCTCTGCTGAATCCTCTCACTGCCCCTGCACCTCTGGTCTGTAACCCAGTTCTGTATACATAAATAAATAAAATCTTTTTTAAATAAATAAATGATATGGAGCCCCAAGGACATCACTGAAGCCAATGTGGTGGGGTGTTTCCTTTTGTATTTTTCAATATAGTATGTGATTCTACGTGGGAAGTACACTAAATTAATTTTGGCATGAAATGTGAGATGGTGAACCAGTTATATTATTTTCTATGTGGCTGTCCAGTTTTCCTAACACCACTGGTTTAAGAGACTTTCTTTTCTCCACAGTATGTTCTTGGTTCCTTAGTTATAAATTAACTAAATTAACTGTGCATTATATATGCAGGTTGATCTCAGGACTCCCAATTCTATGCCATGTATGCATATGTATGTGGGGGCTAGGGGGTTTGTTCAGTATCATACTGTTTTGGTTACATTTTTATAGTACAGTTTGGATTCTAGGAGTGTGATACCTCCTTTCTCCCTCCCTCTTTTTTTAATCAGGATGTCTTTGGCTATTTGGGGAATTTCCAATTTCCATTGTGAATTTTAGTAATACTTGTTCTATTTCTTTGAATAAGACCACTAAAATCTTGATAGGGGTTATTTCAAATGTGGGTAAAATGGCCATTTTAACAATGGTAATTTTTCCAATCCGTGAGCAGAAGATACATTCCAACTTTTTTTTTTTTAAAGATTGTTTTATTTATGCATACAGAACTGGGGTACAGGCCAGGGGTGCTGGGGAGGTGAGAGGATTCACCAGAGACAGAGTGAGGAGCAGAACAGGCTGACTGATGAAGTACATTGCTAAGGGGAGCAGCTGGTGGGTCAGGAGGAGAGGTCTTGCATGCCATGTGGATCACCTCCATGAGTATGGATCAAACTCATGCTGAAATAGCTTTAGCTTCTTAGTTCTGTGGTTTAACCTGCTGAGCCACCAGGGAGGGCCCACATTTCAACTTTTATGTGTCTTCTATTTCTTTAAGAATGTCTTATATTTTTCATTGTACAAATATTTTGCCTGCATTGTTATGGTCATTCTTTTTGAGGCACTTGTAAATGGGATTATGTTTTGATATCTCTTTTCTTTTTTTTTTTTTTTTTGCATATAGGAACAACTGATTTTTGCAAACTGATTTTGTCGCTGCCATTTTATTGTGTTGATTCATTATTTCAATTAACTTTTACGAGGTTCTTTACGGTATCATATAAATAAATGCCATGTCTTCTGACACTAATGATAATTTATTTCTGAATTTTTAAAGTTTTTATCTCTTTAGCCTAATTGTTCTATGACATCTACTGCTATGTTGAATAGTAGTGATGAAGGGTACATTCTTGTCTTATATCTGATCTTGGAGGAAAGCTTTTGGTTTTTCATCAGTTAGCATGATATTTGTTGTGTGTTTGTCATAGATCATTTCTATTATGTTTAGGTATGTTCCTTCTATCCCCATGTTTTAAAGATTTTTATCATAAATATAATTTGAATCATCAATGCTCATTTGCAACATGATCACATAATATTTCCTTTCCTACTGTTGATGTGAATTATACTGATTTATTTTTCAGATGTTGAGCCATCCTTGTACCCCTGGAATAAGTTTCAATTGATCACGATACATAATCCTTTCAATAAATTGAAGAATTCATTTTGCTAAAATCTTGCTGAGGATTTTTCCCTTATGTTCACGAAGGATATTGGTATGTAATCTTTCTATTTCGTGACATATTTGTATAGTTTTGGTGTCAGAGTGATACTGGCCCCATAGTATGTGTTTGGACTAATTCCCTTTTCTCAAATTTTTGGAAGTTTGAATTTGAATTTTGTCTTTGAATTGCTTTTGGTACTGAAACTATCTGAGCACTGGCATTTGTTTTTTTTGGAAACTTTTGCTTACTGTTTTAATTTTCTATACAAGGAACTATTAAAAGTCAGCAAAAACAAAAAATAAAACTTGATTTTAGAAAGAGGGACAAAGACTTAATATGCATCTCACTGAAAATATACAGATGCAAATAAGTATATGCAATGATATTCCACATCTTAAACTACTGGGGAAATGCAAATTTAAACAAACCTAAAATATCACTAATACATCTATTAGAATGGCCAGAGCACTATTAGAATCAGAGCGCTATCAACACCACCAAAACCTTGGGAAATTTACAGTAACAAAAACTCTCACTCATTGCTAGCAAGAAAGCAAATAATATGGACAATATGGAAGATAGGTTGGCAATTTCTTACAAAACTAAACACAATTTTAACATAAAATACACCAATCAAGCTCTGCTATTTATCCAAAGCAGTTGAAATATGCCTACACAAAAATCTACATATGGATGTTTATAAGAGCTTTATATATAATTACCATAACATGGAAGCAACCAGAATCTCCTTCAGTCAATGAATAAACTGCACCACATGCAGAAAATAGATTAGTAAATAGAAAAAAGAAATCATCTACTAAATCATGAAGATGTAGAGCAAACACACACACACATATACACATAGATATGTATATATATATATGAAATATATAGAAAGGAAACATATATAAACACATACATAGAGAGAAAAAACATACATATATATAAGATGGAAAAATTTCAATCTGAAAATGCTACATATTATTTGATTTCAACTATAAGATATTCTGGAAAAGACAAAACAATGGAACAAAAAATCATGTAAAAGTTAATCACCAAAGTGGAAAATGTCTATAGAAAATGATTGAATCAGATATGTCACTAAATATGCCACACAATAAAAATATATACTTTTAGGCCCTCCCTGGTGCGCAGCAGGTTAAAGCACTGCACTAAGAAGCTAAAGCCACTTCTGCATGAGTTCGATCCCCGCCTGCCCTGGAGGTGACCACATGGTGTGGCAGACCTCTCCTGACCCGCCCGCT
>NW_004567104.1:11344068-11345469 GCF_000260355.1 Condylura cristata | reverse complement strand
CTGTTCTGCTCTCCACTCTGTCCCTGGTGAATCCTCTCACCCTCCGCATCTCTGACCTGTACCCCAGTTCTGTATGCATAAATAAATCTTTAAAAATATATACATATATATAATTTTATGCTATATATTTGCTATATTTGAAAAGAAACTAGCATCTCTAAAAGCAGTAATGTCTTGTTACCTCCCTCAAACTATTTTTTCCCCTAGAGAAAGGAAATGAAAATTAAATGGCAAAAAATAAAATTAGGAAATTGCGCTCCCTGGATAAATGGCTCATTCCAGGACTAGAGAAGGGAAGCACAAAATGAGTGTGAACAGCTTATTATGCCAGAAAACAAGATATTACTCCACCCATTATAGGAACATGTCATATGTCATAAGATCAAACTTGAGGGCCTTCCACTAGTCAAATATAGAGAAATTTTAACATAAAGAAAAAAAGAGTAACCTATTGTAACAACTGAAAAAAAAATGAATATCATGAGTACATTCTGATACAAATTAATTAAAAGTTAGCTAGGAGTTGATAGTATATAACATCAAGAAATCTCTTTCAAAATAATTATTATTACCTACAAAGGGAAAAGAATGACTTTACAAAACAGGTTAAAATACAGCACTGTGAAGCTATCTGCAGATGCTTCAGCTCAGTTCAACTGACTCATATGGTGCAGCAGATTTCTGTCTTGCCCATTGCTCCCCGCAGCAATGTACTTACTCAAGCTGCCTGTTCTCCTCCCCATTCTATCTCTGGTAAATCCTCTCACAGTCCCTGCACCTCTGGCCTCCACCCCAGCTCTGTACACAGAAATAAATAAATCTTGAAAAAAAATTAAAAAGACATGGATATTTATCACTTCTGCGGCCCTTCTCCCCAAAATGCAGGCTTAAAAGCTAGCCATGAAGAAACATAAAACAAACTCAAACTAATTGACCACAAAATAACCACCTCATATTCCTTAAAAGTGTTGAAGTTGTGAAGTCAAATAGAAATAGTTCATCAGATTGAAGGAGCTAAAGAGGGCAACTAAGTCTAAAGTATTACTCCTAACCTGGATCTTTTGGTTACAAAGAACATTAGTAGACTACTTGAGAAAAACTAGCAAAGTCTGAGAGTTAGATGAAATAATATATCAATATAAATTTCCTGATTTTAATGGCTATACTATGATTAAGAAAGAAAATGTCCTTACTTTTAGAAAATGCAGATTATAGCATTTGAAGGGAAGATGGGTAACTTTATTTCAGATGGCTCAGGAAAAAGAAAAGTATTTTCAGTTGGCCTGAGAGTTTTCTGTAAGATTGTCTCAAAGTTAAAAGTCAATAATAAAAACATTCAAAATATTGATAGACTATATTCCTGATTTTAAAAATACATTACTATAGGCCCCTCCCTGGTGG
>NW_004567104.1:11327994-11342723 GCF_000260355.1 Condylura cristata | reverse complement strand
ATCTGCCTGTTCTGCTCCCTACTCTGTCTCTGGTGAACCCTCTCACCCTCCGCATCTGTGGCCTGTATCCCAGTTCTATATGAATAAATAAAATCTTAAAAATATATGTATGAGAAATAAATGTAAGGCAGAGCATTGAAAGGTTAATTTTGTACAAACACTATGCATATACTCAAAATTAGAAATAAAAGAAAATCAGAGAAAGAAAATGTATGGATAAGAGAAAGTTATCTTAGACAGGTTCTGGGATTTTATAGCTGTACAACTTTACTTTTCAATTATTATAAAATGAACAGTACTACCTATTTAATAAAAATAATAAAAACTATAGAACGTTATGTGAGAATAAGGAGGCAGAAATTTATGAAATGTTTAGTTGACAAAGTTTGAAAAGGCAATAAATATCTAAATACTGTAGTTGAATTTTTCATATAGTATATTCTCTTAATATTTCAATATTTACTATCCAATTAATATGTAGCAGAATTATTTTGTTGCAAAAGTGGTACATGACTGATAGAGATCCAATATCAGTTCTTTACAGTTACAAGTCATCATGGCAAGCAACATTATTATTTCTACAAGCTATTATTTCTACTCTACACAGAAATGTGTAGAATATGATATAAAACTAAGGAACCCAAAAGAGTTAGCATCGGTAATTCAAATCCTAGAAGAGGATTTAATTCCACATGATGATAAAATATGAGCTATAAAGAAAGCAATTGTTTCCATGAAATTAAAAATGCTTATATAGCCAGAAAATGAAGCATAAGAAAGCATCCTTCTTAAATGAAAATAATTATTTAGAGAATGTATTTGAATTAAGATGTTAAGAACTATTTTAAATAATTTTAGTGAACTGTTAAATGGTTATTTAATTATATAGTCTTAAAATGGAAAAAGAAAGTTTTTAAGTAAGGAAATAAATATTTTAATTCAATTCTACTTCCACAAACTCTCCTGGACATTTATAGGATGTTTAAATTCAATAGCATGAATGACTAATATAAATTTAATTTGTGAGGTCACAAGGAATGTCTTGTGACATGGAAAAATATGGCAGTGCAATACCTAAAACACAATATAGACCCTTTCCTTTAAGCAAATAACACAAAGTGCTAATTCCAAATAATGAATTCTCAAGGTCACCTTTGTGACTCACAGAGAGTTTCAATTTTTTAATTATGAGAGAACACATTAGATACTTTAGGACATTAGTTTTGAATTAAAATAGAGATATGGGGGCTTTATTCTATAAAAAAAATCCAAAATATATATGTAGAAGATTTCAATGTAGACACTTGGGGTTTCCATATAACTCTATCAAACAGCATTAAACTTACACCATGATAGGATTTAAAATGCTGTATTTAAATGATGGATCTTTGTGCTTGACCCATGCCAGCATCCAGATGATATTCCAAATTATACAATTATTATTTGTTTCTTTATTTATATATTATACAATTATTGTTTGTAGCCATATATATCCTAGCCTTCTATTTCTACCCTGTATCCACTGGTCCTGGAATGAGGTCAAAGTAGTAATAATCATGCTTTGCATGTACACTTATACATGAATTTTACCAGGCAAGGTCTGAGAATTATAACTGAAAGCATTCTGCTGTGTAATCAAAGGTATTATTTATTAACTACTCATTAATTTAGAAGTTGAAAAATCAAAATAAATATAAAAAAAGAAAATTTTTACCAACAAAACTCACAAGGGATAAACTGTTCTGGGTACATTATTTTCCCTTTGGTCCTTCAATTCATCTCTGAAGGTTGAGTTATCATTGAAAGAACATAATGAAATCAATCCCATGAGGTACCATGTATTCTAACAACACTATTTCATTGAATCCCCCCATGCTAAATAGAAGATATTGGTGTTTCCATTTTATAGATGAAGAAACAAGGACCACAGAGATAAGAGCTTGCCTACAGTTAAAAAGGCATAAGGTATTAGAATGGAATGCATACCTTGGCATCTATCTCTTCTACTGCCTTGGTGACCTAAGTCAATCTCATGGCTTAAATAGCATCAGTGTAATGGAAACAGCTTATATATGTATGTATGTATGTATGTATGTATATATTTAGACCTCTTCCAAGACTCTGGATTCCTTTACCCAATTGCCTATAAGATATTACTAAATGAAATCCTAAAATATTACTCCATCTTAACATGTCCCAAACTGAACTCTTGATATGTACCTTTCAAAGTCTGTACCACCTTCAGCCTTCTCTATAACAGCTGCCAGCGACTTCATCCTTTATTTGTTCATGCTAAGAATTTTTAAGTCATCTTGAACATAACTCCTCTAAAATCCATTTTCAATATATCAGGTAATCTATTGTTAAAGCATTTTCAGAATCCAGCCACTTTTTACCACCTCCCCAATATTATCCTTGCAAAAGACAATTTCAGAGTTAATCTAAATAGTCATAGTAATGTTGAAACTTGTCTCCCCACCTAAAAACTTGGTTTTCATACATTTCATGATTGATTTAATGACCAGAATTATCTTTTTAAATGTTGCCTTGCATCACTTTTCAACCACAAACTTTCAATGGATTCATTTTAATCACAATAAAAGCCAAAGTTTGTACATGAATTTTTAAGGTCTTAGATATCTGTACCATCCCTCTCTACCTTTTAGGATCTCTTCTCCTAATACTTCCCCTTCATTCCTCTGATTCCATCCTCACTTGCCTCCTGTATGTCATACTAAAAATGTAGCCGTTGTAGAAATTTTGCTCCGACTAGTCCTTCCACCAATAAATTCTTCTCTTCAGTATATATCTGCCTTGCTTATTTACCTCCTTCAAGACTGTTCCCACTAATATTCTTAATGAGAATTACTGACATTTTTTCTAAAATAAAATGATACCCCCTCATATTGTCCCTGCTTTATTTTTTTCCCTCCATGATCCATATCATCATGATATATGTTTATTTTGTTTATGTGCTATCTACTCTAAAGTAGTATGTGAGCTCCAACGGCATCTGTTCAGCTTACTGTTATAGCCCAGGAGCCTAGAGTTGGGCACAGAACCATAAATATTTTCTAAGAACATGAATAAATCAATTTAATTTTATATTCTAGTCAATTTTCAATACTACCCCAATCTTGCCACACTTCTATTTGTCTCTCCCACAAAGGAGGAATTTACCTTAGCCTAAATACTTCTGGGTGAGTTATCACAAATTCTGTAACATTTTATTGCTCAGTGCCAGTAAAATCTCCATAAAAATATGTCATGTATGACTAAGTCTGAATCAAAACATGAAATTATGCTCATCCTCTGCTGAATATATGTCATTTCTTCTTGAGATTCTACCTTGATGTCTAAGTTCCTTAATCTTCAATTATTCTCACTTAAAAATGACCAGAGTAATAATATCCACAAGAGACAAAGGGTGAATTATCAAAGAATCTGGTGGGGAAAAAAAACATAGTGCGAAAAGTAAATGCAGAGATAAGCCAAACCCCCCCCCCCAAAAAAAAGTTATTTTAAAAACACATAACAAAGATGTATGCCCATGACATGAAAACTAATGCTTCAAGATCTGAATTAAAAAAAAAAAAAATCTCTACTAGAGTAGAGAGTGAGAATAATGGCTAAAGGACAGAAGTCACCTAAAAGATTAGGCATATCAAGCTATTGGTGAAAAGTATCACAAACTTTCTGGGAAAGCAAGTCAATATCTGTCCAGAAAAAAAGCTGAGTTAGGACTGAAAGACAATGAAACTTTATTGAGCTCATCTCACATCAACATATTGGACACACAATAACAGAGTGATGTTCAAGGAGAAAGCAATACCTTTTCTCTATTATATGTCAAAACAAACATTTCTGGGACTAGATATTAAAGATAATGGAGGTAAAAGTAAAAGTTTGAAAAAAAAAAAAAGATTGTCAGAACTTACTAGCTACAGATCCAGAAGAAGCTGAACAATTATTTAGCTGAACAACCCATTCTGGGAACCCAATAATGGGTAAACTCATGACCTTTAGACTGAATTTAAGTGCCCTTCTCCCACAGCATCACAGGGATTATTACAGCATTACCACACTGTCCATGCAAACCTACCAGCAGAAGTTGAAAAGTCTTCCACTGGCCTGGCAACTGACCCTGGGGGAAGCATCAGAATGAGCCACTAACTGAGAACAATGGTCTAATCTCTAAATCTGCATAACAGGAGGAATACTGAGCTAAAAGCCACAAATCTTCCTATCTATCCTGTTTGGGCAACTATGCAAATAGACATAGTCCGGGGCTTATAAATATTAGAAATGTATTTCTCACAGCCTGGAGTCTGGCTGTGAGACTGGCAGTGTGCTAGGACAGGTCAACAAGCACCCTTTAATTGGTCAGACAATTCCTTGCATTCTCACATGGCAGAAGGGACAAGAGAGCTCTTTGGAGTCTCCTTTACAAAAGTACTGTAATAAGCGTGTCCTGGGAGCTCCAGATGTATGACCTAATCACCTCCCAAACTTCCTAACACATTCAAATTTCAACAGATGATTTTTGGAGGGACACAAGCCTTCAGGCTATAGCTCCTCCTTCATGGATTTTAGGTGGTAAAGGAACAGAACATAGTTACCCTGCTAGCCTATAAAGACATTATAGCACTCTCTATGAAATAACTGCAGGGAGGGAGTCAGGAAACAAGGTATCCCATGCTAAACATACATGGTGATGAGGAAGTTACAAACATGCACTATCACAAAAATGAAAAGTTAGCTTTAAGGAAGCTAGCTGAGAACAAGAAACAGGACGTCAGTTTCTCAGGTAAGGCTCAGAAGCCTATTCCACTGCCAAAAGTTATCTGCTTGCAGGGGAACCAGCAGACATCCATCCATTCATTAACTGGAGAACAACATATAAGAATAAGGCTTCAGAAGTCAAATTATCAATAATCTGTTGCTACTGATACAGTAAATGGGCTCTCAGATAAGCATTTACAGAACTGCCTCCTTTGACAAATTTATGGTGAAATTGATTTTCCCAAACCTCTTAATTGTCTGTGGGTTTTCCTTTTTTTTCTCTCCTTTCCTTGCAGTTTCTCTTCTTTTGACAGGTTTAGGGTCAAGGAAAGGAAATCCCAAACAGAAGCAAATAGTGAGAAAGCTGGCCAGCACCGACCACTCTTCCTCCCTGTGCTGCCCTGCCCCCTCCCCATTACTCTTGCTGAATCCCCATTTTTGTCTTTGTGTAAATAAAGGCTGGTGCCCACTGGTCTCCATCCCAGCACTAACTTTTACTCTCTCCCCTTTGAGGACACTCCCCCACCTCCCCTTTTCTTTGTTGAACATTGTATAAATAGCCCTGTAACTTGCCAAAGAGCAGAACAGTGGTTTTTAGGACATGAATCTGCTGGCCTCCTCATTTGTCAACAAATAGAACCACTTTCCTTTATCTCAAACTCTGTTTCCTTTTATTGGCTGAGGGAAACTGAGACCGGCATTCAGTAACACTACGCCAAACTCCAGAGCTCTTTAAAGACAAATTTTGTATTTTTGTGCTCTCAGGAAGCAAGGTGTGATACAAGCCCTGGCTACTGTTCCACGAACATGAGCTTTGCAGAAGGACTGCAGAGGTTGGGAGTAAGGCAAGGTAACAAAAATAAGGGTAATAAATCTTTTATTTTTACAAACATGCCAAGTCTTGATCAATTGTGGGAGAGAAACCAACTAATGAAAAAAAAAAAAAAAAAGATCATAAGTAATCAACAGGTATAAATAATATTTGCTACTGTTCTGAAAAGAATATTTTCTTTGCTGATAGTGGAAAAAGAGATGGGGGAGAGGGAAATATGGATTGGATCAGGCCAAGTAAGAAATTTTTAAAAAATGAGAAGGAAAACCAGAAAGGAATAATAACAGAGAGTAAAAAATAGAAAGAGATAAAGGAAATATGTCTGACCTTTTTTATAAACCATCTGTAACCAAAGGATGTAGCTGTTTATGAATTTAGTAAAAATGCTTGAAGTAATGAGGAGGAAGTGTTTTCAGGATTCCTTCATCATGAACAAACAAGTATGTCCATTCAGCATGACTGTCTTTCATTCAACTAATGACCTAAAACATGACCAACAAATAAACACTGAAGAATGCAACACCCACTGACTAGATAGACAGAAAAGCAGATCCCAATGATACCATACTAAATTCTGAGTTCACAAACTCTTCAAGTGAAAAAAATTCAAGTCCTATACATTACCAGCTATAAAATGTATAGATTTTGGCCATCTAATAATTAAATTACATACTTAAACAAATGATGTAAATATTTACTAGAAATAGTGATTGGGGCTTTGATGTTCATTTCTCTAAAGTCCATAGGTTTATTATAATTTCCTTAACAAACTGTAGAGAAAAACATAATAATTACATGTAGTAATAGCTAATACTAATTTTAGTTATGCACCCTTATTTGTCAGTCTCTGCAACAGGTAGTTTATATACATTTTCCTTTATTCTTCACAATGCTCCAAAGTTAGAGTTATTACTATATACATACATATATACATGCACATACATATAGAAAAACAGGCATAGAAAAGCTAATAACTTGAGAGTAAAATTAAAGTGCCCTCTGACTGTAAGATCTATGCTTGAATCACTCTACTTCATGATTTCAGTACAGGATGCTGGCCTTTTGTTCTACTCTTCTCAACAATGTCCTATATTCAGCCAGAACTTAACAGAATACAAAACATCTTTTCAGACTTTGACTCATTTGATCCTTGCTAGTACTCTAGGAAACAGACAAAGATTTGTCAGTTTCCCCATTTCATTGGTAAAAACAAGACTCTGCCACATCAGGCAGCCTCCACCTATTAACACATGGAAAAGTCAGAACTTATATGGACATCACCCAACTTAAAGTACAGTGCATTATCTACTATGCCAAGTTCTTTATTATCCTACTTCTTCTAGGAACAAGCAAGATCTGCCTTCCTACTTGGACTGAAAAACAAGGGACCCAGAAAGATATAATACCTGTCAATTGGCTTAAGTTGTTGCCCCTCCCACCTCCTGCCATCTCATTAGATTTAAACACCAATGCCTATATAATAAGGAGCTATAAATATGCTTATTTTGTATTTGACAAAAGAGCTTTTTGCGAAAAGCATTGCCAGAAGGTCCAGAATTTAACCATATACAACCGAGTTAGTTATTTGAAGGAATGTTAAATCTAAGTATTTAAAATTTGCCTTTAATCACATTTAACTTGAAAAGCAAAAGTTTGCAATATTCTTCAAATGTCCTGATTTTGCTTGATAAACACCAGACCAAAAACCAAGAAATAATAGTTTTTCAGTTTCCCCTTGAGCACACATCTCTTTGTGCATCTTACTGTGGGTTCTCTTATCAGTATAATTGTTAAAAGAGTCCAGGTGGACTTCTCCAATGGAGCTTTTCATATATGGATGCCCTAAGACCTGGCCACTGCTATCTGAAGACCCCACATATCAGACTTCCATGTTTCTCACTGCTTATCTTTTTAGGCCCTACACCTTCAACCCTCATGCATCAAAACACTCATGCACCCTCTTGTGGTCTGGCTCCAACAACCTGGCTTCAAAGTGGATGTTACTTTCCAAATCCTTCCCCCCGCTCTACTAAGAGAGAGAAGTAGGTCATTTTCTTGTCAAAGATTATACTGGTAATTGCAAGAGGGAAGTAAAAAAAAAGCCAGTACTAATCATGATGAAGTCATGCAATACACAATGCCATTTTACCTTATCTAAAAATCTCCCAATTTCTCTTTGAGATAGCCCACAGAAGTCTCCATATGCCCTCTGCTAAACAATGTATAGTGGTAATTCTGGGAAGATTACCAAAACAGGATCACTAGTCCCTTAGGAAAATTACTGTAGGAAATATAGACAAGATGTAACATAGACAAGAAGTACGCAATATCTCCTTTTTCACACTCAAATCAGTATTTAGGCATTCATCTCTCCACTACTACCACTGATGATTTTTCTCTCATCGTTTGCCTAGGAAGAAGAGGTTTCTTTGTACTTTTCTGTCCAAAGGTTAAGCATTTCAACAGAATTCTTCAAAACCTGCACCTCCCATTCAACCCCAGAATTCTCTACACGTCTCCACACCTAAGAACAACCTACCCACTGGCCTGCCAGACTCCTCACAATTCCTATGGCTGGCACAATTCCTATGGCTCCTTTCCTCAGTGATGGTCTTTCTTGGTAGAGTGAGAAGTACTATTTCAAAACAAATAAAATATTTGAAAGGGAAGGAAATGAAAGAGAAAGAACCAAAAAAAAAAATTGAAGCACACATATTATTTATAATATTGAGGTTTCTTTGCCTCGAAGGTAAATTTTTACACCCAAAGTCCCACATATCTCATGACCCAACTACCATGCTAAACACTTCCATCATAAATAATCAGATATGAGCAGTGTGTGATGGGAGCAGATTGGCTGGGATAACAACGCAGAAAGAGATGAAAGGATTGGCATAAAGAAAGAAGGATAAATACTGTCAGAAAGTCAACTGCAACTAATTTTCACTTTCATCTCCTTCCCATCTATAGCACAAACCACAATTATCAAGTATTTTCCTAAGAAGAATGACTATTACACAGAAAAGAACCTAAGAAAGCATTTGTTGTCACATTATGCACTACAGACTTGACTGCAATCAGGCTGACAAAGTGCCATTACAGGAGCCAGTCGAGATCATTTTATTTTATAGAATCCTTCTTTCTTGTGATTGTGTGTAATGGGATTTACCTGATGCTATCAAAGCTGGGAGCAGAGAAGTATTACAAATAAAGCCCTATTGTTCAAAGAAGAATTGCAGCAATTGTACCTTTCCAGTGTTTTTATAATTTGGTTGGAGAGGTGGAGAGGACAAAAACAGAAGAATGAGAAACCTCCCCTATAAAACAGACAGTTGGAATCAATATGTTGTCCTGAAATATTTTGTCAAAGTAGTAATTAAGAGAGCATCTTCGAGACTGATTTTTTTTAGATTTATTTATTTATGCATACAAGACAAGAACTGGGGTACAGGCCAGAGATTGGGGGGAAGGATTCATCAGAGACAGAATGGGGAGCAATACAGGCAGATGTACTGAAGGCAGATGTACAGTGCTGAGGGGAGCAGTGGACTGGATAGGAGAGGTCTGCTGGCCCATGTGGATCAGCTCTTTGGGCAGGCATCTAACTTATGCCCCAGTGGCTGTGGATAGCACCACAGAACTGAGCTTTAACCCCTTGAACACCAGGGAGGCCCTAAGACTTGATTCTTTATGAAAATGGGCAGTACACTAATAAAAGTGCCTTCTAATTTTCTTTTTTTGGGGGGAGGTGTACTGATTGTTTCTTCCTTGATGTGGGTAACCTTACCAGATGGAATTACTGCAAGAATGTAGTAATGTCTTACAGCAAAATCACAAGTATGTGTGCTCATGTCTGTGTGGAGGGGGAAGAGAATTAAGTTTGTGCATTGGCATGTGCCTGTAAAAAGTTTCAGGCTTCATCTTTATTTCTAGTAGCATGATTTACATCACAAAAACAGTAAACTGTCATAACATCCAAATATCCAAATGTGTTAATAGTATTCTGCAAAGGGACAATGGCAGGATCAGAGAGAAACCCTCTTGTTCCAAATACAATTTTACATTTTGAAATATGATTTACTTTCTGGATTGCAGCCAGGCAATTACCATTCACAAATATTTCAAGTGGGAGAACTGAAATGGTTGCTACCAGTCCCATAATTTGAAATTGCTACTAACAGATTTTACATATCATCAACTTTTCTGCCATTCCTTTTTAGAAAATACAATAAAATCTTAATATTTCTGCATTTCAAGTCTTATTGTCAGCTTTGCTGATGCTGGAGACAAAACTGTGTAAGTGGCTCCCTCTGGTGCTGCTACTTGTATTAGTTTTTTTATTCACAAGCACAGATGTAAACCAGATAGCTGGGAGAGGTAAGAAGCCCTCAAGGCCTGCATTACTAGAAATGTCTCTTGGGAGGCAATTCCACTTGGACTAAAATTCCTTGAAGGATGATGGCTATTATGATGCAAGAATAGGCACAAATTCTTCCTTGGCCGTTTTCCTTCACTTTATATATGCAAAGAGCTGCAAAAAGTAAAAGAAAAGCATTCACTAAACTCAGGCTAGAGTCTCCCATTCTTGTTGCTAAAAAGGCTAATATCTGAGAGAAACTACTTAAGTACTTCTAATGGAATGCTACATGGTGATCAATCACCAGCCCCAGACTCCACTCTGACCTGTGTCCTACAGAGCAGTGATTAGAACAAAAGCAGGGTCATAAAGTGTTCCAAGTAGAAACTGAAGGCTGTGAGACAGCTTCTCTGAATGGCAGTGGAGAAGAAACTGGCAGTCTCCTGCAATGGCGATGATCCATATTTGTCTCTGATGACTGTTCTTTCGATATAGTACTAGCCGCCGACAGCCAAAGTTTGAAATTGAGGCTCCTAGGTCAGTCACCAGAGAATAAAGCCATAGCAATTAGTTGAAGACAATCTCTAGGCTTTCCCATGTTGATCTTGGCCTTGTTTTTGCCCAAGAAACAGCACACACACACCCCACACCATATATTTCTCCAAAGCACAGCATAGCCTCCACCACCAGCCAGAATGTTAATGCATTATCACTCTGTACACTGAGAAAATGAGTGACCATATGTAGCCTATGCCAGTGGAGCTGTAACTGTGAAGAACAATGGCTCTGAGTCAACAACAGAATTAAACTACTCCCTCTTGTGAAGCTCTTCTGAATATTTTAAGTGTTGCCTTGAAAGTGTGGGATTATGTGCAAGCATAAACATTAGCTTAATGCAATTTTTTTGGTACAGAATATGCCAGAGTTTAAAAATCAGAATTGAAATGCAGAAAATAACTTTGGGATAAATTTAATTTTTTTCATGTGTGATTAAAACATGATTGAAGAGGCATACTTTATGTATAATTAAAGTTGCTTTGTAATTAAGAGATTTAAGCATGTATAGAAAATGATACAGCTTAGTTTGAAGATCTTACAAAGGCGCCTATTAAACACTCACTCCCTAGCAAGCCTATGACTCAAATGTTTTCACATTCTAATGCTGATAGAGTCCTTGAATTTCTTTAAAGCTGCCAATTTCACCATTTCTAAATGCTTTATCCTTTCTTCCATGTGCTAGTAAAATATAAACAGTCCTATCTTTCTCCCATTAGTCAAAATAGGGGTGTAGAAAACTGGCTATTTTAATTTCAAGGACCTCAAGGGGAAAAAGTGTCCCAGAATCTCTTTGCTTTCACCATTGTGCCTAGCACCATGTCTATCTACCCTAATACATAAAAAGTGTGCCATAAACTGTGAGTCAAGTGTTTGTGTATATGTGCAGACAGTTATCACAGTAACGAGAATATTTCTGGACCTGTTTATGTGCCAGGCAAAGTGCTATATTACTTCCTTTAGTCCACCACAGCCCTATGAGGTTGACATTATCAACCCTACCACACAGATACAAAAATTAAATCAAAGAAAGTTGATTACTATACAGAATCATGCATTAAAATTATGCAACAAAATCACCTCGGAAGACAGAGTAGTTGTTTTCCTCAGTCTTGTTCATTTTTGTCATCCGCTTTCCCATGTCCCAGTTCCTCAATCCATCATCCTCTCCAAAGATAAACTCTTACCCCCCATTCATTCCCAAAGCAACCTTCTGGTAAGCACCTGTTCAAATCTAAGCTTCATCTCAATGGTAACGGTTGTTTCAAAGCGATCTTTTTAGCTGAGTATCATGGCAGTGTGGTGGGGGTGGGGAGCAGGGATTGAGGATATGTCCAAAGAAAAGTATAGCTGCTGACATGGAGACTTTTGCAATAGTCCAGGTGGAATTTTTGTGTTTGGGTATTGGTTTTAGCTACAGAAAGGAAACAAGACTGCAAGGTCTAGGAGGTATGAGCACAGAGGAAAAGAAACAATATTCACAAGGATTTTAAAAAGTATATAGACTAATAGGTGCATGCTGGACTTGAATTCCTGGTGGCGGGAGATTAATTTCACAGTGTCTTTTTCCTTTCTCACCTTAAGAGTTATTGGAATATGAATAAGTTTTCTGAGAACAGTACTCAATTCTTCTCAGGTTTTGTCATATCAGATATTTAATTTCCAATTAAATCAGACAGACACATGTATACATACACATATCACACTATTTTTGCACATCAGAGTAAAGCAGGGAAATGAAAGGATATTGTAAAACTGTAAGATGCTTGTTTAATTCTGTCTCCCTTAAAGACTCCCATTTTGAGTGAAGATGCTTCTTTCTAACCCGACAGCATCACCTCACCCTGTGATGGCAGAGAGAGGTAGCTCTAAGAAGCCTCATGCTTCTGTGTAGTTGTAGAGAAGATTGTGATGAACCAACATTCAAAACTGAATACTAGAACTATTCCCAGTTTGTTTCTGACTGGCTAAGTTATAATATACCGATTGGTAAGAAATTGCAGCTATATTTATGGGGTTCTATAGAAAACATTCTCTTCGGGCAGATTCTGTTGCCCGGTGCTGGTTATTCTAACCACTGACTCCCAAATAAGCTACTGTTTCTACAGAGAGTAGATTTGAAAGTCAGGAGGGACATGTTGATTCCATGTGCAATTTAGTTGAAACAGGAGAATATATGTCACTTGAGATTGAACCTCATAGGCCTCAAAAAATGATATATTGTTTGAATGATGATGACCGTGATCAGTGAGTTTGTAAAACTACAGCTTAGCACCAAGTAGAGTCTCTCTCTTTTAAGTAAATGGGTCATTTTGATTATAAATATCCTATAATCAGCAGGTTTGAAAGGACTGATTAGAATATTCTATTGAAAGGGAGCCTGGGAATAAAAATATATACTGGAAGACAGCATTTCCAGTACTTCTTGGGGAGAGGGTATCAGATTATAAAATAGTATTCAGGCAGGTAGTTATAAGAAAATCTTACTTGATAAACATGATTAATTTGGCATCAACTAGTTATATGAATAGACATGTGCTCAGAAAAAGTTGAAATTTCCATTTATATAATTTACTTTTTGATACTTCCTCTTATATAAATGATCTGAACCAGTTTTCCCAAGACTTATTTATCTCAGAATTAATAACATGTAATTGATATTTTTGCTATACAGAAGTCTTAAGCCAAACTAATTGAATACAGAATAAGATATATCTCCTCATAAGCACATTTCTTTTCTACAACAGTATGTCTTACTATTTTTTTTACTTTTTGAAAAAGTGTAGAATGATTAATGACTTCTGCTAATGTCTTATTCTTGATGTTTATTACTTCTCTCCAAGTAATCTTTTGCTTTCTCTTTCTACTCCATATCTCAGTACCATTCAAGTAACACCTTGTTGACAAAGTCTCCCTAAAAAGATTACTCTCATCTTTATAGTTACTGGTTATTACTGCTTAAAGTAACAATACGATAATTACCGGTATAAATATTACATATATCATAAATGGTACGATATGTATCTTGCTATTCTGTATGTAAAACTGATCCAAGAAAGAATTATATGAAGATTAGGATGTGTGAGTCCAAATTCTATCATTTTACAAAACGAACGAATTATTTATTTTTGCCCTTCTTGTCACCTATAAAATGAGGAATGTGGTCTATAACTAGCTAAAAATCAAATTATGTCCTTTCTGTGGTCTCTCAGCTGGACATGCCATTGGAAACTTATTAAAAATTTAAAAAATGAATTATTCTACTTTATAATGATTCATAGACTACCTTAAAGGAAAACTGGGTGGGAATTTCCTCTTAAGTCATAAAAAAAAAGTGATGGCAATAACACTATAACCTCAATACCTTATTTAATGGTCTAAGGCTCTGAACCTGTAAATAACATTTACATCTTATAAACTAGTATCTTGAATATTGCTGCTGTGAAAAAAAGATTAAAGTGGGCCCTTCCTGGTGGCGCAAAGGGTTAGAACACAGCACTGCAAGCCATCCACTGCCACTTCAGTGCGAGTTCAATACCTGGACCCAGAGGTGATCCACATGGCACAGAAGACCTCCCCTGTCTTTCCCACTACTCCTCACAGCAGTGTACTTAGTCGATCTGCCTGTTCTGCTCCCCACTCTGTCTCTGGTGAATCCTCTCACTGCCCCTGCACCTGTGACCTGTACCCAGTTCTGTATTAATAAATAAATAAATCTTAAAAAAAAAAAAAAGAGGACATTTTCCTATAAGGACACACCACCACTGTTTTTAAAAAATTAGAAAATTAATTTTAAAAAAATCTCTATCTTATGTGCATCTATATGTTAATCATATTATAAGATAACTCCAAAATTATCTAGTAAAAAAAGGGAGTGGGTAAGGATTTTCTTCATGCTCTAGAAATCAGCTCACTGTTATGGCAAAATAGGTAGGTGAGAGGCAACACAGTTTTTTTCTTTGTGGTGACTACAGTTACAATGAAGAAAGAAGAATGGCATACCTCTAGAGAGCTTGTTATGCATCAGAAAGTAAGTACCCAGCTTTCTGACCACTTAAGAGCAGTGACAATTTTCAAATACAATACAGAGAAAAAACACTGTTGTCTATGGAACAGCACAGTAAGAACTGTCAAGATATATCCACAAATAGTAGCATCTGACTGATCCAACAGGAACCCTTCTTCCTTTTATTCATAGTTGTT
>NW_004567104.1:11318299-11327191 GCF_000260355.1 Condylura cristata | reverse complement strand
AAAAAAAAAAAAAAAACTCTGCATTGATTACAATTTTTATTTTAAGAGCAAATAAGATATGTATGTGTAAACCTCTAAGTAAATGAAAAGTCTTAAACCTATAAAAAAAATAAATAAATAAAGGGCCTGGTGGTACAACTGGTTAAAGCACAGCACTGAGAAGCTAAAGCCACTTCAGCATGAGTTCTATCCCCACCCCGGAGGTGATCCACATGGCGTAGCAGACTTCTCCTGCTGCTCCCCTCAGCAGAGTACTTCGTCAGTCAGCCTGTTCTACTCCCCACTTTGTCTCTAGTGAATCCTCTCACTACCCCTGAACCTCTGGCCTGTACCCCAGCTCTTTATGCATAAATAAATAAATCTTAAAGTTATACAATTCATATTACTTATCTTCATCTTACCAGCTTAAAGCAACACCTGTTATTATATATTTATATAATGTCTGTTTAAATATGTTACTATGAACAATCTTTACTACTGATTAGTAGTAAACTACTGATTACCCAAAACAATTCTCAGAGTCAGAAGAAACTTATCACTTCAATTAGCCCAAGCATTTTAAAACATGGGAACCAAGGCTCAATGAAATGGAGTTATATAAAGTGATACAGTTATTAGAAGCGTCTTCTCTATGAACATAGATCACTAGACTTCTATTTAATGCTTCTTTTACCCTCAATACCCATTTGGAAGAGTAGCTACATTTTATATACTGCAAACTGGTAGAATGAGTAGAGAATGAAAAAGATGGAGTTAGATTCTAATCACACCTGTAAGAATTATGTAGTACTCACTCTTATCCAAATGTTTGGAAATTAATTAAATAAATTAGTTTACTAATCATCATTATTGCATTAGCTTGTTTAAAAATTGAGAATACGGCCCTCCCTGGTGCCACAGTGCCGTATTAAAACACAGTACTGAGAATCTAAAGCCACTTCTGCATGAGTTCGATTCCCGCCTGCCCCGGAGATTACCACATGGTGTGGCAGACCTCTCCTGACCCACCCACTGCTCCCCTCAGCAGTGTACTTCGTCGATCTGCCTGTTCTGTTCCCCACTCTGTCTCTGGTGAAGCCTCTCACCGCCCCTGAGCCTCTGGCCTGTACCCCAGTTCTGTATGTACAAATAAATAAATCTTTAAAAAAAAAAATTGAGAATACATATATCACTAAGTTGCCATATTTCTTTGACTTAGACATACTTCTTTTTAAACTTTAACCCCTCTGAAATCAGATTATATTTATATTTCCTCATAGTCAAGTAATAGCGGAAGCATAGTAGCCATTGACTTGCAGTATGAAAATAGTATATAATCCACTTGTCATAACCAGAAAAATACCACTCCTAATGTTTAAGGACAAATTTTTGAAGGAATATGAGCTGAGGCTGTTCTCTGAAAATCTTCCATTGTCAAATTCTAGTAATATCAACAAAACACTAACATCAAACTTTCAGAAGGGATAAGCTATTTGAAATGAGATCCTGAAAAAGAATCATGAAACACTCTTAAAAAATGGTGTTTTGGTCCTCCCTGGTGGCACAGCAGGTTAAAGCACAGCACTGAGAAACTGAAGCCACTTCAGCATGAGTTCAATCCAGGGACCCAGAGGAGATCCACATGGCACAGCAGACCTCTCCTGACCCACCCGTTGCTCCTTTCAGGAGTGTACTTAGTCAATCTGCCTGCTCTGCTCCCCACTCTGTCTCTGGTGAAGACTCTCACTACCCCTGCACTTCTGGCCTGTACCCCAGCTCTCTATGCATAAATAAATAAATAAATAAATCTTTTTAAAAAAATGGTGTATCACAAACACACATAGAGACGAATACTTGCAAAAAAAAAAAAAAAGAATATAGATGGATAGATGGCACTATGAGAAAATGAATTACTTAGAAAATTGAGTATCATAAGATAGAGTGCCTTTGTATTCTTAGCCAATGTATTTATTAATGTTATATTTTTATAAATGTACACGATTGCCATATAAAAATCTATGGCTATTGTAGTCTAAATTGTTTTTTATAAAAGTATAAAATCCTAAATGGTAAGAAAGTACTTTATAATAATTTAGTTAAGGTGTTCCTTCTTTCTAAAGCTTACATAAAATGATGATATATCCTATAGTCAGTGACTCTTTAGTATGGATGAAATACAGTATATTAAATATAATTAAATACTTTATTCCCCAAAAGAGGCTTCAGGAACTTGCACCTTTGGGCGAATGCATGCAGCCATAATCATCTCACAGTGGACTAACTGAAGTACAAGATAGTGCTAGAAGTGATCCACATGGTTCAGAGCAGCGGAGGTCAGAGAGAAGCTTAGAAAACAGGTTGGCTTGGTGGTCTCCACTTGATGCAACAGCCCCCACTAACATGTGGATCCACTTAAAACCCAATTTAAATATGTTTCCATTTTCAAATACAGCTTCTATTAAATCAAAAAAAGAGGAGCATCTATTTTTGACCTTTACCACAGATGGAGTTACTAATTATCATTTTAAGTCTAATTCAAAAATCAGTTTCCCTGAAGGGAAGGAGCCCAGGTCAGAGGTAGTTGCTGTGGTACAAACAGCTTCAGGCATGGAGCTGAAAATAGAGTACTGGCAATGGAAAGAGGAAACACTCTGAAAATACATCCTAAATTGTGGAAGGTAAACCAAGGAGAGTCAAGGTCCAGCACAAAATTTTCTTTGTAACAAATAGGAAAATTCCAGTCTAAACTTTTCTAGTTCTTTCATAATTTAGTTTTGCATAAAAGTTTATCAGCCCTTTAATATTGGGAGAAAGTTAAATGATAGGAATGAGGTTATTAACATTCTAAGGATAATAACGTTATCCTTAATAATGAGGTTATTAACATTCTAAGGAAAATACACGTTGATGGGATCAATATTCAGCAATTTACTATACACAATTCTGTGTAACTTCTAAACATACATGCATTCAGGAAAAGAACATTTGTTGAATGGCATGTGATAGTGTCTTTGTACATATAAATACACATGTACTATACATTCTTCCTATCTTCTAAAGTAATTTGATGCCATTGGCAATAAAGGCTCAAATACAATCAAATCTTGAGGCAAAATTTTGTGAGTCAAAACTGAAGTTAAAAAAGATATTCAAATAATGGAAGCAGGGTAAAAGGAGTTAATGACACCTTTTTTTAATAGAACACAAAATTAGCACTGAGTTTCCATGAAATCAGACAAAAGAATGAAACTAAAACTTTTTTGTCTAAAAAGACTCATAATGTTCAGAAATAATAACGGGTATATGTGCTAAAAATCAGAACCCTCCGTTAGACCCTCCAAGTAAATATTTATCCAAAGCAGAGGAGTAATTTTAATTTGATAACTGGTAATGTCCTTCAAGAGAATAATTAGCATTATTTTACATTATTTCTGAATTATAATTATATGATAAAATGACAAACATATGATCTACTTGGCAAGGATGACATGCTCCAGTTTAAACTTTATTATATATTATAATTATATGATGTGGGTAAAAGTTGAAAAGATACCATTTCTGATTTAGGCAAGTAATGTAGCATAATTTAGTGTTGGCAATTCTCCTAGCCAAGGCCCATTCTGCAAATTCTGACACTCCAGGTATTATTAACAGGTTTTCCTGGCACATATGAAAATACAACATATGTCCATAAATTCAATCTCATTTAATACTTTTGGAACTGGATATATGCATTTGATTCTAACATAGGTATCCCATATTATAGAAAATTGAGGAAAACAGGGCATGATTTTATGGTACACTGTATATGGTACCCTACGTTAACAGTTATTGCTTCTTTCCTGCCAGTTATCAAGAACTGTGGTTTTGTTTTAAATTTGATACTGTCATGTCCACAAGGAAAGCAGACCTTTCCTTAAACCACAGGGGCAATATGATTGATCAAAAACAGAAAGGAATGGACTGTGGTTTTAGGCATATATAAACAGGCAACCTCTTCAGGACATATGTTCTTTCTTGAAAAAAAGAGACACTTCCATGAGGAGATTGCCACGCTCCTTTTTTTGCTTTCAGCAGGACTGTTTGAAAAGGTAATGCTGGCTTTGTGGTAGTAGTATTGTTTATCTTGTTTCCAAGATAGGTATACAAGAAAATTAGAGCAAAGCTGTCTCTTAGCCCTGATATCCCTGAATAGTTGAGTTAGCCAATTCTGGAACAATCATACCTCCAGAATTTTTGTCCTGGGAGATAGAGAGAGAGAGAGAGAGAAAGAGAGAGTCTGTGTGTGTGTGTGTGTGTGTGTGTGTGTTAGTTCTTTAGTTATTCTTCTATTTGTAGGCAAAAGCTTAACACACATTTTATATTTCTACATTTTCACAGAACTGAGCAAAACTTGACATTCAGCATACTAATAGAGAATGAAGAATGAGGATGAGAAGAAAAATCTGTGATCAGTCACACAAGATCATTGGTCTTTGCAGGAATATGTCCCCATGATGGTAACTAATAAGTATTTTTTTTTCTTAAATCAACTATGGTAATAATTTAATTGAGCAACCTAATTTAAATTTGCTATTGATTATCTTAAGACATCTGTACTGGAATCTTTTATTTCATTTGAAGTCATGCTAGCATGAGTTATCTTCTAAAAACAAACATTAAAAAGGAATATTAAAATAAAAGATCTGCATTTTTATCTCCCTTGATTCTCACATGATTGACCATTATTTAATACATAACTGTGAATAGCAAACTTTAGTGCTCTGTTCAAAAGATTGAGGAGGAGGTCTTGTCTACCCAAAGAAAAAGAAAAGGAAGTGCATAAGACCTCCACCTTATCTAATTATTTCCCAAGCAAAACATTACCCAGAGATTAAAAAAGCAAATTACAGTATGGGAGTTATTTTGTCATGTCATGAAAGCAATGTCTATCCTCTTCTATGGTTGTTTACTTTTTCTTTACTTTCGCTTCTCTCTGGAGTATTTACCTTAATTTTACATGGTCATTTGCTCTGCCATAATGGCAAACACTTCTGGCTTCCAACCCCGGTTGTTTTTTTTATTTGTTTGCTTTTTTTCACAGATTCTGATTTCCTCCAAGGTAGCAATATGCTACACTAAAAATATGTTTCCCAGTCATTCATGTTCCTAGAAGTACCCATCTGATATAATTCTGGCAGTGATATGAGAATAGATATCTATCAGGAGAAGATGCATATCACACACAAAAAAGAAACACTGCTGAAGGAGAAAAGGTTCATTTGGCCCTTTCTTTTCCTCCTTTTTTTTTTTTTTAAACTGCATAGATTTCTTTACCATTTGTTGAGCAAAATTCAAACAAATCTTCATGACCACTGTAATGGGGGAGTAGGAAATGGGAAATTTCCTTCCTCGTAATTCCACAGTAATTGTTCTCAACCCAGGACAATTTTACATGATAGTTTTGGTTGTTGGAACTGGGTAGTGGTTAAAGTCTGCTACTGGCATCTAATGAATAGAAGCTAAGAATGCTGTTTAAACATCCTACAGTATACAAGATATGCACCCACAACAAAGGCAAAGATTTATCTGGCCCAAAACAACAATAGTGCCGAAGTTGACAAATCTTTTTTTCCTGCTTCTTCTTTGGGCACAGAGCAAATATGATACCAGTGGTGCAGCAAGGATCTTATAATCATGAAAGGAAAGTACCAGGCATAACAGCAGAAGTCTGATTCCTTGACTAAATGTTGAAGCAACTGTCTTCTGATTTTTTGATGTGAGTTTAATAAATCCTATGTGCTTAATAGACTATTAGCCAGATTTCCTGTTGCCTCATAGCCAAATATACTTTAAGTAAGATATATTTAGTATTCAATTTATGGTCAAATTTATGTTTGACATGCAGCTAAGCATTCTGAATGAAATAGTAAACCAAGAATGGTTGATACCAAGACCTCTGGAACTTACTCTCCAGTGAGGAAGCCAAGCACCAGAAAGTGTGAAAGGTAGATCAGTCCTATTATAAATAATGTGTTGTGTGAGCTCAGGATAAAGACACCAGATGCAGTGAGTGAAAAGGCCTTGCTAATGAAACAGAACAATGTTCACCTGTCCTACTTTTGGGGCCAGTAGAAAGTTAGGAGGGAAGAAAGATTTGCATAAGGAAAGTAGAGAAACCTGAAGTGGCATGCAGTGTTAGGAAAAACAGTAATTAAGAGTCTTTTGAATGAATGAAGAACAAATAGGAAAAGAGCTCCAGGAATATAGTGTTTTAGACTTAACCCCATGAAGGTGGGATTCAGTTGTAAAGAGTTGAATGGCTCTGTATTCTGGACATTAACATCAATCTGTAAAGAATCAGAAGTCATTGGCCATTGTAATAAGAGTTCCATAAGCACCAGACATGTCTTTTAAGAAAAAATAAGTTTAGTGGATGGGACCTGGGTGATTCCTTTTACAAGTAATTAAAATATAACTAAAAAATCCTATCTTCCTAATACCATCTAACAATATACAGACATCAAACTTCAAGATACTTTAAAATGTGGCAGAGTATATTATTGAACTTCTATGGTTTCTAATCCTACTGTTTATTCCAATTGTGTTTTGCTTAGAAGAGCTGCAAATTAATCATTTTAGGTAATTCCTAAAATGATTCCTTGTGTAAAATATTTTTTAAAAGAATTCTATAACTTGCTGAAAAGAATGGGAAAATGATAAATACCAGGGGGATTTATTAACACCTATATCTATATTAATATTGCCCACAAAAGATGTTAACATTAGATCTTATGTGGAAAACTGTTTTTACAAAACTCAACTTGGGTTTATAGCTATACTGTTCAATTACAGCTACCTAATTATCCTATAAAACATCCTAATACTAAGGAAATTTGAAGAAAGATAAAGCCTGCCACTGGAGAACAATCAGACAATAATAAAAGTGGAATAAAATATGAGGATTTTAGGGTTGAAGAGACTTTAGAGAACACTTCTGGAAAGTCATCCTGCCATGCATAGAGTCATCAAGCCTTCAAACCCTCAGCCACAAATGGAGTTCTCAGCCTACCTTCTGTGAGTGTATATTCCACCTTCAATTGCAAAACAATTCTAACACTCATGTTGGAAAACATGTAATATCTAAATATAAAAAGAAAATTAAAATTAACATTCTCGTTTGTGAAATTTATCACAAGATAACACGCTACTGCAAGAATAAAGTAAAACTGACAGAAAGAACTTTCAAGGGGGAAGGTAGGAGATGATGGGAAGGAGGGAAGCTAAAGAGGGCTTTTCTTAACCCCACACTGAAGGAACTCTGATATAGTTCCATGAAAGACTGACTTTCCTCAATTTCTGCTTATGTTAAGAGGATTGTAAAGACTAACTGCAGAATTGCAGGCTTACAGAAAACAGTTACTACTTCTAATCAAACCATGTCATCAGAAGACCCAAGTAATGATTAACTTCCACTTTCTGTGTGAATCACTCAATCATTCAGCAGTACAGGTAGACTGAGATTCATTTTCTGCTAAGGACATGGTAAACTTAACTTCCTGTATTTAACATTTAATATTTTAAATAAGTGATGGCTCTTGCTTCTGAGCTCATTCAAAATGCTAGTATAAGACTAGGTTATAATGGTTGACTGAAATGCTAAGAAATTATATTAGATTTCACACTCAAACACATTTACCCAACCTCTTTCTAGTGAATAATACACATTCACATATATATATGTACATATATATAATCCTATTTATAATTAAGCACCATTGATTTGAGAAATATATCATAACCCTCTAATTTTCATGTAAGTATGAGAACCTCAGTAAAAATCGTCTAATATAGTTTTAGTATGAAAGAAAAAATTAATTTTTTATAAAATGCAGA
The DNA here is from genome assembly GCF_000260355.1 of Condylura cristata. Classification (NCBI taxonomy): domain Eukaryota; kingdom Metazoa; phylum Chordata; class Mammalia; order Eulipotyphla; family Talpidae; genus Condylura; species Condylura cristata. Next base: position 11,319,337 of record NW_004567104.1, on the reverse strand, counting down.
ATAACAGAATACAGGGTCAACTATCTAAATTCGTGTTTCCTATGTCCTATATGTATCACCATGGTCTTGGAAATTAAAAAAAAAAAAAAAAAAACTGGTGTAATACCTCAGTGGAGACCAACTGCTTGAGGCTTGGAATAATCACAAATTAATCCAATATTAGACACGATTTTCCTCATCTCTATAGCACACTAGCAACCTCCTCTGGAATACAGGATTTTAATTCAAAATCTCAACCCAGATAATTTTAAATTCACTGCAGAAGGGTTTTCTTGTCTACTCACAAAGCAGGGCTGGACGGTCAGAAGCCGGTGGAGAACGTTTGAAATGTTTGGACTACCTTCTCCTCCCAGGGGAGTTTATTGCCCAATAATGCATAATCTATTAGCTGCTCGTCGCGAGGGATCTAGGGAGTGACATCTTGACTCGAACCACGCAGATCAGAAAGCCACTTCGCCAGAAAAGGTGGGGTGGGGGGAGGAGAGGAGAGGGGGGGAGAAGAGCAACTTTCTTAACCCGGTCAAACTAAGAGGAGGAACCCACCCTGAACTAGCCAAAGGGCCTGAGGAGAGCAGCGGCTGAAAGCAGCTCCTCTGCGCTCCGCCCGGGAGTCATCAAGGGTTTTCTTCAGGAGGCGGCATTGTTCCTCCATCTGCTCAGCCACGGTATTTCGCCAGGGAACCCTCCCCGCTCGCTTGCAATCCTTTATCTCTTTGGTACCTCTCTGCCGACGTCTGGACGCGGAGTCTCTGTGGTCCCTGGGCTCAGCTCTAGAGTGAAACGCTGCAGTGACTGGGGCGCCGCTCGAAGGCGTCGGGGGCGACTGCACTCTTCCGCCCGAGCGCGGGCAGCGTGCGCGCCACACCAGGGCGCTCTCCCTTTCCTCCCGGTCTCTCCGACTCGCGCGGGCTCTCACGGCCTCCTATCCCGGACCCGGGCTCGCGGGGCCTACGGTGTCTCCTCGCGCGAGCTCCGCGCGCTCCGCCGCGGCCGCCGGGTCGTCGGCGCGGTCGACGTGACGCCCCCCGCGCGCAGGCC
>NW_004567104.1:11311604-11317441 GCF_000260355.1 Condylura cristata | reverse complement strand
GATTTAAACTCTAAAAACCAGTAAACCACCAGCAACCCCACCACTAACCCCTAGCAACCCCGTAGAATTGGAAAAGGATAGAAAAAGAAAGAGGGAGAGATAGAAGACAGAACTGAGCGATTCGTGGAAGGTGGGGATGGAGAGGGAGCGAAAGGGAGTAGGGAGTAGGAAGTTCTTGGCAATCCCCGGGATTAAGATAAACGCTGGAGCTCGGCGGACGCAGGAAGCTCCCTTACCTTTTTCTCTCTAAGCCCCGTTTGCACCTGCTCTGCAACCATAAATACTTCGTGGTGTTTAGTGTGCAGCCAAACGAAGGCCGAATGTTAAACAATTCTTCACACTCCCTCCCCTTTTTAAAAAGCAGGCTCAAAAGAATGTTAATACTGTTCTCGTTATCCGTCAGCTCCAAAGCATTCCGCTTTCTCAGGACGAGAGCCGGTTCCCAAGCGCTTGGGCACCCACAGCGTATATGTATTTATATGTTATGCGGTCGGTATATGAACATATATACGTTTTCTGCATATAAATCCAAAAAGAAAAACACCATAGATGCCTCTGAAAGCGGGAGGAAACGGGGAAGAGAAAAACTTGGCAAGCCAAACGTATCCAAAGCTTTCGTACCAGTAGTCACCTGCTTCAATATGCAGAATTCCCGAAATTTAGAGGAAGAAGGAAGAAAATAAAAATTAAATTAAATACCCCAAACACACACTTGAAACTGGAAGACGCCTAAGACGCGTGGAAATGGAGAAGATGAGAAGCTCTCCCGAAGGTACAGATCCGTCAGCTAAGTGAGCAATCGCCTCCGAAAATCGCGAGCGGGGAGGTGGCTGCAGATGCGTCCCCTGCTCGGGTCCCCGCCGCCGCCGCTGCTACCTGTAGACACGCGCACTCACACGCAGACACACGCGCGCACACACAGCACAACCTCCTCGCTCTCTCCCCCTTCTCTCTGTGGCTTTGTCGGTGCTGGAGACTGAATCAAGCTAGACCCATCCTCCAGACCCGTCCTGCCCCCTTAGAACCATGATTTCCTTCCCAGCCACCCCCTCCTCGCTAGGCTTATTGCGGGGCATCCCCTCCCCCAGCACCCCCTCCCCCAGGCCGGCGCCTCGATTGCTGTGGGGGTGGGCTTCGGGGGCGCAGGTCCCGCGGCGGCCGACGTGATGCTGTGGAGGTCCCTCCCTTTACAAGTTCCGCCCTCCACCCTCCCTCCCTCCGAGGCGACCGAGCCTCCTCTGCCCGCAGCGCCCGCTGCGCCCTAGGCGGCAGGAGGGGTGCAGGGCCCGGGCGTCACGTGTGACGTTCGCCAAACCACTCCGAGGAGCGAGTGAGTGAACTGGCACCGCCGCCGAGCCCGAGGCCTCGGACGCAATGAGTTTCTCTGTTCCCGGCGACATTGTGCTCCTTTTCCAGGCGTTTTCGTCTAGGTAACTGAGAGCTCAGAGTTGGAGGCAACAGCCTTCCAGTATGCCTCTTTGGGGTACCCCCTTGGTAGATCTCTCGCCACAAAACTCCCCCCTGTTTTATGTTTCCACCCGCTAGTGGTAGAGTAAGCTCCGATTGAAGCTTCTGTTGTGGCTCGGTTTGGTGAAAGGAGTGGAAATGCAAAGACACAGCCTTTGGCCTCTTCTCCTTACCCGCCACCCCCAGCTGCACCACAGCTTCTGCCACTGGTTAGGTGAATTTTTTAAAATTCATCCTAGCTAATCACTGTTGGCTTTTGTGAGGGTTGTGACTCACTATACCACTTTGTTTACACTTAACCCTCCTCCGAACAGCCCATCCCTGTGCATTTTTAATGCAAATCAGTTGGGGGAAGGAGTCCTGCCAACAGAAACATTAAATGAATTGATTGCAACTCGTAATAATCACAACTCCCCTACCCGAAAAGCCTCACGAGGACGAAATCACTAGGAGAAATCAATGACACTTGGTCTAGAGAAATATTTTTTTGTTGTTTTTGTGTATGTGTGTGTGTGTGTGTGTGTTTTTACTTATTGTTTAGGTGCTTGCTTCACATTCCTCAATTGCATGTGGGATTTAATCTGTAAAATTCAGTAAAAGAAAGAGAACTTTCTTTTACAATTAGGCTACAGTTACTTTGAACCATCACTCTTTAATTAATAAAAAGAAATAAGAAAACAAGTTTCCATCTTGTTATATTTGTTAAGAACAACAAATAGACATAAATATTCAGATTCATTATACATAAAGGAAGTCAGTACCATACTTTTCTGACATCATTTTAGAAATAAGGATGTGTTCTCATTTTTTCCTTAGGTGATGTGTTGACAAATAGTAAATTTCTTTATTGCTTTCAAGAAAATTGAAATTTAATTAAAGCATGTATCTGACTCTCATCGACAGATCTATACTGCCCAAATGTGACTAAATCCTCTGACACTTCTAGAATTCTCTGGAAGTCCCACAAGTTAACAACTAAGTATTACAATATCAACAAAAGTGCCTAATTGAAGTCTCTCAACTTTCATGAAACTATACAATTGAGGTAACTTAATGTAGGACTTTATATGATAACCACAGAATCAAATTTTATAAATAAATGAGAATGATTTTATAAAATTGTTCATTGTAATTTACAGTTTGCAAAGTCTCGCATATATTGAGCCGTGAGTGCTTCTTTCTAAATGGAACAGCAAAGGGTAATATCTTAAACTTACAAGTAATGACTGAACATTTTCCATTTCTAATATTAGATTATTGTGGGGTTTTTTTTTAATTTTTCTTTCCACAGCTACACTTTATCAGTTGGGGACTATTATCTCATTTTTATGAGATAGTCTTACACAAAGCCAAAGAATTTTACCAGAATAGAGTTCTCATCAGGCAGCATTTATCACAATCTATAAATACAAGGAAATAAGTTAAATTTCTCTTGCCCATTTTTTTCTCCACTTTCCTAGTCAAATACCTTCAGGAAAATAAACCCATCCCATGGTATTTGTTTCCAAAAACAATTAAACAGCAAGATGAGATGTCTCATTTTATTTTCTTTCATTGGCATGCAGTCAAGTGTTAGGATCTGCTATCAGATTGGCTGAGTTTGAATCCTGAATTTGTATGTAAGTCATTATTGACTGGTGTATGTTACTTAATCTCCCTAAACCTCAAATTTCATCTCTGCAAAATAGAAATGATAATGATGTAGCTTTTGTAGTTAAGTGGATTTGGAGTATGGGATCCTTGGGCTCACTCTGGGAAAGGTTTCACCAGAGCTTCACTTTCAGCAGCATATGGTGAGTCTCTAAGCGAGTTTCTCCATGACACCTGGATGGTTAGCTGCATTTAAAGAGTACGTTTATTAGGGAAAGGGAACAGAAGGATAAAGGACACTTGCTTAGACACATGTGGGCAAAAAGAGCTGCCCTGAAAGGGACAGGTCTGCTGACAGGACTGCATGGTGGCAGGCAGGCAGCCTTGAGGAGAACTGCCTCTGCTGAGGAAGGTCTAAGGCAGGTGCAGTTCAGGGCCAGGCAGGAGGGTGCTGCCCTGAAGAGGGAGAGAGTTGGTGAAAAGAAGCACCTGTATAGGCACAGGTGGGCAGGACTGCTGCCCTGTGCCAGTGCAGAGATTGCACTGAAATAGTTTTGTTCTCTGAGCAGTTCATTCCTTTGTGGAGTGGCTTGTTTGTCGTTGATTTTGGATAACTAGAATAGGGACTGGTGATTCTGAAGTGGGCCAAATCTCTACTTCTCTACCCTCAGTCTGTGCTCCAGACACTTCCTACAGCAGTCATATACCTGCTTGGGTCTTAGGTCCTGTGATAAGGTATTAAAGCCTAAGGAACTTGGTTTCTAGGACTGGGCTAATGGTCATGTAAGTCCCCTCTACCCCCACCTCCTGGTGTGAGTCAGGTTTTAATCTTGTGATGCCCCCTTCAGGTTTTCTATTCTTTCCTCCATCAAGAGTAAGAGTATCTACTTTATTGGAATATTGTAAGGATTATCTAAAATAATACATGGAAGCACTTGGCACACGAATATTCTTTTCAGTGTTCACTCTTTTTTTTTTTTCGTATCTATGTGATATATTTCTATACCTGATTCTAAAATCAGTATATGTAGTAACATTTGGGTTCAGGTATTAAAGACTGATCATGAAATTTGTTTGCTTGCATTGTTATTACCTCCAACATGGAAGTCACATGGTGATTTGAAGTAAATCCTACTTCCTGCTTCTTCTTCTTCTTCTTTTTCTTTGTTTTGTTTTATGGCACTGCACCTGTCTATTATTAACTAATTTTAGTGTAAGGGGTCATATTAAATGTGGGTGATGAGCTAGGAAAGAAAATGTTAAACACATGAATAAGCGATGAAGACATCAATAAAAATGTAGGAGATTAAGTTCAATTTACATTGCAAATGATGTAGTGTTCTAGCTTGTGACCTTAGCCTAACTATGCTTTCATTTGCTGTCTTTCACCATGCCAAGGACTGTTTGGAATGAATACTGGAACTGCCTGTAATGTAAAATACAAATAAAAATACTGTGAAATTGTTCCAAGCAATCCATTCCCCTATAGATTTGAGAGATGTCAGTATAGCTCACATGTGAATTACTAGCATTTTCTGAAAATATTGGCTCAAAGAGCCAATCCACTGGGTAGGAGTGAGGAAAAAAATCACTAGAGGAATAACAAAATTAACTTTTAATTATATGTATTCTACCTAATTGCCATTATGGAGAAATTTCTTTCCCAAAAATAAAAACAAAAACATTGAAAAAGTAAGGTAGGCTTGACAGTGAGTATTATATTTTATTTTGGACACTTTAATACAGTAGTATGTACACTCAGTTTGCTTTTAGCTCAGAAAGTCATTAAGGTGAAATTTTTTCCCCCAGACATTTTATACTTATAAAGAAAATTCGATGGCATATTCATCTAAAGTAAAGGAAAAGCAAAAAGATTCCTATTCTTTGGAAAATCCCCAAGACTTAGCAGGAGATTACCACACTTATTTTATCTTTTCCAAAGAGTATAAGAGGGAAAAATATTAATACAATGTATGAAATTTTACGTTGTCTTCCTTATAAATCATATGTATTTTATTTAAATTGGTGCAATATAAATCATATACTGAGGCTTTTATAGGGAAATGAGATTTCTTATTTCAGTTCTCAAAGAAAGAAATAAAAGAGCAGGCCCTCCCTGGTGGTGCAATGGGTAGAAGCGCAGCACCATGAAGCTCATCACAGCTGCTTCAGCCACTTCCAGGAGAGTGTGATCCCCTGCCAAGGAGGTGACCCTCTTGGCACAGCAGACCTCTCCTGACCCACCTGCTGCTCCCATCAGTGGTATCCTTTATAGATCTACCTGTTCTGCTCCCCACTCTGCCTCTGTTGAATCCTTTCAACCCCTGCACCTCTGGCTGGTACCCCAATTCTGTATGCATAAGTAAGTAAGAAAGAAAGAAAATAGCTTGTTGAACTGTGGTTATTGCCAAGTGGACCACCTGTACAGTTTTGTGGCAATGTTTAAATATAACATAGGAAAAGATAAACACATTAATAATACAGAAAAGACAGATCCTGACCCTTTGCCAGCTATCTTTGATAAAATATAGTAGTTCAGATTTCCCAACTAGTTTACCCACTAACAACCTCTCCTTTACATGTGGTCTGTTCAGGATAGTCAAATTCATCTTTTTCTTTAGTACTTATGAAGTCAAACTGTTACAGGACAAAGAGAGAGGGGCACCACTGAAGCCCCAAACTTGCCTGTTCTAAATGGGTTCTGCCATCCACTGTATCAAGATAAAACATATAAAACTTTAATGAAAAGGGACCTTGATACAGTGAGTATACAATACAGA
>NW_004567104.1:11301994-11311504 GCF_000260355.1 Condylura cristata | reverse complement strand
GGGACCCATGGAAAAGGGTCAGAAATGGCCAGACAAATCTGGGAGGAAAAGAGCACAATCAAAATCAGTATAAACACTGCCATAGTCACCTCCCTACAGGTATCTCACTCACATCTGCCTTAACCAGTCCATGGCCAGGAAACAAGCACAGTTTCTTCATCACATGCTTGCTGCTCCATGTGGCTTCCTCAGGTCTCCTCCTGGCTCTCCATCCTGCTTCCTTCTTCTCCCCAGATTCCTTTTTCTCTCCTCAGCTCTACCCTCCTTCTGGGTGGGGCAGGGAACCTGGAACTTTCCTTTTCCTAGGGGCCACCCTGTTACAAAACCAGTTCTGAAAATCCCTAATGACCTATATTTCCGATCATGTGACACAGAGACTTCTTATCCTAAGCTCCAAATTCAACATTGTGAATTTGAGAGCAGAAACCCCTTAGTGTGTAATATAACCTAAAATTTCTAACTGACTTTAAAAAACAAACAAAACCAAAGTAAACTTGGTCTCATTTCCTAATAATTTACACAGCTTTCTCTCCCATTACTTCTCATTCTAATTTCCATATTTATTCCAAAAGATATAATTCACTGGCATCCAAAGGAAATTCTAATGACTTAGAATTGTGCTAGCCAACTGCCCTCTCTATCAACTGAAAACTACAAAAAATGACTACCTCAAAGATCCCCTCAGCCTGATATTGTCCCTTACTCTGAATGTAACTAATGTACATCTTCCATAATGCAATTGAACAGTCTGTCTCCAGTTCCCTTTATTTCTGAAACTTTTGCTTCCCTTGATATTTCCAGGATACCAAACAATCTCTACCCTCATACCTTTGCACTTACCATTTCTTCTACCTGACCTCTATTCCTCCTGGTGACTATATGACTCTCTCCCTTATTCATATACTTCTCTGATTAGATGTCACCTTAAAAAGATGTGGTCACTGACTCTGCTACTGAAAATAGTACTCCCCTCCCCATTCACTGTCTTCTTATAATTGCTTCCAAGTACTTATTGTAACCTAATTGCATTTATGTGTTAATTTGCTTTACTTCATCAAAAGGTAACTGCAGTGGAATCAGGGAATTAGTCTGTTTTATTTGCTGCTGTATGCCAAACACCTGGAACACCTGGAGCACCTGGAAATATGCCTGACTTGTGTTCTGTAAGTAGTTTAGTGGGTAAATGAAACAATAAATGAATATGATCAATTTGATTTACAAATAGCAATTTGGGGAACGTGATTATATATTTTTAGCCAACAATTGAACATAAAGGCATAAGAATTTACTCAAATATTTTTAAAAACATTTTTTTAATGTATGTCTCACTTAAAATACATTAAAATCATAATTATAGAACATGGGCCCAACTTCTTGAGATAATTGTAGAACAGGCATATATTAGACCTAAATGGGATCATAAAGCAATGATCCCACATTTCCAAAGATAATCTGTTCACTTAAGAGCCAATGGTACTTTATCACATATGACTTAGACTCACTTAAGCTCAGAGTTTTACAATTCTGTTTATTTTTTGCTGAAATCTTCATAAAACAAACTTTTTCTATGGATTTTTACTGTCTTTAACAGTGTATCTACATAATGTTGTTTACTTAGATTCTAAAATACTTCTTAAATCTATTGAAATTTATAGAAGTATCTACAAAAATCGAAAATCACATTTATAATATATATTACATTTCATTCTTAAGTAAGTCAAATTTAGCCCACACTGCTTATTGAGTGAATTTTCACTCACTAATACTTTGAGTCCCTTTCTATCCATATTACCTCATTATTGAAGATTCAAAAGAGTGATGAGACAGAGCTCCTTCCCACTTTTTATGTATAATATCTTTGAGATAATATTATGCCTAGCACGTATGATATCTTAGTGCAAACAAAAAGACTTTCCAGAAAAGGACATTCCAAGCAGAGTAATCTGTGTAATGGCATATACTTATTAGAGAACAAAATGTGTTTGTTATTAAAGGTAAATAGGTCAGTTTACTGCACACCTGAAGAGGTATGAATCTATCTTCACAAAACATACCCTATGTTGTAAGCTAATGTTAATGAAAAAAAAAAATTTTTAAAGCAAGTAGCTCAGGTTAGCTAGAACATGGGAGCTATCTAAGACAGTAGCAAGAAATGATCTTCTCTATAAATAGGGTCAGATATTGAAGGGATTTGCATGTCAGGCAACAAAGTTTATCCTTAAAACTGAGACAGGGCCAGTGGAGGTCATTAAACAAAATAATGTGCCTTTTAGATAAGTCTGTCTATACCAATATGAAATAGACTGGGAAAGAGGTAAAAGCAATGACAAGAAAGCTAGTTTTGAAACTGCTGCACTAATGCATAAAAAAGATTGGAGTGTCTAAGCTAAGTATAACAGCAAATTAAAAGTAGTTCATTAATACAAGAAACATCTGGGAAATAACTGACTATGGAATGTAAAAGAAGAGTTTTAAAAGAGTTTTGAGGTGGATGAATGGACCTGTCAATAATGTAGGGTTGATTTTTTAATATACCTGTTTCACAAATAAAGAAGCCAAGTCTCAGGTGTAAATACTAATCCATGCAGAGCAATTCAAACTTGAAACTTTGTCCATTGCCTCCCAGTTCAATTAACTTACCACTGTCACATACTGTCCTCCTGGACTTAAAAGTAATGAACAGGTATAAAACTCACTCTCAAATATTAGTTGGTCAAAGTGAGTGTTTAATATGTGTTCAAGAGAAAACTATTTAAGCTGGAAAATATTGGTAAATGTCTGAAATTTAAGTATTCAACATTGTTATTCAACAAGACAGTACTATGGCTAATGTAAAGAATTGTCTAAAATTCTAGCAAATGTTGGTGTGTGTGTGTTTGTGTGTGTGTTAGAGAGAGAGAGAGAGAAGCAGAGGGAGAGAGAGTAGAAAGACACTATGCTGCTGTAGCAAGAAAAAGTGCAACCCAAGGACTGAATTTCTTCTTATAGGATCTGTTTGACTTAAAGATGTGGCATCAAGGATAAATGCCCTCAATAAATTAATCTTCTAGATGGACACTAGTAATTTTAAGAAATATTTTATGAAATATGAATAAATGGCTTCTGGTAATTTATGAGTAAAATCCTCCCAGAATGACCTTCTGTAAGATAACGATAAATTCTGAACATAATACCAAAAAGCAACTACATGGAGGTATTTTAGAGTAAACAGGAGGCAGATTCTTGTAAGGAATTCACACACAGAAAAGGGGAGATATACAGAATGATTTATTTTTGTAGTAGTTAAGCTAGAGGTAGGAGTGGTCAGAAGGTGGGAAAACCAGTAATTCCTTGGTTTTAGGAATCAGAGAACTGAGTCCAGGGTAAACTGAAAAAGAAGGAAAATCTCAGGAAAAATAAAATAGCCATATAGAGGATGCTAAAATGTTCAATGTCAATTTGAATCTCAACCACTGAGGACAGACAGGTTCATACAGTTCAGTTTAAAAGAAAAATCTGATTTATCACTGGAGTCATTGCTCAATTTGCAACTAGAATCTAAACAAGATAAATATCTTCTAAAATAAAAGGGATAATGTTATTTGAAGGAAAAACAATAAAATTCAGAATCTGTAACTGAATTCATAAAACTCAAGATATAATCCAATATTACCTGATTACATTTAAAATTTAGGAAAATGGATTATGTTTTCAAGAAAAAAGGAAAATGAGTTGGAACCATCCTGGAAATTATGTGTTGGAATGAATTGACCAAGATTTTCAAACAGTCATTATAAGTACTCCAAATGAAATGAATGAATATATGATTGTAGTGAATTAAAAAGTAGGAAATTTAAACAGAAATATAAATGATAAGACTGAAAGATATTTTAGATTTGAAAAATACTGCAAATAAAAAAAAATTCACAACCTGTTTGAAGGTAAAACATTAGATATTATCCAATGTGAAGAACAGTGAAAATACAAAGAAACTAAACAGGAAATATAAACCAGACCTGTACTTGTGGCTAAATGGTTAAACTCTTTTCAGAACATATAGCACAAAAGGAAAAAAAAGAAATAAAACCCTGCATCTCTTCTTTTCTCTGAGACTTGCTTTTACAGATACATATACTCGGAGGTTTATATAAGCTTGAACTGAGCTCCAAGGCCAGTTTCTGTTAGAGGAGACAAAAGGCCAAAGAGGGGGGCTGCCCAGAGGCAAAGGGTCCACTGACAGAAGTCTAGAATTCCTGTTGCACAAAGAAAAGCTTTTCAAACTTCTTCATTAACTGCCTGTAACTAACCAATGAACTTCAGCCAAGTTCACATTTTTGTCTTTAGCCCAATCCTTAGGCAATATTTAACTCCTTTTTTCTCCATTCCAACCCCTTTTAAAATCTTTGTTATTTGGAGAGAGATGTTTGAGTTTCTTTCCTTGCCAATTAATATAAAATAAAGTTTTCTGGGATGTCTCAAACGCTGATGTCATAATATTCAGCTCAAGTAGCAGTGAGCATATTGTCTAGTAACCAGTCGCAGAGAACAGAAGATACCACCAATTTCTGAAGAATAAATGGTTGCTGGAACTTTCATTTTTTGCTGACATAAAAATGATGCATCTGTTACAGGACAAGGTGGAGGGTATCCCAGAACCCCTAAAACTGCCAGTTCTAAATAGGTTCTACCATATGTTTCATCAAGACAAAATTTTCTCTGATGAGTAAAAACTTTAGTGAAAATGAACTTTAATCCAATTAGTGTCCAACCAACACAAGAAAAAGAATGAAATTTTCAAATCAAGCAAGTTATCCATTCCCTCATGGGTAAATGCCCAGTCAAGCAGTTTGGCCCAAAGCAGGACCGCTATGGCCCAAAAGTTTGCCACTAATGAACCTTCTGATGAGGACCCATGTAAAGGGTCAGAAACAGTTGGACAAGTCCAGAAGGAAAAAAGAAAAATGAAAATCAAGATAAATGCTGCCATTCTTAATCTCCCCTCATGGGTCTCTCACCCTTGTTTGTTTTAAGTGTCTCCCTCTATGATGTCCTCCAAGTCCCTGGTACAAGTCCAAACTGAGAAGCAAGCTCAGCTTCACTTTTCTCTCTGCTCCAGACCTACTCCAGGTCTCCTTCTTGCTCTTGTTCCTTCTTCCTTCTTCCACCTCCAATATCTTCTCCAGCCTCTCCTCCTCCCTGCTCAACTCCACCCTTCCTTGGGTGGCAGAAAACCTGGAACCTCTCTTTTCCTGGGGACCAACCTATTACAAGTCCACTTTGAAAAATAGAAAAATAGTTTCCCAGTTTCTTTCTTTTCATAAAGAATTATTTATTATCTATTTTTAAAGATTTATTTATTTATTTACTCATACAGAACTGGGGTACAGGCCAGAGGTGCAGGGGCGGTAAGAAGATTCACCAGAGAGAGTGGGAGCAGAACAGGCCAAATGACAAAGTACACTGCTGAGGGGAGCAGTGGGCAGGTCAGGAGAGGTCTGCTGCGCCATGTGGGTCACCTCCGGGCGGGCGGGGTTCGAACTCATGCTGAAGTGGCTTTAGCTTCTTAATGCTGTGCTTTAACCCGCTGTGCCACCAGGGAGGGCCCCTACTTATTTATTTTTAATGTCTTTTAAATATTTGTTTATGCATAAAAGAACTGGGTTACAGGCCAAAGCTGCAGGGAGGAGGCCATGAAAGGATTCACCAGAGACAGAGTGGGGAGCAGAACAGGCAGACAGACTGAAGTACACTGCTGAGGGTACCAGTGGGCAGGACAGGGAAGATCTACCAGGCCATGTATGTCACCTCCCTGGCTGGGGATGGAACTTGTGTTATGGTGGCTGCAGTAAGCTGCATAGTGCTGTGCTTTTAACATGTACTTTCCATAGAATCCAGTATTTAAGAATTAAATGTATAGGTATACATTTAGATTTGCATGCATTTTTTTTAAATATTTATTTATTTATGCATACAGAAATGGGTACAGCCAGATGTGCAGAAGCAGTGAGAGGCTTCACCAGAAACAGAGGAGGGAGAAGAACAGGCAGATCTACATAGTACACTGTTCAGGGGAGCAGCGGGTGAGAAAGGAGAGGTCTGCTGTGCCATCTGGATCACCTCTGATGTGGGGATTGAACTTGCACTGAAGTACCCACAGCGTGGTTTAGTTTTGCAGTATAGCACTCCAAAGCGCTGTGCCAACAGGGTGGGCTTCCATGCAAATTTTTAATGGAAGCTTAGAGTAGAAAAATTTAGGATGGAAGGTTTCATGAGGGTAAACACCAGCAGTAGGTAGGGACTATCCCAAACTAATCTGACCACAAGGAGAAAATTTCATCAAATAACATTATAAAAGAACACCTGTTACCCACCTGTGAATGCAGGTGTCTTGCTTTGCTTGTTTTATTCTCAATGAACTTGCTGTGTGCTGATGATGGAATAGCTGCTGAGTTCTTTCTCATAGGGGCCCAACAAACTGCACCCCATCATTTGAACCCCAATATTTTCATGACAAGGAATTTTTCCTAATTGTTTCAAACTGAGAAAATGCTAAATGCTTATTAACTGGCAAGTGCTCAAAGAAAGTGTATTATATCTATATTTGGGGTTTTACTCAGCAACAAAAAAAGAACAAGTTTCAACAAATTATGCTAGGTGAAAAATGTTCAAAACAAAATATTACTTGCATCATGATTTAATTGGTATGACATTCTACAATATGCAAAGCCATTCTGAATGGATCAGTGGTTGCCTAGGGCCAAGGTTGGTTAGGCAATCAGTATGTTTGGGTCAGGAGAGAACTTTTGAAACTACTGGGAACATTCCTTATCTTAATCATAGTTGTCTTTTTTTTTTTTTTTAAGTCTACACAATTACCAAAATTCATCAAACTATTTGTTTTAAGTGGAAGAAACTTATTGTATGCAAATTATTCCCAAGTTGACCTAAATAAAGGTAAAGAAATGAGGTGTAGTTGAAAAGCTAATGTGAAACCCTACAGAAGATTTTGCACACTGAAGCCAAGGGACTTGGACTCAGTGCAGTTGGCAGTAGGAAAAAGAAATGGAAGTTCTTATTGATGCTTTAGGAAGATTAATCTAACAGCAGAATGTACGATAGACTAAAAAAGGAAGTGAAAGACTAAGAAACCTGTCCAGATCACCAGGTCAAATCTTACATGGTAGCAATTAAGAGTGAAAAAGAAGAGATTTGGTGGAACTATTTCAAACAAGGAAATTAATTATTTGAACAATCATTAATAAAAGATAAAGCTAAAAATACTATATGAAATAATTTACTTAAAATTATATATCAGTGTTTGCCCATTGGAAAGAGTTAGAAATAATTATTTTTGGTTTTTGTACCAGGTAACTACTCTACATTGAACATCTCTCTGTCAATCACTCACCACTTATTATCTTTCATAATCCTCACAACTAAACTCAGAGGTAGTTTTACTAAGGCCATTTTATAGATACAGAAACTGAAGCCCCATGTTTAAGTGAATTGCTCAAAAACACATAACTAAAATGTAAGAAAACTGAGATCTGACTTAATAGCCCTAGATTATACTGAAAGAATAAATTATTTCTGTCATTACACTGTAATGAAGTCAAAGAAAATATGAACTGAGAAAGAGTTGTTGAATCTAGCAACAAAAAGATTTGAGTAGAAAAAAAGGACAAGATCTTTGAAGTTAAGAAGACTAATCAGAGAATGAATGAACAGAAATTTAATGCAACTTTGATTACCTAATTCCTTTCTCTTTACCTTCAATGGTATTTTTTTCATAGTAGAAATACAGACTACCTTTCAACATTATCCACTCTCTGTGGAATGCAACTGACAGAAGCTCTAATTAAATAAGACAAGCAAACTTTCAAAAGACAAAAACATATTTTGGGGGGGTTATGCAACTGAGAAGTTCAAGGATTCATTTCACTCTCACCATGACTGTATTTAGAGGCTTAACGGAAGTCATGAAATTTTTCTACTTTCCTTTCTTCCTTCCTTGGCTTGCCTCAGCTGTATATTCTAGCATCTCTCTTCAAATCTGGGGCAGGATGCCTATCAGCATCTCCAGATATGTCCTTTCAGCATATTATCCCCAGAGAAAATTACCTAGTTATCACCAGAAAAGAAATCCTATGGAGGACTTAAATGGCATTGCCTGGGTCACACATACTCTTTTCTATAACTAGGGATAGAGTTGATTTGCTTTGCCAAGCCCAGGACATATGATACACACCAACACCAGGTAAGAGGGCCTGCAAAGACTTACATGTACAGTGGAGTCTGAGGCAGGAAAACCCTAGGAAAAGGATGGTTGTCAGAAAAAGGAGGCATAAAAGCTTTCTGATAATGATTTGCCATATGTTTTTCTAGTTTTTTCTCCTACTTGTGCTTTCCAGTTCATTCTATATTGTAAAACTGGCTAAGATGCTACAAAACTGAATCACATAATTTTGCTTAATTTGTATTCTCTAACACTGCATGGTGAAATATAAATTCTAAAAACTAATACATTGCACATATTAGGTCCTAATGAATGTACATTGAAGGGAATTGTCTAATTCATTAGATATTCAGGATATACCAAGACACATGGGGCAGAGCCACTATTTTCAAAGAGCTTTTGATTTGCAGGTTAGAGAAAACACACACACAAATGACCACAATATGAGCTAAAATAAAGAGAGTAGTGGGAATTCAGACAAGGAAAAGATGAGGGACATTTGAGGGCAGGGGAAATGAACTTCAGAAAAATCTTGGGCCAGAAGAAATTATTTTACTTGCCTGTTAAAGTGATCAAACAACTTAGTATATATTTTTGAATGATTTTTTATTTTAATTTTTAAAAAGATTTATTTATGCATACAAAAACTGGGGCACAGGCCAGAGGCATGGTGGGAATGGGGATGAGAGGATTCACCAGAGACAGAGGCAGAGTGGGGAACAGAACAGGCAGATTGACTGAAATACATTGCTGAGGGGAGCAGTGGATGGGACAGGAGAGGTCTGCCCTGCCATGTGGTTCATCTCTGTGACTGGGGATTGAACTCATGCTGCAGTAGCTGCTGACAGTCTTACAGTGCTGTACTTTAACCCCTTGCACCACCAGGAAAGCCCATATTTTTTAATGCTTAGAAGAAAATATGAATGAATAAACATAAATGAACAAAAAGATAAAGCATATAAATTTGACCATTCATATAAGAATACTAGGCTGTTAACTGGGGGGGGGGGAAGAAGTATTGGGGTGAAATGTTGATTTGTTTTAAGTTAGAGGAGAAATGAACATATGTAAAATATATACATAGTGGGATATAGTAAATTAATTTAGAAAAAAAAATGGGTGAAAGGGAGATATGCCCCAATGAAATGATGCAAGAAATGCCTTTCTGTAAAAGAATGCTTTATGCCATCCTGCCAAAAGCAATATACAGATTTAATGCCATCCCACTAAAAATCTCAATGACATTCTTCAAAGAAATAGAAAAATGTTGATGAGATTCATATGGAACAACAAAA
>NW_004567104.1:11297078-11300529 GCF_000260355.1 Condylura cristata | reverse complement strand
TGGAAAAAAAAATTGTACAAAATGATGTAAAAATAAACTGTTATAAAAAATCTAATAAAAAAAAGAATGCCTTATGTTAAAAATGACAAAGATGAGTTTAGAGTGAATTTTCCTATTGTTATTGCAACAAACAAGAGATGATTTAACTATCTTAGGACTCAAGTTGAAGCTAACTGTCCTCTCACATTTCTTTCTTATTTCTGTTTCAGAGAAATAAGAGCACTATATTTGATTTCTAAAAATAAATAATTAGAACATTTAAATAGTGAATTAGATTCCAAGTCTGAAGTAGCAGGTTCATATTTATTCTATTGCTCTCACAGTGGAAAATGTATTCAAAAAACTAGATTTTTGTGTTGTAGTCACGAAAAGAAATCCTTTAGATTAACCTTAAACCAATATCCTTACATACTAAGATTTCACTTATTTATGTAGAAGTACTTATGTTACAGGGCAGTGAGAGGGCCACCGCTGAACCCCCAAAACTGCCTGCTCTAAATGGGTTCTGCCATCTGCTGCATCAAGAGAAAACATCTAAGACTTTAATGGACAGGAACTTTAATACAGTGAGTATACAATACAGAAGACAAATAATATAATTTCTAAATCAAACACCTCAAGTTACCCATCCTCTCGTTTGCAAAAATCAACCCAAAAGAGATTGGCCCAAAGCAAGGCCTGAAAGCCTGCCACAAGTCTAAAGCACCTTCTGGCTGGGACCCATGGAAAAGGGGTCAGAAATGGCCAGACAAGTTTGGGAAGAAAAAGAGCACAATCAAAATCAATATAAACACTGCCATAGTCAACCTCCCCACGGTCTCTCACCCACATCTCTTTCAACCAGTCCAGAGCCAAGAAATAAGCACGGTTTTTCCATCACATGCTTGCTGCTCTATGTGGCTTCCTCAGGTTGCCTTCTGGCTCTCCATCCTGCTTCCTTCTCCAGATTCCTTCTCTCCTCTGCTTTTTCTCTTCTCAGCTCCACCTCCTTCTGGGTGGGGCAGGGAACCTGGAAATTCCTCTTCTCCTGGGGACCACCCTATTACACTTAGAGTTAGCTAAAACATTTTGATCACCAGAAAGTACTAGATATTTGCTTCTGTAGGTATAGGCAGGTATCATGAACTTTAGAATTCAATTAAAGAAACATTCTCCTGTTAAGATTGCAGGTCAAGGGCTTCCCTGGTGCCTAAGGGGTTAAATAGCAGCACTATGAAGTTATGGGCAGCCCAGCACAAGTTTGATTCCCAGCCAGGGTCTGACCCACATTGCAAGGCAGACCTCTCCTGTCCCGCCCACTGCTCCCCTCAGCAGTGTATTTCAGTCAATCTGCCTGTTTTGATCTCCACTCTGTCTGTGGTGAATCCTCTTACCTCCTACACTTGGTGAATCCTCTTACCTCCTACACCTGTGGCCTATACATCAACTCTTGTATACATTAATAAAATAAATCTTTTTTTTTAAGAATTTATTTATTTATGCATACAGAACTGGGGTACAAGCCAGAGGTGTAGGGGCAGTGAGAGGCTTCACCAGAGACAGAGCAGGGAGCAGGACAAGCAGATCTACGAAGTACACTGCTGAGGGGAGCAGCAGGTGGGTAAAGAGAGGCCTGCCGCCATGTGGATCACCTCCGGGGTGGGCAGGGATCAAACTAATGCTGAAGTGGCTTTAGCGTCTCAGGGCTGTGCTTTAACACACTGTGCCACCATGGAGGGCCAAATAAAGTAAATCTTAAAAAATAAAAAATTGCAAGTGGAAAGAAGATGCAGGTAAAATGTGACTCTAAAGTTGATACATGAGTACTATGTGCACTGAAGAACCACTTCATCATTTTGGGTCACACTTTATTTTTGCTCTGGCCACTGGAATCAACTTTAATTGGTTAAGAATTTTAAATATGGGTCTCTATCTCTCCATATTCCTACTCAAATGTAGTATACAGAAAGGTCGGGAATTTGGAAACATTGCATAACTTATGTTAAGCATTCATTTTTTAAGCTCATTTTCTATTAAAACTCCAAACACCCTGCTTGACAGCCAGATTCAATGAATTAGGTACTTGCATCCTACAGGTCATATTTCTTCAACCTGTTTTCTTCTCTCGGAGCACTCCCTTTCCACACATTTTCTTCCTTTTATCTTCTTCAACTCAGTACTTAAAAGTCTAAAGCTATAGAGTGCAGCTCAGAAATTTCTTCTTCCATGAAATTTCCTGCCTTCTTCCCCAAGGTAGAGGGAGCATTTTGTCTTCTGAACACCTCCATGACTTGCCCTTGCTGTCATCACTATTTGACTAATAGTATTTTTATGCATTTTCAGCTCTCCTATATGAAAAGTGGTTTATAAAACTTTTCTTAGCATTTAAGCTATTTGTTAGTATGCCTGGAACATAGTATATCTTGCAAATTAAATATTTCATAAACATCTTAGATAAATAAACACAAGCAAAACAAATATGTTAGAAAGGAAGAGTAGTTAAGAGGTGACTGCA
The DNA here is from genome assembly GCF_000260355.1 of Condylura cristata. NCBI lineage: Eukaryota > Metazoa > Chordata > Mammalia > Eulipotyphla > Talpidae > Condylura > Condylura cristata. Next base: position 11,298,035 of record NW_004567104.1, on the reverse strand, counting down.
GTCATTTAGTGATGTTCACACCATCCTTACTAGGATTTCAGTAGAATATACTAAACTGGTTGCTGTGGGATTGCATGTAGGCAAAAAATTACAAGCACTACCCTGAAGATAGAATTGCAAGGGCATGGAGAAGAGAGACAGAGAAGGAGCATTCAAGATTATTTCCAGATTTTCTGCTTGAGAACATGAGCAACTATTGTACCTATTTATTATTTATATTTTCCTTTTTAATTTTTATATACTTTGAATTTATTATTAGCATGTACATTCTTTAAGGATAACAGCACTTATTCAGAGATATGTACTAGCAGTTACTTTAAAAAAGATTTTGAAAAACAGCAGTTTAGGAGAGAAAATTATTTTATTTGTGCATGTTGAACACATTTTTTAAAAGATTTTAATTATTTAAGCATACAGAAATGTGTGCAGGCCAGAGGTGTAGGCGCAGCAAGAGGATTCGCCAAAGACAGAGTAGGAAACAGAAAAAGCAGGTTGACAAAGTATGCTGCTGAAGGGAGCAGTGTGCAAGACAGGTGAGATCTGCTGCGCCATGTGGATCACCTCCAGAGCAGGGATCGAGCTCTACTAAAGTGTCAATGGCTTGGCGTGACTTGGTTTGGCTTGGCTTGGCTTGCCTTGGCTTGGCTTAGCTTTACATTGCAGCTCTCCAGCCCGCTACACCACCAGAAAGGGCCCTGTGTATGATGAAATTTAAAGGCTCTGTGATTCAAGTAGAAAACTCAACTGGGTAGTTGAGTCTGTTGCATTCTAATTTGTAAACAGCAAACTGGATGAGAAAGAAATAAAGAATTTCTTTATTTAATTTACACTCACCTAAAAAATAATTAAGTCGGCCCTCTCTGGTGGTGCAGCGGGTTAAAACACAGCACTGAGAATGTAAAGCCGCTTCTGCATGAGTTCGATTCCCGCCTGCCCCGGAGGTGACCACATGGTGTG
>NW_004567104.1:11287725-11296188 GCF_000260355.1 Condylura cristata | reverse complement strand
CGCTGCTCCCTCAGCAGTGTACTTCGTTGATCTGCCTGTTCTGCTCCCCACTCTGTCTCTGGTGAAGTCTTTCGCCACCCCTGAACCTCTGGCCTGTACCCCAGTTCTGTATGCACAAATAAATAAATCTTAAAAAAAAAAAGTATAGGGTTGGAATAAAAATGTACCCACAGATTAATGGAACAAAATCTTGGGGCTAGAAATATGACTATACTTATTTGTACATTTAATTTACAACAAAGAAGCCATTAGCACAAATAAGAAAAGAAAGTCTCTTTAACAAATGTTGCTGGGAATATTGAACAACAACATTCAATAGAGTTGAACTAGAACACTTCCTCATACCATATAGAAAATATTTAATTCAAAATAGATTAAATACTTGGACATAAGACCTGAAACAGTAAAATACATGAAAGAAAACATAGCAAAAACAATCTAAAACATTGACAGCAAAACACTGATTCATTTACAAAGTGATATCTTAAGCAATTTGACTACAAGAACAAATTGATAAAAGCAAAAGTAAGCAAATGGGACTGTATTAAATTAAAAAAACTTTCCATAGCAAATTAAGCTATCATCAATGCAGAAAGACCCCTTACTAAGTGGGATAAAACATGTGTGCCTCACACATTTAACAGGATGTATATGTAAGACCTACAAAGAACTCATACAGGTCAACAACAAGAAAAACATTCAAAAAAAAATTGATAGATGATAAGACATTTCTTCATAGAAGATATACAGATGACTCAAAGGCACATGAATAAATGCTTGTTGCCAATTATTATCAGGGAAATCCAGTCATAATAACTATTAGATACCATCTCATACTAGTGAGGTCTCGATAACATCAAAACTTGGAAACAATTGTTGACAAGGGTGTTGAGAAAAAAGGAACCATTGCATACTGTCAGTAGAAATGCAGACTATTCTAGCCACTATGGAATGAAGTATTGAGTTTCTTCACACATTAAAAATAATGAATATATTAAAAAAAATAAAAATAATAATTAAAAAAATGAAGTGTACCATGTAATCCAGCAACTCCTTTCCTAGAGCTCTACCTGGAGAATAGAGAAACTCTAATTCAAAATGATATACACATGCCTAGGTTCATTGTGGCACTATTTATGATAACCAAGCAGTGGAAACAACCTAAGTACCCAATGACAGATTAGTGATAAAAAGGTTGAGGTATATATCTATATATACACAATGGAATACTACTCAGCTATTAGAAGGAAAAAAAAAGATGAAATGTTAACATTGCAATAATATGGGTAGACTGGAGCAGATTATTGAAGAAAAATAAATCAGAAGGGCAAATACAATGGATAGTTTCACTCATCCAGTGAAATATTTAATGGAACATAAAAAACAAAACAAGGAAATAGACAAAAGCAAACCAAAACTCTTGAAATCTGACTGCAGAGTCTAGGCTGCCAGAAGGGGAAGACCGAAATTGAACAAAGGTGGGAGGTGGCCCAGCAGACTATGGTGCAGCATTAATGGGGGTTTGGTGGTGTGTTATAAGTGCAGTGTTATAACATGCATTTACAGGTATGAACCTACTCCCCCTAAAACATAGGCATTATTGTAAACCAATGTTACCTCAATAAACTGAGTTTTAAAAAATGTTCACAAGTTACTACAGGCAATTTGTAAGAAAGCAAACTCTGAGAGCTTTAAACGCAAGCAGAATCTACAACTAGTAACTGTTGTCTCTTCTTTCCAGACTTCCAATGGAGACTGTGATAAGATTGCCAAGAGGATTGGAAATGGAGAAAACTTCTCTCAGTGGTGTAGGACGAAGAAGAAAGAGATTTTTTTTGCAGAAAATCAGGAAGCCCCACCCAGACCCTCTATCTTACAGAGCAAACACCTTTAGTCACTAGGGAAGAACAAGGAGTGTCACTCCTAGAGACAGTGGACAGCCCTCAGCAGCTGGGAAGCAGATGATCAGGTTATGATGGCATTGTGTCTTTTTTATTTTCCACTCCAATGTGTGATTTTAGATTTTTTTCTATTTTTAAAAGCTAGAATAATATAAGAAATATAATAATATAAGAAAGGTACATTGCTGCATAAAGTTGAATGACTTCCTGGGCAGTATAAATTAAATTTAGCTATCAAATAAAAGATCATAAAGATTTTGCCAAATGATCTTGTTCTTACTCTTCAGAAAATTTCCTTCCCAGTTTCTGTATAACCCCTTGGGCTTTTACTACTGTCATTAAAAAAAAAAAAATCAGTAAGTCTAATGTCAGTGATAACCCCTTGTCAGCCTGCATATTTATCCGAATTCCTGTTCTGTGAAGTGTATAAAAATAAAATATTCCTTATTACTTAAAAAAATTTGTTATAGTGCTTTTAAAAAACTATTCCTGAACCATCAACATCCTTATCACTTTGTGAAGAGGATATGCACCACTGCTGACATAGCAAAGGGTACCCTGTCCTCCCGAAACCCCCAGAGTCGGAGCTTGAGCAGAACTCCAGGTACAAGAGGTTAGCTCTTCAGTGCCTTTTTTCCTTTTGATGCCTCTTCTGCTGAAATTGTTATTTAACTTCATCATTCACAATGGGTTATATTTAAATTGTGTGATTTTTTAGGCACTAAATAACGTAATAAGGTAAAAACCTAACCAATAGTCCACAGCTACCCACAAAGAACTATAATGAATGGCTATTTTTGTACAAAGAAATTCAATGCCCTCACTAGCTTATTCAGAGTATTGAGCAATTGGCATATACTTGAAAGTTAAAAATATCAAAAGCCAAGCATTTCCTACTATTGCCTAAGGAGAGATCACCATAAAAATCAAAACAAAACAATGCCACACTAAACCTTAAGAGCAGAATTCAGAATCACAGTGTGTTGAATCTAACAGCCTCAAGTAAGATGGCAGCCTTAAAGGCTTATCAGCACGATGATGTCTCTTACCATACACACCTGTGGTCACTGGGCAACTGCAAGACACCATCAGTAGCTTATTTTGTCACTTTTTTTAAATCCTCAAATAATTGTGATTTCTTTCCTTTGACTTTTTTTCCAAGTTCATTTTCCTGTCAATTTGTCTTATTGCTCTCTGGAATCCTATTTTTGTGGTAAATACATTTACCTACATCTTTTTCATCAGTGTTTCCTCAGTTTTTCTGCACTAACTAAAACTGATTTGGGGCATGACCACCCCCCGAAGACCTGTCAAGTACTGGCTATTTTCATGTGTACACCCCAGTTCAGAGAACACCTTGGCTCTCTATTAGCTCACCTTTGCCTCCAAATATATTACTTTTTTCTCATGAATGCAAAACCTTTCTTCATTTGAAGTGTAATATCTGGCAATACTCTTCCTGTGAGTAGGGTACTCCTTGACTTCCTGGTCATTTCCTATTTGACAGACATTTAATAAAATGACTCATGGTTTTCCTTTCCATTGCCACCCTGGCTGCCAACATAGGAAACTTCAATCACTAAGACTCTAAAAAATTCTCATGATAATTGAAAGTTCTAATGATATTTTCAAGCAACTACCAACAATCTTATGAAAACTCTGAAGCATTATCATATGCAAAGAATCAGTTTCCTCTATCTTTAAATAGGTACAGAATGTTTTAGTCAGTATTGCAAAACTGTTCGGCTTTCAGTTGCATGTATAGTAGTACTTATAGCATAATTCTTAAATAAGTTTGTTTTTAAGGAAACTTTTTATGGAAATTTATGAAGACACAAAAGGCTTAGTGTAGGATAACAGAATATATGCACTATAAAAAGAACTGTACACAGGATTCAAATTACTATCAACATATGAAGTTATAGTTTGAAAAACACTACAAATGATTTCATTGTACATGAGCATTCTCCTTGAAACTTTTTGCAGGGCGGAGACAGGAAGTGTGACAAAGGGAATAGTTAATGTCTCAGGCCAGTCTCTTCCTCATCATCTAGTGCTGCCATCTGCTGACCTCTTCTGCACCCCACACTTTTGTTCCATATTAGATCAGAAACAAATTTATTAATATCAATATTAAAAAACTCTCAAACTTCAGGGAAGAACTGCCTTACATTCAGAGCGTGGATGGCTCTATCAGTAGCCATTCCAGAATCTGTAGCTAACCCATTATCTGCACAATTGGGGATTTATAGAGATTTACTCTTCTTAAAGCTCTAAAAATTGCCAGCCTCAGGCACTTATTGACTGGGCATGGCCTTTCTGTCTTGCATACTCTCTGCTCTGTACCTTCTCACTCTTCTCAGGGCCCTCTAATCTGTGTTTATTCTATTGGAAGCCAGCTTATTAAGTTTTGCAGCATGACGAGAGAGATTTGGTCCATTTCTGTTCAACAAAAGTGTATTGGAACTTCCAGGCTGAGTCCTGCCTTACAAATACATCCTCTCTACAAAGAAGGAGTGTAGTATTCTACACAAGAATCCAGATCGCTGGCAAGACCTGCTCGTGTGGCCAGCCTCCATTACCCAGGCTGGACCTCTTTGCTGTTTGTACGCAGGTTCTCTTAGCTATAGGCAAAAGTTATTTCTGTGAGAAAAAAAATGCCACAAAGTTTTAGAGTCACATTTTTCTGGATGATGTGGTAAAACAAAACATAACTTTCTGAGTTATGTGTCTGAATCACTAAAGTAGCCTTTCAAAGCCCCCAAGGTTTAGTTAGCACATGTTCAGAAAAGTTTCCAGTGAGTTTGATTCAGACCTTCAAGTTTGTTGACAGACAACCATTAATACGGATTGCAGTCAAGACTGCAGCATTTCCAAAATATGGTCTCGATCCCTGTTTATCAAACCCTTCCTGGGTCCCTCTCCAGGTACACTGGTTACAGGTGCTGTGGAGTTTCTGGGAACTGCATTTCCAAGGTACCAAGCAGGTTTTTCTTGTGGTTAGTGAAGTGGAAAATCATCATACACATGAAGACTGCATTAATAGCTATTTCTTGACTGTGCATCTGGATCAGATGCAGAGTATTTTCTAAAAAATTCAACTTTCCATTCCCCACACCAAACCTACACTGACTCAGGATTTTTAAAGCTACAGCTTTCCAAATGTTTCTGATAGAGAGCTATAAGGAAAAGAAGGAGGATTATCTGCCTTGAGCAGATATACATTGCAGATATTAATAATAACAACTGCCATTTATTAAATACTTGCCAATCTAAGTACATACTTACATATCATTTAGTCTTCACACTGACTCCATGAGGCTGAGACTACTGTTAAACTTATGTTATTGTTGCCATTTTCAAAGTATTGCTTTAGAGATCCTAAGGAGGTCTGACAATGAGGAAGGTGCGGGCAGGGGTTAGAATCAGTTCTATTTGACAACTAGGTTGACCCCCTCTTCTTCACTATCCCCCATGATCATTGTCTATTTTTCATTGCTAGTATTTTAAGCATGTGTAAATATCTTTTTTCCTTGTTTTGCTGTTCTTCTTTATTTTGTTTTAAAATTAGCATATTCTTTAGGGTTAAACTGTTTTTTTCTATGTAATTGTTGATGTAGAATTAATTCTCTGAGACACCAAGCTTAATGATGCTTAATGATGTTGTGCACAGAGCATTTTATGAGGAAGAGAAGTTTACAATAATGTGTCATGGCTTAGCTTGTCACCAGAGCAATAGATGTGCTGCCTGAAAAAGGATTCCTTTTTTGGTTATTACTCTTAGTCCCACAAAATGTGCAGGGTGCTTCACATGTGTGCTCCCTTAAGTTTTCTCACTGTCTTACCACTCACCCCATTATTTTCTTTCTGCATGCCTACAACAACAGAAAATTTGCAAACAACATACTAAGAAGCTAATGCCTCCGTGCACCTCCTCCATCTTACATACGTGTATAAGGACTTAACTTGCAAAGCCTTTGACACTTTGCAACACAGGAGCAGTAATGTCTGCCTCATAGGCTTGTTGGGAAGTAACGTACAGAAAGCATGTGGCATTGCTGCTGACACAGAGTGACTAGTATCATAACTGAGGTAAATAATAAATATTACTTGTCTTTTCATTCAATGAGTATCATCTGTGCCAGGTCTAATGATAGAGCGATACTCAACATAGGAACAGTACCGACCTCAGAGAGCAGTACTGACCTCAGAAAGTATAGGACATTGATATAAATAAAATTATACATTTGGTCAAATAAATTATATGTGTGGGAAGAGAGAAAGAGAACAAAGGGTGATTTGAAATCAAATGAGAACAGTAGATGACTTCATCTGCAGAAGGGCAAGGGGAAGGCAGAACTGCTCCAGGAGTCACAGAAGCTTTCTCCAGAAAGCTATGCTTACACTTGTTTTTGTTGTTGTTGTTGTTATTAATTTTGGTGCATTAAGAGGCAACCTGAAGTCCCAGGTAGAAGCAAGAAAAGAAGGATTTAAAAATTGTTGCGGGGAAATGAGAAGTTATGTGACTATAAAACATAGTAAAATTCCCAAGCTGTGCTGAGTAATCAGTTTGTGATGAACTAAATTTGGAGTGAGTAAAATCTTTGACAGTAGGGTTTTCTCAATCTATGTTCAAGAAACTAGAAAAAAAAGTTGTTTAGTTGGGTTTATTCGGGTTTTCAGATTGCGCAGGTAAGTGACAAGAGACGTCAGGGTATTGGCAAAAGGATGATTCAAATTGTAGACTGTGAACTCTACACTGAACACATATAGAATTGGCAACAGAAGATGAGTGACAGGAAGAAAGTAGACAGAACCATTGCAAATAAAGCTTGATGCCGCCAGAAAACTTACAGTGGAAGTAGATGAACCGATGATTTGAAATTAGGAAGATGACATCAGAGAGTGAGATGTTTGAGTCAGTGACTTTACAAATGGAGCAGTGAGGGGAAATATAATCATGATTATGCTGAGGGAAAGTGGGTGAATGAGGTGGAGAATGTCGGGGAGGATGTGGAGGTCATGGTGGCTGGCTGGCTGCAGTGACTTGCACAGTGAACCTTGCCACAGTTATTAAAGAGTGAGAAGGAGTGATCAGGAGGCTAATGACCTCAGTGAAAGGGAGGGAAAGTGAGATGCCAGAGGAGCAAAGAGCTGGGCAGCATGGAGAAGAATCTCATGTCTGAAAGCAGCTAATGGGGTTACAGAGGACACCACTACCATCTGAACTGAGTAGGTTATGAGTGTGTAAACATATTCCAAGTAAGTGTTTTGCAGAACTTGTGTGTCCTCGGGAGATGATCAACTTTTGGTTAGGATAAAAAGATTGGCAGAATATTCTGAGAAGAGGTTGAGAACATAAAGCCACACTTTTGATCATAGTAGCCTCGGGGCTCAGAAAAGGAGGGAATGAAAGAAAAATTAAGTCAGAGAAGTATACCTCAATATGTAGCTTTCTATATAAAATAGTTGATTAAAAAAAAAAAAAAAAACGTGGACTAGGGACCTCCCTAGTGGCTAGGATTAAGTCTCAGTGCTATCACTACTATGGGTTGAGTTCAATCCAGGGAGGTGACCTACATGGCACGGCAGACCTCTGCTGTCCTGTTTGCTTCCCCCACTGTTAGTGTATTTCAGTAGATCTGCCTGTTCTGCTCTCTACTCTGTCTCTGGTGAATCCTTTCACCCCCACTCTCCCCCCCACATATCTGCCCTATACACCATTTCACCTATGCATAAAAAGATAAATAAATCTTAAAATAAAAGTGAAACTTGGACTAAACAAGACAGCAAAGTTTGGGAATGTGGTTTAACCTAGTAGTCCCTTGTAAACTGAACATACAAAGAAAATTAACTGCAGCCACAATTTGGGGCTTGGGTTTAATGTTTCTTTTCCACATTGCCATTTGCTTCTTCAAATGTTTACTGAATAGCCAGTGCAAAGACATTAAATAGGAGAGTATTTGGCTATGTTTTAGGAGGAGCCAGGAGCCAGCAGCCAAAAGAGTAAGAGAGAGGTGAGAAGTTTAGTACTTCTCAGACTTTAATGTGCATGTGAATGACCTGGAGATCGTGTTAAAATGCAGAATTAAATTCCATAGGTCTGGCATAAGGCCTAAGAGTTGGCATTTCTAACACGGTTCAAGGTGCTGAAGAGGCTGTAGGTCCATGGCTCAAATTCGATCACTATCATTTAGGAAGAATGAAAAAGTAATTAAAATAGGGAAGAATAATACTGTTGTGACAGGGTATTAATGGCTCACTTGAGGCTTGTAGTCCTGAATTTAATGCACAGTGGCTGTGTATTTTCTTAAACCCCATTGAGCTGCACAAATACAAGCTTGGAAGTAGAAAAGAATTGGATTTAATCAGTTTGTGAAGGGAGGGAATCCAAACGAACTAAGCATATATGCAAGGAAGTGGCATAATGATCCAGCATGGCACTTAGTGCAGGTAGTGGCAATTTCTAGGATAGGTGGTAGAAAGTGAGGCAGACCTCTGATGCTTCACCGCTAACAAGGCATTGGTCTTAAGTTATAGTTACTTTTCATGTGATCCTATT
>NW_004567104.1:11285418-11286727 GCF_000260355.1 Condylura cristata | reverse complement strand
CTTGCACACAGAACTCCTGTCTTCTTTATTTTAGATGTCAATTTGCTTCTACTCCATTTTGCTTTCTGGTTTCAAAATGTATATCCTCATTAGTTTTGATCCTGACTCTCCCTCTGGGAAAACAGTCATTTTCCCCCTAGTCCTTTAGTCATTTCCAACATTTAGGCATTTTCTACTGAAGATTTTCTGGGTTAGCTTGCCCCTTTGACTGTATTATACTGCTTTTAACTAGGATCCCCTGAATCAGAAACAGATTCCTCTTTTCCTTGTCTTCATTTTTCTCAGCATTAGTAATGAAAAAAATAAGTTGTTAATTTCCATTGCTATCTTCCTTCAGTTTCCCTCACTTAATTGTTTTTTTTTATATTACATACTATTCGTTATCAGACATCCCCCCTCATTTTATCTAAATATTTTCCTCCTTTCTTCCTCTTGAAGAGCTAACCAGTTACAAAATGGAACTGTAATGGTGGGGTTAGTCTTCATTTCCTCCAGTTATCTTCATTTGTTAATTTCAAATGGATACAGAAAAAGTCTCCGTGATAAAAAAAAGAAAAAGAAAATAACAGCTAAGGTGATACCATGTGGGCTTGTTTTTTCCAGTCATCTTCAGATTTGGACCAAAGCCTGAAGTTTTAGGAGGCCTGGTCTCCAGATAGTCAAGCTTTACTGTAATAAGCAAATTGTACATAGAGATTAACGCTAATAGCTACAACGGGAAATAACATTAACTCTGCAATTAAGACAAAAACTTTTTATACACCAGGAAATGGAAGTGTTCTTTATGGAATCATAACCTTTTTTAGAGCAGGATGGCACTGAGAGTGCTTTCAATCTTGAGATGAGAAAAACTAAACAAATTCTTATCAATGTATACCATCAATGTCACTTGGAGACACTTTACTACAGGCTGTAGTGGAATGTTAGTGATGAGATCATTCACATCAACTCACATTCCTCTATTGATAAGGTTTTAAAGCATTCACATTTCTATGTTTTGTTTCCACTACACTGGCTCATCTCTTTATTATTTTGCTTCTTATCCAAGTCATATCAGTAGGTACTAGATAAAAGACTCAGGGAGAGCCTTCCCTGGTGGCACAGCGTTTTAAAACACAGCACTAAGAAGCTAAAGCCACTTCAGCATGAGTTCGATCCCTGTCCGCCCTGGAGGTGACCCACATGGCAGACCTCTCCTGACCTGCCCGTTGCTCCCCTCAGCAGTGTACTTCATTGATCTGCCTGTTCTGCCCCCCACTTTGTCCCAGTTAAAAAATTTTTTTAAGAAAACCAGTTTCTTCTAAGGAGT
>NW_004567104.1:11273711-11284498 GCF_000260355.1 Condylura cristata | reverse complement strand
GCAGGTATCTGATACCCAAAGAACACAAAAACAATAATTTCAAAGGACACCTGCACCCCTATATTTATTGCTGCCCAATTTATAATAGGGAAGATGAGGAATCAAGCCAAATGCCCAAACCAAGTTTTTTTTTTTTACCAATTTCATGACTATAAATTAAGCAAATTACTTAATTAGCCTAAGTTTCAATTTTTCTTTTTGTAAAAGGAGGATGATATTTGTTGTCTCATAATCTTGTGTTGTAGATGAAGTGAGGAAATATGTATATATAGCAAGTTAAATTTAAGTCTTTGGTCTTAATTTTGATAATGGAAAAGGGTAGTGACTTGGAAAGGGATTATGTGAATTCTGTGACAAGAGAACATCTTCAATGTTTTATTCATTGTTGTCTAGAATTTATTTATGATTTCCTTGTTTGAGCAGATAATTATTTCCATTGAATATATCAATATCGTCCAGTTTCTAAACCTAGAAGGGTGACATGACAAACACAGTCTGGCCTTTACCACCCAATCTTGTAAGACCCACTGATTCTGCCCAAATGAAAGTTCCTCCATTTAACACAAACATACCTCATACTGCATTGTTTCTTATTCACTTCTCTGTCTGCCATACTTGGTACAAAGCATCTCAGGACAGTAATAATATTTAATTATTTTAGAGTTAACTTTGGTCAGGAATGCTGAGCTGATATTTTAGCAGAATTTGAATTATGTACTGGAATATTAGCATCTTGAAGGCAGGATCTATGCCTTATTTTTATATACAGTGCTGGTTTGTATGCTAATGCCTAATTCATAGTAGACACTAAATGACTGTTAGTTGAATCTAATAAATTAGTTATCTAGGCAAATTTCCAAGTACAAGTAACAAGGTTTCATTGCGTTCAATTAATAAGGGCTATTTGGTACAATAGCTCACACAAATAAGTTACATAATCTTTTTGTTCTTAAATAAAATGAAAACTATTATTCATGGATACTCATCATACTTTTAAAATTAAGAAGATTGAAAAATTATGCATGTGTAATTTTTTAAAAGAATTAGAAGTCTTCATGTTTCCCTGTTTCAATAGTCATAAAATAGTAACTACATCTTATTAACTCCTTACCAAAATAAAAATATGGATTTATAAAGTGACATTTGCAAGCACTAAACGAAGCACCAAGCAGCCTAAAGTAAGCTATTCTTGCTTCCTGTTTTCTGTGTACAATTGTGCAGGAAGTATATAGGAATGAGCACAGGTCAGTTCCGAAGTTGCACACTGTTTCATATCTTAGTTTTTATTGCTTTGAAAATTCACACCCTCAAAATCTTCCAGCTTAAAGCTTTGTTTCATAATGTACACTTCAGGAGCATCATCAAGAATATGGAATCCAATCGTTTTCTTTTATGAACCATCTGGTATAAAACTGATTAGAAAGGAAATATCTAAGAGTCTCAGTAAGCACCAATTTCAATGCAAACCTCTGAAACAGGCATTTATGAGGATCAAAGTGAATGTTCGAGGGTTATACTGAAGACTTTTTTCTGGAAATCTTGTATAGAATTTGTAAGGGGTGGAGAAATGGAGACCAGACTTCTTGTGATTGTTGTTATTCCCCAGTAATTCACTGGACTGCTCGTTCCACATGTAAACCACAAGTATAGGATTCACTTCATAGTGTCTTCCCTTTAGATTATGATGGCTCTGAAGCAGTTTTCATTGTTGAATGAAAAGCACCATAGATAGAAGGAAAAAATAAAATACTATACCGTGTTCCTGGACTCCTCCTCTCATATTTAGTTACTTTACTACAAACATTTCCAAATAAAAAAGAAGAGAAAAGAAACAGGAAGAACTAGTGTGATATATTGTTGCTAATATTTTCAAAATTACAAACAGGCTATTTTTGAAAAATCTAACATACTGTTTTAGGGAGCCATAGCTCCAAATAAAGGCTATGATGATATTCAGAATACAAATACAACCAGGTCTCATCATCATCCATGAAACACGTGTTGCCTTACTTGGGAAAAGGAGCTTTGCAGATATGATTAAATTATGGCTCTTGAGTGGAGAGATTATCCTGAATTGCCAGGACAGGGGTCTTTATTCAGGAAAGAGAAATGAGCCAGAGTCAGCAATGCAGATGTGATAATGAAAGCAGATGTGCCTGAATGATGCCACCATGACTGAGGAAGGCAAACTGTCTTTATAATCCAGAAATGGCATCAATATACTCTCCCCGGTGACTGCAGAAGAAATGCAGCAATTCTGGCATCTTACTTTTAGTCACATCAGACTCATTTTAGATTTCTGACCTCCAGAAAAGTAAGATAAAAAAATTTACTAACAGAGACATGATGTTAAAATTTAGTGTTTGGTGAAAATGTAAAACTAGGTCTCTGGGATCTGAGAGTTCCCACGCAGCCCAGGCAAAATGGGAATACTAAAGTGATCACATGGGTACAGTGTGCCACACAGGCCAGTCCTAACATCAAAGTTTAAGGGCTAAGGAAGTCACTAAAGTCATGAGGTCCCCTGAAAATAAATCAAGGAGCATGTGTGAGAGGAAACATCACATATATAAATGTCACTGAGAACTAGGGCAAACTTGTCTATCAACTATCATCTTTGACTTTCTATCATATAACCTAACTCACAGCAAATATTTTATAGCTCCCATTGGATTATTATTCATCAATCTCCATTGTATTTTTTTTTCAAATTATGCATTTCCACTTTTCCTAATTCCTGATTTGTCAGAAGCTCTGACTGATTAAATAATAAAGCAAAATTATACAACTAGAGATCAGGAGGTCTAAAAATCTTAGGGGAAAAGGGCCCTTCCTGGTAGCGCAACAGGTTGAAGTACAGCACTACCACTACCATGATGGATGCGGCTACCCCAGAGTTTAACCCCCTGCCATGGCAGTATTCCCACACGGTGCGGCAGACCTCTACTGACCTGCCCACTGCTCCCCTCAGCAGTGTATTTCATCGATCTGCCTGTTCTGCTCCCCACTCTGTCTCTGGTGAATTCTCTCACCACTCCTGCACCTCTGGCCTGTACCCCAGTCTGTATGCATAAATAAATAAATCTTTAAAAAAAATAAAAAATAATAAAATCTTAGGGGAAAAATTTGAATTTTATTGTAAACAAACATATGAGTGACTATGGCTGAATTATGATACCTTATTCTGGGCCTATGTCCTTTGTCGTTGATATTTATATATAAGCGTGTTGAGTTTTATTTTGCCTTTACCTATGTAAAATCTAGTGATTAAAAACTTGTCTTTGAATCAGCCAACAGTCTCACTTTTCATCCATTTACCAAAACAACTTACCTGCCCTTGATTAATTTCATCATGTATAAATAGTGATAATAATAGTATCCTTATGAATTATTAGACAGATATAATTGAAAAAATCAGAGATTTTAATATAGGCTAAATTAAAAGTAGATATTATTATCATTATCATTATTAGCTCTATCATCAGATCAAGAAAGCAAAACACTACCAACCATTCACTATATTGTAGTATATATTAAGAAACAAATGTGCTTATGAAACTTTTTCAGAGAAATTCAAGTTAAAATGTAAGCTTTATAATACCAAGATCTACCAGATCTTTCTTGCTCTTAATCTAATTACCAGGCCAGGTGCAAATGAAAACAACAACAAAAAGAGTATTTCGAGTGCACTCAACATTCTTCTCTTTGGGAAATAATGGTTTCTTTTTTGAAGTTCAAACATGTTTTCTTTCTAGCCTTTTATCAGAGCTATTTTATTTGCCAATATGAACCTTATAAGTAATCCACAACATGGGCTTATTTTCTGGCTGGTCTGCATTTTCACAGCCTATTTTTCATAGTTTTAATGCTCTTTGCAATTACAGTATTTATAGGTTGTTATCCCCAATTAAACTGCTCACTTCTTGAGAGAAGATGCTGGTTTTTTATCTCTTGAAATATCCTGCATGTGGTGCTTCAAAATACCATATGATTCAGTAAATGGATAAAAATTACAAGCAAATCCAGTTATTATATTCTGAGCACTGGCTACACTTATTTTCTGAGTGGTGAATCTATGATTTGTGTTCTCTGAACTAAACCTGTAGTAGATTTTACATTTTCTGTGACTTTCCCTGTATAAGGTCTATCAGAGTATTGACAGCAGCTTGGAGTTAGATTAATATATCACTTATAAGTAATACACAGAAATTAACTGTGAAGCTGCTCAAACAAGCCAATTAAGTAATTCTGCTTTTATTTTATTAGTTGTTTATGTTAAGACTACTTAATATGCCTCCCTGGTGCCTCAAAAGGTTAAGTGTCAGCACTTTGAAGCTACCCACAGCCACTGCAGCTTGAGTGCCATCCCCTGCCAGATGTGACCTGCATGACACTGTAGACCTCTCCTGTCTTGCCTGCTGCTCCCCTCAGCAGTGTATTTCAGTCAGTTCGCTTGTACTGTTCCCCACTCTGTTTCTTGTAATCATTTCACCTCTGGCCTGCGCCCCAGTTCTTGTATGCACAAATAAATAAAAATCTTAAAAAGAAAAAATGAAGGCTACAGTCAACATTTTAATCATCTCCATTATAAAAAGTAAATAAACAGGTTTTCAGCACAGAGTCTATTTCATTCCTGTTGTCAAACATCTCAGTAACCTACCCACTTCCATTTCTGAGAGCCCAGCTTTAACTGGTGGTACATATCAGTATGAATCATCATAATTTTACCCCATAAGTCATGTTTCAAAGTTGATAGACTTTCAGTAATCAAGCATTCTAGTAATTTTATTCTAATATAGTTGAGCTAAAGTTTTTCAATGGTATCCTTCATGTAAGTAAATAAAATAGAAATATAAAGTAAAATTTATTATTTAATACCTATGAAGACACTTTATCATGAAACAGTTACATGCACTGACTTAACATTTCAAGATTTTGCAAAAATGCACTGGGGGCAATATTTTTTCAAAATAAATTGATAAATGACCACCAAGTGTCTATTTTATATAATCATCTGCAAATTCATGTTTTTGAGAATCTGCAGGCATGAGGTAAACTTACTAAGTAGGAAAAAAAAAACGAAGTAAAAATCTTTGTGTAAATATCTTCATTCTGATGCAGATAAGTAGGAAAATATGGTTGCTAAGAGCAAAAAAATTTGAAGTGCACGTGGTTGAATGCATAATAGACCTTAACAATGCCAGCTATTTAAAAAACAACTTTCAAAAACATATTAAAAAGCAACAGAAATAAAAAACTATTTTCCTCCTTTGAAAGCTACCTAGACGACTTTTTTCATGTAAAAAAACAGCAAAGTGTATACAAGCCAACTAAAATGAAAGCTTTGTTTCTTCTCAATCACATATGGACTCTCAATTGATATATAAAATATTTTGGGAAACAAAGCATAAGAGAGTCAAAATTATCATGTTGATTTGCTCTCAGAAACCATTTTCTGTTACTTTTCGTGTAGTCTGCCAAGCTTATCATACTTTTGGCAGAGATAAAGCAACATCCTTTGAGTCAGTCTCATGAAACTAGTTAATGCCACTAACTGCTACTACTTGGCAGTGCACATCAAAGATTTTTATTATTGCTATTAATCAGTGAGGTGAACTGACATTTAGAATATGGATACCACATGTCTGGTAACTTTCTCCCTTTAGCCAGAAGATTTTAAATATATATGGGAAAGAAACAGTCAAGATTTGGAATCAACAATACCTTAGTGAGAGCTTAATATCTTTTACTTGTTTAATTATTATTAATTCAAGGGTTTTACAAAGGGCCATATATAGATGTCCTCCTCCTCCCCCTCTTCTCCGCTTCCTTCTCCTTTTCTCTTTCTTCCTACAACCCTCCTTCATGCACCCACACTATTACATAAACTATTTTCAAATAATAAATATTTCTTAGCTATATCTAACTACATTTATCATTTGTTGACACCTAAATTTATTTAGGGTGTGTTTTTAAAGGATATGGTCACTATCCTCAGAAAATTAAAACATCATGAATAAAAAAGCCGTTGAATTATATTTTTTTCTAGTGCTATAATGTAGTGTAGTTTGCTATTCTTAATCCAGACTTCAAAACTGAGTTCATGTTTTATAAAATGGTTAGAAGAAGGTGGTGGGAGATTAGAAAGGAACAATTACTAGTGGGAGAACACAGCCTGTAAAAAAGTCCTAGAGATAGAGCTCAGTGTAACTGAAGAAACACATATATGTTATATGGCTTAGAATCCTGAGAAGAATGGAGATGTTGAAAGTGTCTTTGCCCTTCTAAGACATTTTATACTGTCCAAAATATCCACTGGCACATTTGGTTCATGCCAAGAGATTCTTGAGATGACAGTGTTTTTATGTATTAATACTATAAACCAAAAGTATGAAGAAATGTTATGTACTATTTAAACCCAGAGCTTTTTCTTCATGGACAAAATATCTCAAAGGACATTTTAGCTTGAACCTAATACCCACTAACCAAACTTGGAGACTGAACATGCAAATCCTTTTAAGTAAAGTTTAGGAATTTAATCTTATAGGAAATGAGAATGTATTAAGTCATTTTAATACAGGATATGAAGTGAGCAAATCTGACTTTTAAAAATATCCATTTGATGCAAAAGTGAGATTAAATTGGGGAAATTCAAAACAGGAAGGAAGTCACTATTTTGGACATTTCCTGTGAGCCCAGGTTTTGTCCTTGAAAATGATGCCTCTCTCAATATAAAAAGATGTAAGTTATTTGAAATATATGGAATGCCTTCCACATGATCACATCAAAATTACAAATATAAAGCAATATTTGTCTTACTTCTGGGAAGAAGATATAGCTTACCCATGAAACTGATGGAGCAATAAAATATAGAAAGTGCTAATAGCTGATGTCATACAGTCATATTCTAAGTAGTAGTAAACTTCTCAGTCCTTTCTTGCACACTGTAACTACAAACTATGATTTCACATGCAATAGATAGAGCACTGGTTTAAATCCCTATGGTTTTACTGCCTGGTTTACCATTAGATAACTCTGGGAAATTTTATGACAATTTATTTCTTTGAATGTCTGTTTTCTCATCTGTAAGATGAATTGTTGAATGTAGTGATCTTTAAATACCACCATGCTAAAGTTTTGCTTCTTTTATTAATTGCAATAGAATGCCCATGAACTTATTTTCTTAGTGACAGTCAGGAAGTTTCCAGCAGCATCATAAATTCAAATTACATAGATGGATTTACTTATTAACTCACATAATTCTTAAGATCAAAAAATAATAGAGTTGTAAGGGATATATAAATACATTCCTTCAAATATCTCTCCAGTAAAATGTGATAAGTATAACCGTAAAGGTGTCTCTATTCTAAATATTCCCCATGACATCATTAATACATCACATCTCTGAGTTTAGTTGTTGGCATCAGGTCTTATGACTCATGTGAAACACATATTTTGATGCCCATTGAAGATGATGATAATTCTCAGTGACTTTATCGTACAAACAATTAAAGGCTACTTCATTCTCTTTTCCAAGATCCAAAAGATCTATTTATTCTTTTATTGTCATATTCATAATCTACCTGTCATTTTTCTTTTGTTTCATACATGCATACGCACACACATATCAGATTCTTCCTGGCAGAAAGATACAATAAATCTTACACAGGTAAATAAGCCAGTAAGATTATATAATGTTAGAATGGGGGAGCAGTTTTCTATTTATTTTGTGCATAACAATGCGCAGGCAGTCAGAGCTAGAGTCACATTTATAATTTTTCTGTCACTTCTAGTGCAGTGTGAGATGAGAAAAAAGGTATAAGCATTTCAGTTTTATGATGAAAATAATCCATGAAACATCATGTGCATTTGTCTTAAGAAAGATTTGTAAATAGCATGCTCTTATCTTTATATAGATGGTACCATTTTGAAATGCCAAGCAACCTTTTATTGCATGTACTTTTGCAGGCTTTATTCCTCAAAAAAATTTTTCAGTAAATGTAACTAAATAAAAGGTTTGAAGCTCAATGCTCTTTCTTTCCCTCTCTCTCAAAGCAGAGAAATGTTGAAAGTGGGTGCGACGCTGCATGAGAGTTGCCAAATGTCTGAAAGAACCATGTAAGGAGGAGAAGCAGTAGAGTCAGGGTGAGTTGCCTAAAGGAACACTTGGATTAACCTTCATGTTGGAACTGGAAATGTGAGTACTTTCCTTCATTTTTTTTTTTTTTCCTGGACTCTAACAATGAAGATAGTCTTTGAACTTGCATTACTTGTTTCTTGTTCTTTTATCAAGGCAAAAAGAAGCAATAAGAGAGCAGGCTTAAGAGTCAGAAAGCCCAGAGCTTGAATCCAAACCCTTCTACTTATTTTATGGGCCTTGTGAATGTACTAAATCAGTTCAGTTTCAATTTTCTGATCTGGAAATTGTACATTAAGACAATAACTGCTTTATAATGGTATTATGAGGAGTAAAAATTAAATTATCTGTAAGTGGTATCCTATATGTCTTGTACAAAAAAAATTGCTTAATAAATCGCATCTATTACTGCTATTCAGGTATATTGAATACAGTTTTTGAGCTTGAATTTGTATATTGAGGATCTCTGATTAAAAATAAGAGACTGAATGCACAGCTATTGGATTTATAATCTCCACACGGTTTTTAACTCAATCTTGGTCAGCTTTTGGTATGAGAAAATTACCTAATGTCTGTGGAAAAAAAAAAAAAACTTATAGAGATAAGAGCAGGCTAGACAATCTTTGGTACTAACACTGGATAGTTTATGTTTTCACCAGGAGAGAAAAATGCCTCAGAATTCACAGGGCAATGAATTCTCAATTTATTAGGTAGTAAGACAAAATGAACTCTAAACAAAGATGTAGAAAGTTTGTACCAACATCTCTCCCACTCCCCTGGACCCTTGATAAATACCACATTATCCTTTACTTCCTTAGTTTGAATTTTTTAGTTTCCATAAATAAGTGAGATCATATACTATTTGTATTTATGAGTCTGACTTATTTTACCAAACACAACATCCATAGATTGAATTCATGTTGTCAATGTCAGGGTTTCTTTTTTTTCTCAAAGTTAAATATTTCATTTTTTGGATACACCAAATTTACTGTAACCATTAATCTGTTAACAGATATGTGGTTTCTTTGAGTATCTTAGTAACTGAGAATACTGCTACAATGAAAATTGGAGTACATTTATCGTTTCCATATTCTGTTTTCATTTCTTTTGAATACCTACCTAGAGGAAGAATTGCTGGGATATCTGGTAGTTATGGTTTTAGTTTTTTGAGGAACCTCCAAATTATCTTTCCATTACACTGTCCTCAATTTACAGTTCTGCCAACAATGCACAAATTTCCTTTCTTGACATGTTATCTTTTTTGATAATATACATCAAATTATTGAAAACCTCTACTTTAATGTTAATATTTTAATTAATGTTTTATAAATATTAATATTTTATTAATATTACTATTTTTAATATTCAGTTGGCTATTTTGATGTGGTTTTTTGAAATCTATTCAAAATTTTTAGTCAATACGATTTCTTACGATTGAGTATGCTTTACTACATACTATGGATATTAACTCTTGTCCAGCAGGTTTGCTACATACTATGGATATTAACTCTTGTCCAGCAGGTTTGCAAATTTTCTTCCCATTCAATAGCCCATCTTTTCATTTAGTTTAACAATAAGCAAGTTGAACTTGTTTATGTTTGCTTTTATTGCTTGTACTTTTGGTGTTATATCCAAAACATCATTGTTGTAACCTGTGTAAGGAGCTTATCCCTATTTTCTTCCAAAAGGTTTAAGTTTCATGTCTTACATCTAAGACTTTAATCCACTTCAAGTTATTTTCTTAAAGATTTATTTATTTATGCTTTCAGAACTGGGGTACAGGCCAGAGGTGCAGGGGCAGTGAGAGGATTCACCAGAGACAGTGTGGGGAACAAAACAGCCAAATCTACTGAAATACACTGCTGAAGGGAGCAGTGGGCAGGTCAGGAAAGGTCTGCCACTCCATGTAGGTCAGCTCCTTGGGTGGGCTGTGACTTCTGAGAGCTTCATAGCATGGTGCTTTAACCCATCTGCCACCAGGGAGAGCCCTCAAGTTATTTTTTATGTTCAGCATAAGATAAGGGTCCAATTTAATTATTTTGCATGTATTAACTTTTCCCTATATTATTGATTAAAGGTACTGTCTCATCCCTGATATGTATTTTTGTTCCCCTTAGCAAAGATTAGTTGGCTGTGTATATCTGAGTTTACCTCTAGGAACTTGATTCTGTTCTATTGGTCTATGTGTCTATTCTTGTACTATACTATTCATAATTCTATAGTTTTATAATATCATTTGAAATTGTATTATACCTCCAGGTCTATTTTTCTGCCAATGATAGTTTTGGGTATTCTGTATCACTTTTGGGTCCATACAAAATAAAGATTTTTTTTATATTGCCTGAAAAATGCTCTTTGAATTTTGATAATGGTTATATTGAATCTATAGATTGCTTTGCATAATACATACATATATATAGATAGATAGATAGATAGATAGATAGATAGATAGATCCTTCTGATTCATGAACATAGGATATTTTCCTATATACTTATGATTTTAACAGAATCTTCATCAGAGTAGTTCTAGTTTTAGTATACAGATCTTTCATCTCCTTGAAGGACAGTATTCTTTGGGCAGCTTTTGTAAGCAAGGTATTTTTTATTAAATTCTTTTCCAGAACTTCATTATGAATGCATAAGAATGCAG